>NW_024344433.1:0-28745 GCF_902729225.1 Pteropus medius
AAGCAATGAGGACCATGTGTACGTTCAGGGCCATGGGTAAGGAAAGAGTTTTTCCCAAGGCCTTCTCAGAAACTGAAATGAAGTCACGTTAAGTTAGGTACATTCACTGCGGAGGGCTCTTCCTTTGTTGGGGACTAGAACACTGTCCAATAGAAAATGCTCAACTCCAGGATGAACGACATGAATAGGTACGTGGGATCTCAGCTACTTCAGCGCATTCCGAATGCGCTTTCTGACCTACGGTCCTGATCGGTTCTAAAAGCAAAGCATTCACGGGCCTTATCGGGAAAGAACACAGGAAGCCTATCCAAAGACAGTGGTGGAAGTGACTGCTTCTAATGCATAGAGTTCCTCTAAATGGAAACCCAGTCCGTTAGTACTGAACAGCAGGTTATGAGGTCGCTTCTGTTCATTGCATCTGATCGCCAGCACTGCGGCCGAATCCCACTTGGTACGAATTAACCTCCGGAAACTCTCAGGTTTCGCAGATGGCTTTCCACGCTGCAGTTGTTAGTAGGGCAAGAGCTCTCTGTACCGAGGCCAAGTTTTGCAGTCAACTGCGAGACCTCTTTCCTAGGCATTGGCAAGAACACCGGCGGCAGCTCCAAAGAGGATTAATGACCTTCTAGGTCACTATCAGGACTCCCCCCACAAGAAAATGTGCTGTGTTTGCCGGTTGAAATATGATCAATGTGGCGGTAGAGCGGCAGGAGACAGCTTTGCAGAGGACAAGGAAGCCGCCACACTTTTAGAAAGCGCCAGAGCAATGAGGACCGTCAGTAAGTTGCAGGACCATGGCAATCTCCAGAATCTCATCAAACTTCTCTGACACAGCCAACAGGTCGCATATTCATGAAAGCACCGTTCATTCCCGGAGGGCTTTCAGTTATACGAGGGTTCGAACCATGTCGATAAGAACACGCTCAAATCCAATATGAATGATAGCTATTACTAGATAGTATCCTAGTAACATTGTCTGGAGCATTGGGAGTGCAGATTCAGACTTAAGGTCCTCATCAATATTGGCATCAAATCGTTCACTGGACTTCTCAGGACACAATGCAGGCCTTGAAACACTGCTCCATTTCCATTGGAAACCGAGCGTTTCTAAGTGTTCGAGAGTTCCTCTAGATGGAAACAGAGGACTCCAGTCATGAACACAAGGTTATGAGGTCGCTCCTGCACATGCCATCTGAGCCAGAGTTTTTCCGCTTAATCCCTCTTGGTACGAATTCTGCTCCAAGAAACGGCTGGTTTTTCCAGATGTCATTCCGATTTGTAGTGCTTGGAACCTGAAAAAGCACTCTGGTGGAGAGGGGAAATTGTCAGTCGCCTCTGAGATGGCATCTGATTGTAATTCAGTCCTAAGTGTCAGGTCTTGCACTGAGTTTGCAAGTGGCGCGGCATGTGTACCAAGAAGCTAGTGCTACAAAGTTTCCCAAGTTGAAGGCGTTTCCCAAAGCGTTCCTGCTCAGAGTGCCGTCATTTGATGCAAAGGCCAGCGTTGGAGGCAGTTCTAAGTCTTGACTAGTGTGTTAAGTCTTCACTAGTGTGTTAAGTCTTCCACGGGACCCTCTTGACACAAGTCATGTGATTTCAAAATTAGGTCTCCGGCATATGAACTGATCGTCATGCTGGCGATCGGATGCAATGAACAGAAGATACCTCATAAGATGCTGTTTAGTACTAACGGTCTGAACACTCGCAATTCTCTAGAGAATGTTACCATGATACTATGTTGTAATTCCTATCATTCACACTGGATTTAAGCATGTTCTTATCGACAGGGTTCGAACCCCGGTATTACTGAAAGCCCTCCCGCAATGAATGGTGCTTTCTTGAATATACGACTGTTTGCAGTATCAGAGAAGTTTGATAACATTCTGGAGATATCCACTATCCTCCAACTTACTGACTGTCCTCATTGCTCATGCAGTTTCTAAAACAGTGGCAGCTTCCTTGTCCTTTGCAAAGCTATCTCCTGCCACTCTGCCGGCACATTGTTTTTATTTCAATCTACAATGAGAGCCCAATTTCTTGAGTGTGGTGTGATAGTGACCAAGAAGGTAATTGTTCCTATTTTTACCTGCTGCCTGTTTATTTGCCAAGGCGTATCGAAGAGGTCTAAGTGTCGACTAGAAACTTGTCCTCAGTTCAGAGAGCCCTTTCCCTTCTAAGAACTGCAGCATGGAAAGACATCTGGGAAAACTGAGAGTTTCATGGAGGATAATTTGTACCATGAGAGTTTAGGCCGCAAGGCTGGCAGTCAGATGTAATGTGCAGAAGTGACGTCATAAAGTTGTGTTCATTACTAAAGAACTGGGTTTCCATTTAGAAGAATTCTCTATCCATTAGAAGCAGTGACTTTCACATGGTAGTGTATCTATGTTTGAAAGACCTGCCTGTGTTCTGTCCCGATGAGTCCAATGAATGATTTGCTGGTAGTATTTATAAGGACTCTACATCTGAATCCGCCCTTGGAATGCTCTAGAGAATGTTACTGTGATAGTATCTAGTAATTCCTCTCATTCATATTGGATTTGAGCATGTTCTTATCGACAGTTTTCGTAACCCAGTATAATTGAAAGCCCTTCCTCAATGAATGTAGCTGTCTTGAGTGATGTAATTTGTTTTTAGTATCAAAGAAGAACTTTGAATATATTCTGAAGGTTGTTCTTTGCTTACGCAGGGTCCTCATCGCTTACGCAGGTTCTGAAACAATGGTAGCTTCCTTGTCCTTTGGAAAGCTGTTTCCTGGCCATTTTCTTGCCCATTGTTTATATTTCAACCAGCAATGAGAGCACAGTTTCTCGAGTAGGGTATGATCGTGACCAAGAAGTTAATTGTTTTTCTTTCCAAGGACTTGGAGGAGGTCTAAGTGTCGACCAGGCACTTCTCCTCGGTGCATAGAGCTCTTGCCCTCCTTCCAACTTCAGCGTGTAAAGACATCTGGTAAAACTGACACTTTCCTGGAGGTTAATTCATACCAAGGGTGTTGGGCTTCAAACAGATATCTTAAGCTCAAACACACATATTTCTTTAAGGTGCAGCAAGGACAATAAGGGTACTGTCTGAGGAAAACTGGTGGGAGTCCTGATCCCACCCTACCATGTTATCTGGCATTCCCTACCCTGAGCAGAGTAAGCAGAAGAGAGTCAGCCCTGTGCATGCGTGGCCTTTTTACAACTCTTCTAACAGAGTCTCACCCACCTCTCTTTTCCTGGGCCCCACAGACAACCACCATGAGACTACAGGCGCAGGCAGGTTATACCCACCTAACCTGCTTGCATGCAGGATGCCCTCCGTGCCTCTTAGCCCCACAACATGCCTACCCAGCATAGATTCAGTCTGCCACCTGGAGCCCTTCTAAGGGCTCCTGCTCCACACATTACAGCTCTAGGCCCAGCCACTCAAGTGGCCATCTCCCCTATGGACTTCTGTGCAGCTTTACCTATCCTGGGCTGGCTGGTTAGTGTGAGCTCCAGTGCCTTGCCCATCCCCTTTTCTGTTTGCCACGTCCTTCTTCCTCTTTGCCACCTTTCTCTCCTTCCTTCTACTCTAAGTGGACTTGGAAAGGCATCAGTCCTAGCCTGAGAGGCACTTTGTTCCCACCAGCGAAAGGAGGTCTGATTCTGGGAATTACTCTCCCCTGTCACAGTCACATCTGTCCATGAGGCCTGGTCGCCGTCGCCAGGGCCTCAGCATTCTTTCTGTCCACTGGTTCCTCTTCTTCATTTCCATTTCATATTTTATTCTTCCACTGAATCGTTTTTCTGCAGCAGTCTGGGACAGTAGAGGCAAGAAATAGGATTTTAAAAATTAAATAACTAAATTGGACATCTTGGCAGGAAAAAGCATGCTGTGGTGGCCTTTTACCCAGAAGGTTGGATTCTGCTGTTAGTTAAATGGGACAATGACATAATCTAACTCATTATTAAATTAGACTTTGCAAAAAGGAGCACAGGGCATATGTTAGCAATTGCCACGGCTGTTACGCAACCATGCGGCTTCTCTAGTGGTAAGGTGTTATGATCTGTTTTGTCACTTGGAATAGAAGGCAGTTTTGCAAAGTCAAAGATCAAGTGTCACTAGCATTGGACACATTGTTTGCAAAATGCTGCATGACGGCTTCATCAAACCAACAGAATCATTTGGTTTGACTCTGTGAGTGCTTAAATTTTAAATTTAAACATTTTAAGTTGTTGCAGATAGTACTGAATCACAAGATTGGGCATGAAAATCTGGATGTTGGCCTTTTCTTGAAAGATTTGTGACTGAGAGTGAATGTCCTGATGGCAAAAAACTGGTGGAGTTGGCGGTTTTTGCCCCTTTAGAAGCTCAGATTCTGTAAGCATCTCAGTCCATTTCTGCTCACTGCTCTTTATGATCTGCCTATTTTGTGGAGACCAGCTTTGTACAGTGCCTTGGGGAGTGAATGGGGAATTGGTGGGGATGGTGTTTGAGTTTTCACAGTGACCGAGGAGTGGGGTGGACAGTGGAGATAGGAATGACAAGCAATTGTCCACGATCCTTTGGGACTCTCCAATGCCACCGGACAGTCATACGTGTGAAAAGCTTGTTTATAATGATTGGAACCTGGAGTCTAATTCCAATTTCATAACAAAAAAAAATTCTTTTTTGGGGGAAAATTTTTATTATTGTATCAGGCAAGGTTATGCCTCAGTTTCAAATAAGCCCAAACCTCAGTGGCTGAACATAACAGACATTTGTTTTTCATGTCTCACATGGGAGATCCAGGCTTTTGGAGAACTCAATACATGGAGAAATTTTTGCATCAACATTTAATGCCACAGCCTTGAAGTGACAGATTTTGCTTATATACATTTCATTGGCTGGGGCAAATCACAGATCACCTCTAACTACAAGAGAGTTACGAAGTTCAAATCTACTAGTGTCTGGGAAAAGGAGCACCAGGAATATTGGTGAGCAGTATGATGACTACCATAAAAGTATCCTGAATTTTCCCAGAATGCAGCAAAATTGATTTGTTCAGAACCTAAGAGTTATTAACCAGTTCAGAGCACCTGGTCACTCAGAATTGTGTTGCTTTTGGTTTTGAGATGTTAAGACAGCTTCTCCCATTTTCCTTATTTATACTTCTGTATATGCTGAATCTTTAGTATGAAACATCCTTCCACATTTTTGTGGAGTGGCTCAACTCTACTTTCCTTTGAAACACAGTTCAAGTCTATGCTGATTGTGTTCAGACACAGATAATTGTTTCTCCAACACACTTCCTCAGTAGTGTAAGCTTCTATTATTGTGTTTCACAGTGTATTGTAATTTCATATGGTTCTTCATTTCCACCCATGGTTGAAAACCTCTGGAATACAGTGACTGGCTGCCTTTTAATGATATCCTAAAACCAGAAAATCATTGTGAGATAACTATCTCCTGTAAGTCTTAACATACTAATAAAAGTATAGTAATGTTTTAACTTGGAGATAAAAATAAAACAACATGACAGAAAATTCTACTATGTTTTCAGGAGAGCATTCTAAATTTATCTATCACTTAGTCTAATTCTCAAGCAATTCTAAAATTCAGTAATTTTAATTTCATTATTTTTCAATAAATTCTTCAATTCCTAAAGACACACACACACACACACACACACACACACACACACACACACACAAACACACACACCATGGACTGAATTGTTTCCTCCCAAAATTCATATGTTGAAGCCCTAATCCTCAATGGAACAATATTTGGAGATGGACCGTTAGCAGGAAATTATGTTTAGATGGGCTAGGAGAGTGGGACCCTTGTCTTAAAATGACTAGCCTTGCATGAAGAGACCATAGAGAGCTTGCTTGCTTTCTATTATTTTCTTCTAAGTGAGGACAAGTGAGAAGGCAGCGTTCTGCAAAACTGCAATAGAGTCCTCACAGGATCCTGACCATGCAAGTGCCCTGATCTCAGAATTCCCATCTCCAGAGCTGTAAGAAAATAAATGTCTGCTGCATAAAACACCCAGTCTGTGATATTCTGTTATGAGAGCCTGACCTGACTAAGAGAGGGTACACACGAAATCTATAGCTATATTATATAATATATGCACGTAAACACATACATACTTTTTATCTTTAAAAGAAAACATCATTATTTTAATGATGTTTTCTTTTCAATAACAGCTGAAATTCAATATTATATTAGTTGCAGGTATACAGTATATTTCCTAGACATTTATATAACTTACGAAGTGATAAGCCCGGTAAGTATAGGACCCGACACCATACATTATTATTATCATACTATTGACTATAGACTCTATGCTGTACTTTACATCTTTGTGACTCGTAACTGTTTTGTAACTGATAACTTGCACATCTTAATCCCCTGACCTTTTTCACCTGTACACCAACCTCTCTTCCCATCTGGCAACATAAGTTTGTCCTCTGTATCTATAAGTCTGTTTCTGTTTTCTATGTTTGTTTATTTTGTTCTTTAGATTCCACAAAGAAGTGAAATCATAGGCTCTTTGTCTTTTTCAATCACACTTATTTCACATAGCATAATACCCTCTAGGTCTATCTATGTTGTTGCAAATGGTAAAATTTCATTTTGTGTGGCCGAGTAATATTCCACCATATATATGGACCATGTCTTCTTTATCCAGTCATCTTGATGGACATTTATATCACTGAATGTTTTTGAAAATATGACTTCAGATGCGTGTCAAAAATGGGAAAATATAGTGTATCTGGTAAGAAAATAAATGTCTGCTTCTAACCATCCAGATCATTAGTCAGTTGCATTTTAAACCCAAAAACAAAGTGTTGTATTTTTGAAAGTTTGTTTTTTTCATTTTTAACAGATACATTTTTCCTCAAAGCATTACTAAAATTGATAATCTTTACACAAAATTGACATTTTAACTATATTAACTTTAAAAATAACACAATGTTAACTTAGAAAAGCTTAAACTAGAATTGGAAGGCTATCTCATTGATAAATTCATATTGCATCAGTATTTAGAGACCAAAACAAAACAAAACTTTCATGTATTATAAAATGTGATAGGAATCAAGACCTATATTCCTCTTGTGTGAAGCACAGGATTTCTCCAGGATGTAAGACAAGAATTTTCACACCGCCGCTGCTGGACTTCACAGCTCACCAGCATCAAAAGCATTAACCACCAACTTAAAGAGTAATAAAAATTCAAATTAAAAACAAAAATCTTATTAACAAGAAGAAAATAAAGTATCATTTTACTATGTATATTTTAATCAGTTGGATGCCTGGATCCAGAAAGGGGAGCACTGCAAACCAGGTGGCAGACACTGTACGTATGGTACATATATTTTCATTTAATCTTCAAAATACTACCGCCAAGTAGATGTAATTTTTTGTATTTATCATATGAGAAAATTCAAGGAAATTGAGTTGCTAACTCTATGATAAAAACCTACCAGTAAAGCAGGAATAGGATGCAACATCTAAACCCTTTTCCACAATTCCACTGGTGTCTACAGTGAAAACATGTGCCATCATAGGTGCTGACACTTGTGGAAAAGTGTTAAATCCAGTCACATTGATAGCAAAAGTTAATTGTCTTGCAATAAAAACAAATTAATATTTCCAATGAATTAAGTTTTTGCAGGAGTATAGGGCAGAAATACCTAGTCTGGAGGACAAAATTAGAAGTCCACACTTTAATACTTTAATGCTTTTAAAAACAAAGGCAGCATATAAAACCCACTTCATGCTGTATAGCAGAAATTGTTCGAGTAATGCTAACTCAAGAAAACCTTTAGTCAAGATGTGATGGCTGTTTATTATCTATTACTAAAACAGATTTTATGATTTATCACTTTCTTGATAACCTATATTTTGTCAAAAAGAATTCTGATGCTTATTTTAATAAATGTTATTTTCATATCACGTGATCTCTATAATATAATTTCAGAAGCTGGAAATTACTAGTCTAAACTAATACAATCTAGATCATAGAACCATAAGCAAGGTTCATTATGAGAGACAAGATTTACCTTGGCTACAATTTTACAAAAAGAACAAGTATTCCAATAACAGATAAAATAGTGTGTGCCTCTCAAATACTTGTTGTCCTAGAGGAGACTGTTCATTTTCCTAAGCTACACATTTTACAAAATATTGAGAAAAGGAGTAGTGCAGGAATATTTAACTGTTGGAAACTGCCTGGGTCCCGGGAGCCAAGTATTCACCCAACTCATAAGAGACAGGTGCCTCCCCAGTACCCTTTGTTCTTGACGAGAATGTTCCTTTTCTAACAAAGCTTCATTTGAGGTCAACCATTGAGAAAATGAGCATTGATTCGACATAACAACTTTCTTTCGTGTCTCTATTCTGGTTCACCCGATCCTGTAAGTATAAAACTGTAACACCTCTGGCCTTTGTGAAGTCATCTTCTCACTGAGAGTTGAATCCTTCCATTTTGAGTCCATCTCTTTTTCCAATCAGGGTATTCATGTTTTCGACATGTTCTCATGAAATGGTCATACACTCAGTCTGAGAGTCATTTTCAACTTCGTCTCACTTTCTTCCAATATTCTTTGCTACCATCTCCTTGAGTCAACGGAAAACCATCCTGTCAAGTCCAGACATCAAAACAGCTGTCCCAGTTCTATAGTTACGAGAAAGCAGACTCGGAGTTGGAACACCAAAGCCTGCAATATTCAAAGAATTATGAAAGAAAAGGGAAATGGCCTGCTGGAAAATTCACATAAGATTTAATAGAATGGGGTGTGAGGGTGGAAGCTGAGAATAAAAGACAAAGAGAATGAGAAAGTTGGAGAATAAACTGGGCTTTAGGGTGACGTTTAGACACAGCAAAACACGGTGGGAGGAGTCCATTACCTGGCCAACATCAAGCGCATATACAACAGCTGTGATTTATTGAGAGCTAATACTTCTTCCTAAAAACGTTAATTGGGCAACTCACCTTAGCCCGTCTGGAGGCCTAGAGAGGATGGATTGATGTCAACCGGCCCTTGCCCTGCCAGAGCTCTCCTCTGGGCTTTTGCCTTCCCTGGGCATGGCCGCTTTGGGATTTCAGAAGAGCCAAGCAAAGACAGAGATAATTTTGACTAAATGAAACCTAACTGAAAGAGCAGGCTTCATATCTTTAGATAAATGTCAGGTTTGCTAACTCCTTAGCCAACAGCTGTTTAGTCCATGGTGTGTTCAGGCCCTCACCTTGGTGCTGACCCTCTTTACATATGTCATTGTCCTGCCTCCACCCTGAGGAGCTGGTCATCCCTGGTCTGTTGTCTGAGCCTAAGAATTCACTTTTGCTTGTTTTGTTTCTTTGCATCTTGCCCTCTGTCCCAGGAGCACATGGGAGTGAAACCAGAAAGGTCCCGTTTTTTTTCAGTGACATATTTCCTTTCCCTTGGTGCGCTGGGGACAGGTTAAAGGGGCAGAGTCAGAGCATGTTAATATGAGTTGTTCGGCGGGTGAATGGCAGAGGCTGGAGTCCCAGGAAAACGCAGCCCTGAAATTCCCAGGGCTGTGCGGTGACCACCCGTTTTCGGACTAAGGACTGGCAGCTTCACAAACCACTGGGCCGAAGGAGTTAGCCTGTGGAATTTGGGCAGATATCTTGCAGATGCAGATATGACTTGAATGGAGAAAGAGTTCGATGCAAGTCAAGTGAGGTTGGCCTCCCAATAGGCCGGTGGCTAATAGTTGGCCCTCTGGCAGGAGGCTGGCAGAAGTCCTGAGCCTTGGCTCTCATGAGGTCTTTAGGAACAATGGGGCCAGTGGGAGTAAACACCCAGTTCCTCTGGTCTGGCCTGGGGTGAGGCTGGGGAATAGATGGTGTGGCTCAATAATGGGGCGGCCAGAGCAGTGTTTGGTATTGATAGAGTCTCTGCTGTAGGTAGGAAGACTGAGCATTCATTTGAAGTTCAGGACACACAAATGCAACTTCGACTATTGAATTCAGCCCTTTGCTCACTGCGCCATCATGGCAGTTATCACTGGGTCCCGGCCTTCAGTGCTGGCAGGAGTGAAGAAACCAAGTCTCAGGGAAGGCCCTGGCCAAGAGCTGGCCAAGTGCCCTCTTTCACCCTGGGGGCCAAGCTAGCAAATGTCCCGGCATTGGAAGGTCTGGGAATCACTGCCCTGCCCCAACATGGTAAATCAGCACCTGGGCATCCACCGGGGGAACTACTGAGTAGCCAGTCATTTAGGTTCCAGTTCCCTTCCTTCCCTGACTGTCTGGTTCGTCAATATCCATGTTTTCACTCCAAGTTCTGAGCTGACAAAGAAGGGACCAGGAGTCACTCTTTTAGCCTGGCACCTTGCCCTCTGGAGGTTTTCTTTCTCCCTGGCCCTGTCTTCACTTGGCTCTTCTGCAATCTCGAATCGGCCAGGCCCAGGGCAGACGAAAGCCCAGAGGGGAGCTCTGGCTGGGCAAGGGCCGGTTGACATCAATTCATCCTCTCTAGGCCTCCAAACTGTCTCAGGTGAGTTGTCCAATTAACATTCTTAGAAGGAAGGATTAGTTCTCAATAAATCATAGCTGTTGTGCATGCGCTTGATTCCTGCCGTGCTGTGGATTCTCCTCACCCTCAACCTTTTTTTGTGTCTAACCATCACTCTAAAACCCTGGTTTTTTTTTCTGACTTTCTCATTCTCTTTGTCTTTTATTCTCAGCTTCCACCTTCACACCCCATTCTATTCCATCTTATGTGAATTTTCCAATAGACCTCTTTTCTTTTCCTTCATGTTTCTTTGACTATTGCAGGCAATTCTACATCCCTCCGCTCACACATTCTCCCATCTTCATCTCCCTGCAACCATTCACTTCTATGTTCCTCACCCCACCTGTTTCACAGTCCAATTCTAGCCACTTTTACTCATCCCACAGCTTCAGCTTAAATACTCCTTCCACCATGTAGGACTATGTGATACAAGAAAGCACCTAGCTTCTGGGAGCAGGCCTGCCTTCATGATCACTGCTCAGCTAGGGCGGGGCAGCCAGGGACCGGACATGGAGTTTGGTGAAGTCTCATTCAGCCTGGAAAGTGTCTCACAAATTGTGACCACAAGTCCTTGCCCCAGCCATGTCACCAGGCACACTCCCTTTCATCCTTCAGCAAGGCATGCCAGAGGGCTGAGGAAAGTGCAATCTGGCCTAATATAAGGGTCTTCCTAAAAGAAAAAAAGTAAGTGATGACCATATGGAATGATTTTTTCCACTTCAAAGGATAAGGATGTCTCTTGGGAAATATAGAAGTTGACTTTGATGATTGTGACTTGTCTTCTAAGAATATCTATAGGCAATGAATATGCTGTTTAGTTTGGTCATTGAAACAATAAATTCTTGTTTTTCATGAACAAATTGGAACTCCTCCTCTGTCTACCTCTGTTATGTTTGTATATTTATTATTCATCCCTGCACATTAACAGTGATTGTTTGGAGAATCATGGTGCTGAATCACATTTAACAGTACTTTTCAACACCACTTACATCTACTAACTTAGTTTTCAAAGAAAAATCAAAAAGTTTACATATGGTATGATTCCAACACTCTGGAAAAGCTAAAACTATGAAGACAGTAAAAAGATCAGGGGTTAGTGAAGAAGGGAGAGATGAAAAGCTGGATCACAGAGGCTATTTAGAGCAGTGAAATAATCTGTATGATACTCTATTAATGGATATATGTCATTACATAGTAGCAGACCCACAGAATATACAACATCAGGATCCAACCCTAATGTAAAGCATGAAATTTGGGTGATTAAGATGTCTTATTGTAGCTTCACTGATTATAACAAATGTACCACTCTGGTGCAAGATGTTGATAATGAGAGAATTTGTAGGTGCCCACAGGGCAAGGAGTATCCAGGAATTCTCTGTATCTTCTACCCAATTTTGCTATGAACATAAATCTGTTCTAAAAGGAATTTGAAATGTTTGTGCTTAAGAATCTCTAAATTAACATAGAGATTTAAAAATCTACAAAAAGTGGTGAAACGGTGAGGAACCATGGTGGAGTGAGAGATGTCCTCAGATCTCTCCCCCTGAAACAACAATAATCTGAACATCTAAAACTCAACAAAAAACACCCAAACTACACACTAGCATTTCTCAGCATGGGATCTGCACATAAGAGCTACCATAGGTGACAGGCGGTGGACTCAGGGAAATAAAGAAGCTGCCTCTCACAGCCCTGCCTGGAAGTGCCAGAACTTCTAGCAGCCGGCATCAGGGCCCAGTCATCAGAGAAGAAAGCAGAGAAGCAGGACAAGATTGCAGAGAAGCAACAGTCGATTTTTACCAGCCGAGGTTGCAATATTGAGGCTGAGCTGCAGCATCTAACTCCCAATCCAGAAGGCCACTCCCCCCATATCCTCCAAGACCTATCACTGTGGAGCCCCAGGGGAATCTGAGCAAATGATACCAAAACTCTTGCTAACACTGACAGGAACTTAAACTGAGAGTAGCAAGTGCAATTAAATACATACCAGAAAATAAAAAAGACTTTTAGGCTTTATATAAAGCAGGGATCCAAGAGGCTTAGTCTCCTTCTACTGGAAACCAAAAGATAAATGCCTTTTTTGCAGAAGACTAGAGAGACACCTTTATATAATAAATCTTCTTTCTGTAAAAACAACAGAATATACTTCCATTAATGTACAAGTACAGAAATAGTCTATTAAACACCATGAACAACCAAGGGGACAAGGCATCTGAGACAGAAAGAGACAAATTTCCAGAAAATAAGCTTACAGACATAGAAATATGTGACTTAAATGACAGAGAATACAGGATGGTACTTTTGAAAAAACTCACTGAGATTCAAAACAACTCAAATCAACAATTTCAGGAACTGAAAAAAAACAACTAGATGAGCAGAGCAAGGAGAGTGAAACCTTCCAAGGGAACCAAATAGAACTGGAGATGAAGAACACACTGCAGGAGTTGAAAAATGAAATAGCAAGCTTGGGAAATAGAGTCGGCCACAAGGAGGAAAAGATCAGTGATAATGAAGACAGAAATCTAGAAATAAAACAGAAAGAAGAAGAGAGAAACTGAAGAATGAAAAATAATGAAAAAGAAATACAAGAACTAGCTGACACCATCAGGGTAGGAAACATAAGACTAATGGACATTACCAAAGGTGAGAAAAAGGAGCAGGGACTAGAAAGCATTTTCAGACAAAAAGTGGATGAGAATTTGCCAAATCTAAGGAATGAGCTAGAACTTGGAATTCAAGATGTCAACGGAACACCATTATCTCAACCCAAAAAGGCCTTCACCAAGACACATCGTATTAAAATTATAAAAAATCAATGACAAAGATAGACTTCTTTGTCTTAGGGTAGCCAAGGAGAAGAAAACAGTAACGTATAAAGGAAACCCATTAGATTATCATTGGACTTCTCAGTGTAGACCTTAAAAGCCAGAAAGAAGTGGAATCAAATATTTAAACTATCAAGTGAATGTAACTACCAGCGTAGAATAATGTATCCAGCTAAGCTCTTCTTTAGATATGAAAAAGAAATTAAGAACTTTCCAGACATGCAAAAATTGAAGGAATTCTCCACTACGAGGCCTGCACTACAGAAAATTCTAAAAGGAGTCAGCTCACCTAAAACAAAATAACAAAACGAAACAACAACAAAACAAAACAAACAAACATATATATTACAAACATATATATATATATATTTAGGAGTAAAGTTCCTGTCAGGCAAATAGAAGCAGAGGAGTGCAACCCTTACTAAGAACAGGGCATGATAAGCTTAAATAATAAGAAGATAATTTCTATAGCAAAACAGTGACGAACCTTCAGCATACATAGAAACAAATTGAGACAACAATGACTGAAAAATGGGAAGATTCAAAGATCTAAATTCACAAAAGGGAAAGGACATAAGGCACACACTGAAGAAAATGGACAACTGTATATATATATATAATATATATATATATTGCAATATTGATATATTGATATAATATATATATTATATATATCAAATATATATATATTGCAATATTGATATATTGATATAATATATATATTATATATATATCAAATATATATATATAACTATCCTTTTCGATTCATATTGGGAACCACACACCAAAGATTCAGAACTGAAGTATATAACATAAAACAAGAAGAACCAGAGGCAAAACCCACAAAAGCCAACCAAAATAAAGAAAACAGAAACACAAGGACAAGGAAGCAATGGAAACACCGAGCTGCCAAAAAACAAAAGATAAAATGGCTATAAAAAAACCTCATATTCTAATAACCACCTTAAATGTAAAGGGACTGAATTCACCAATAAAAAGGCACAGAGTTGCAGAATGAATCAGAGAATAAAATCTAATCATATGCTGCCTCCAAGAGACACATCTCAGCTCCAAGACAAATAGACACTCAAAGTGAAAGGTTGGGAAATGATATGACATCCAGAGAAAAGTGGGAGTAAAGAAAGATACTGAGGGACACTTCATAATGATAAAGAGAATTATGTACCAAGAAGACATAACACATTAATATCTATGCTTCCAACTAGGGAGCCTGAAAATATGTAAAGCAATTACTAACAGAACTAAAAGGAGAAACAGACCAAATCACTGTCATAGTAAGGGGCTTGAATACCTCACTGTCGGATATGGACAGATCATCAAAACAGAAAATCAATAAGGAAATAAAATCCTTAAATGACACATTACACCAACTGGACATAATTGACATTTACAGAGCCTTCCACCCCTAAACAACTGCTTACACATTCTTCTCTAGTGCACATGGATCTACGACCACATCCTGGGACACAGAGAGAGCCTCAACAAATATAAGAGGGTTGAAATCATACCAACCATATTCTCTGACCATAATGCTTTAAAACTAGAGATCAATTGCAAAAAGAAATCAGGAAGAACCATAAATACATGGAGATTAAACAATATGCTCCTGAATAATAACTGGTTCAGGGAAGAAATGAAAATAGAGATCAACAAATACATAGAAACAAAAGATAATGATGGTACAACATATCGAAACTTTTTGGAGACAGCAAAAGTGGTCATAAGAGGAAAGTTCATATTATTACAGACCTATCTCCAAAAATAAGAACGAGCCCAAATAAACAACCTCATGCTTCATCTTAAAACAATAACAACAAAAAGAACAAATGGGGCCTAAAGTCAGCAGAAGGAAAGAAATCATCAAAATAAGAGGAGAAATAAATGAAATTGAAAACAACAACAACAAAAACAATAGAAAAAAATGCAACAAGGAGCTGGTTCTTTGAGAAGGTTAATAAATTTGACAAACCCCTGGCTAGACTCACTAAAGAAAACAGAGAAAGGACACTATTAAACAAAATCAGGGATGAAAGAGGAGAAATTATGACTGACATCGCAGAAATACAAAGGATCATGCAAGAATACTATGAAAAAGTATATAACATCAAATTTAATAACCTAGAAAAAATGAACCAGTGCTTAGAAAAATACAATCTTCCTAGACTGAATCAAGAAGATCTGGAAAATATAAATAGGCTAATCAGCAGTATGGAAATTGGGACAATCATCAAAACCCTACCAAAAAGTAAAAGACCAGGATCAGATGGCTTCAGCAGTGAATTCTACCAAACATTCAAAGAATATTTAATACCTATTCTCCTCAAACTCTTCCAAAAAATCAAAGAGGATGCAACACTTCCCAACTCATTTTATGAGTACAAT
Source organism: Pteropus medius (assembly GCF_902729225.1). Taxonomy (NCBI): domain Eukaryota; kingdom Metazoa; phylum Chordata; class Mammalia; order Chiroptera; family Pteropodidae; genus Pteropus; species Pteropus medius. Next base: position 15,728 of record NW_024344433.1, read on the forward strand.
ATTACTCTATGAGTACAATGTTCAATATTTACCAACGCCTGGTAAAGATAACACAAAAAAAGAAAACTACAGACCAATATCTTTCATGAACATGGATGAAAAATCCTAAATAAGATACTAGAGAACCAAATACAGCAACATATTAAAGATTATACACCATGATCAAGTGAGTTTCATCCCAGGGGCATAGGAATGGTTCAACATACACAAATCGATTAACGTGATACACCACATAAAACAAATTAAAAAATAAGAATCATATGATTACATCAATAGGTGTAGAAAAAGCATTTGACAAGATACAGCATCCATTTATGAGCAAAGTGCTTAACAAAATTGCTATAGAAGGATAGTACCTTAATATAATAAAGGCCATATATGACAAACCCTCACCAACATTATACTTAATGGTGAAAAACTAAAAACCTTACCTCTAAGATCAGGAACAAGGCAAGGCTGTCCACTATCACCACTGCAATTCGATATTACATTGGAGGTCCTAGAAAGTGCAATCAGGCAAAGAGAAAGATATAAAAGGCATCCACATAGGAAACAAAGAAGTCAAACTGTCACTATTTGCAGATGACATGATTCTCTATATAGAAAACCCTAAAGACTCCACAAGAACTCTAATAGAAACAATAAGCAAATAAAGTCAAGTCTCTGGATACGAAATCAATGTTCAATATTTTATAGCATTCCTATACTCTAAAAATGAAGCGTCAGAAAAAGTGGAAAAAATAACTCCTTTTGCAATTGCAATGAAAAGAACAAAATACTTAGGAATAAATTTAAAGAAACACGTGAAGGGCCTACATAATGAAAACTATAAGACTCTATTAAAAGAAATCAAAGAAGATACAAAAAAAAAGGAAAGATATTTCATGTTCTTGGATTGAAAGAGTCAACACAGTTAAAATGACCATATTACCTAAAGCATTCTACAGAGTTAATGCAATCCCTATCGAAATCTCATCGGCATTTTTTAAAGAAATAGAACAAAAAATCATCAAATTTGTATGGAAGCACTAAAGACCCTGAATTGCCAAAGCCATCTGAGAAAAAAGTATGAGGCTGGAGGTATCAATCTGCCTGACTTCAAATTATATTACAAAGAGACAGTAATCAAAATGGCATGGTATCAGCAGCAAAACAGATGCATGGACCAGTGGAACAGAATCGAGAGTCCAGAAGTAAACCTATATTTATATGGGCAAATAATTTTCAACAAAAAAGCCAAAAACATACAATGAAGAAAGGAAAGCCTCTTCAATAAATGGTGTTGGAAAAATTAGAAGGCCACCTGCAACAGAATGAAACTAGACTGTTGTTTATCACCACGCAGCAAAAATAACTCAAAATAGATTAAGGACCTGCATATAAGACCGGAATCAATAAAATGCATAGAAGAAAACATAGAAACTAAACTCAAAGACCTTGGACTTAAAGAGGATTTTATGAATTTGACCTCAAAAGCAAGGGAAGTAAAGGCTAACAAAAATGGCTAGGGCTACAACTAACTAAAAATCTTATGCTCAGCAAAATAAATCATTCAACAAGGTAAAAAGACAACCATCCGAATGGGAAAATGTATTTGCAAGCAATGCCTCCAATAATGGCCTAATATCCAAAATATACAAAGAACTCATATGACTCCATAATACCAAAAAACAAAAACGAAAACAAATAATCCAATCAAAAATGGGCAGAGGACCTGAGCGGACACTTCTCCCTAGAGGACATACAAATGGCCAACAAATATATGAAAAGATGCTCAACATCACCTGCTATTAGGGAAATGCAAATCAAAACCACAATGAGATACCATCTCACACCTTTTAGAATAGCTATACTCAATAGAACATGTTATAACAAATGTTGGAGAGGATGTAGAGAAAAAGGAACCCTCATACACTACTGGTGGGACATGAAAATTGGTACAGCCACTATGGAAAACAGAATGGAGGATCCTCAAATAACTAAGAATTAATCTACCATATGATCCAGCAATCCCACTACTGGGTATTTACCCCAAAGACTTAAAAACCCATATCCAAAATATATTTGCACTATTCATAGTGGCCAGGACATGGAAGCAACTGAAGTGTCCTACAATAAAGGATTGACTAAAGAAGCTGTGGTACATATATACAATGGAATATTACTCAGCCATAAGAAGAGATGAAATACTGCCATTCGCAACAACCTGGATGGACTTTGAGATAATCATGCTAAGTGAAATAAGCCAGACAGAAAAAGTTGAAAATCACATGATATCACTTATATGTGGGATATAAATCTAAAAACAACAAATGAAAAGGAAAAAAAGAGACTCGGGGACACGGACAATGGACTAGTGGATACTGTTGTGTCCAGAATAACCAGACCCAACTTGAGTGCTCTTAACCTGGAGACAGTTTATTAGCCGGCGGCTGTCCTTGCAAAGGAGCAGCCCTGAATTGCCAAGATACAAGATTTTTAAGCCCCAAATCCCATTCCTCATTCTGTCTTAAACACAAAGGTCCATCTTTCTCCTATTCATTACCTGTCAACCCACTGGTCAGGTGTGCAAGCGGGAAGTACAGAAGCAGAAAGCTTGTTGTTAGAATGTTATATTCCTATGGGTGATTGCCTATGTTCCCACGGGCAATAGCCAGTGTTCCCATGGGCGATGGCCAAACAGTAATTTTCAGCTTATATACAATTATTTTTCATGCCACGCAAGCAAGCAGCGTTACACAGGCTAAAATTGGCAGTTAGCGTATGAGCTCATTGTTACAAGTTTCATGATTAACAGAATGTGGTTAGGGGTTCCAGAAACTAGGCCTAAGTTATAGACTTCCTTTGTCCAGTTTCAGGTTTTAATTATTCTTTCACCCTTTCATATTTCAGCGGGCTATTACAGATACCAGAGGGTAGGGTATGTGGGAAGAAGGAAGAGGTAGACAGAGTAAAGAGGGTCAAATATAGGGGGGCTGAGGGAGGGTGCATTGGGGAAGAAGATAAAATATAATGTAGCTGAAGGAAACTGGACTCTGGATGGTAATTCCACTATAGAATATATAGATGTAAAATTACAAAGTACAGCCTAAAATTATATAATTGTTTTAACCAATGTTTCCCCAATAAACTTAAAAAAAAATCTACAAAAAGATATCAGACATGTGCCTGTTATGCTTACTGCACTAGCAAGTGCACTTTTAATTCTATCAAAAGCAACCCAAGATTGACCTCCTTATTCCAATATTTAAGATGAGGAAGTGTGGTTTTAAGCGTTATCTTGTTCAGGGATCACACAGCGATAATAGGATTCAAATTTGTCTGTCTGAATCCATAATCTGAGCTTCATTTCTAAACTATGCTCTTTGGGTAGAAAGTATAAAACTCTGGCCTCTTTATGATTGGCCCTACTAACTTTGGGCCACTAACTTCGCTTATGTAGAATATTTATTATTCATTTAATATTCATAATTTTCACTCTCTGAGATGGCTTATATCATTTAGTTCTCACCACAATCCTAGAACATAATTTTTATTACCTCTACACATTAAATGTGGAAACTGAGACTGGGAAAGATTAAAATATTTGTCCAAGCTGATGTTTCAAAACCACTGTTACATGAAGTTAAAGCTCCTGTCAAAGTGACATATTTTTTGCAAGACTCAAAAGTTGCCTAAGTTTTCTCATTTATAGTTCATGTGCACTTAAGAGGTATAAATCATATAAATTGATGTGAAGTTATACTTTTAAGTAGCCTTTTTTTAGTTATTATTAATTTCACCTCATCCTAAAGAAAGGGACGTCATGATTTTGCTTGTATAAAGTTTTCATTAAGTAAAATTGTTGAGTGCCTTATATCTAACTGGAATTATGTCAGTGAAAAATAGATTTCCTAGCCTCATGGAAAATTGACATATAATAAAAATATGGGCTAATGCTTTGGAAAAAAATAGAAAAAGAATAAATATTAGAGATTGAAGAGAGTGTCATCTCTTTTGGATAGTGTGATGAAAGAAAGCCTATCCCAACAGATGACATTAAAGCAGCTAAGAGAAAGGCATAATTCTAAAATTTTCAGGTGTAATCAGCTATTATTTTGATATGAGTTAAACATATATAAAACATTTTTGAACATGTGAACAAGACACTGCATGACTGACGTTCCATGCACAAATATTGATAATCACCTCATTAGTAGGACAGTTTATGTGACGGCCAAAAGGTCAATTTCATAAAATGCCCATAAATCATTGTTATAAAGCACGCATGCCTTTATTACAAGAGAATCATTCCTGCCTTAATCAGTGTCTGTTATATTTTATTTGATGCATAATTACTAAAAGTTTAGTTATCTATCTGAAGCTTCTCCCCACAACTCAGAGGTGAGAGATATTTTGCTAGAGAGAGGCAGATAAATGGTGCCATTGACATCTGTCAACATGAACTCAATAGAAGACCGAATAATAAATAAATATTAATTTAGAAATTGTGAAATGCTGACAGACTAGGTTAGAGTAGTTAAGAGTGAAATAGTAAAGATATTTTAATAATCATTAATAGTATTCAGAATATTTGAGAACATGTAGCTTAATAAATAATCACAACTTTGAGTGGACAATATGTTCAATCATGTTCATTGTAAACAATTCGAAGGCAGAGAGGCATGACATATATTTCAGAATAATTAAAAACATATTGTTTAAAATTTATCATTTTTTGAAAGAATAAGCTTTAGGCATCTAGATACACTACTTTGAGAAATAGCATTCTCTAGGCTACCTGAGTTGCTTAGATAATGAGCTATCTGAATAATATGGAGCCCTGGGAATCATGATTTACATTAAAATAATTAATGTATGATTTATTTCTTACATGCTGCATTTGAGGTTATATTGACATATCAGTTAAAGCATTCTGAAGAACATCTTCTCATACCTAATTTTCATTCTTATTTGAAAGTACTCTCAGAATCTTCACATATTTCAAATAAAGCTACGTATTTCAGGAAAAGCTCAAGCTAGCTAAATTATCATTAAGACCGTGTTTTAAAATGCATATTTAATCGAAATAGTATACTGATTTAAGTGATCTAATCCAATGAAAATTATATCCATATGAAAATAAATCTATAAGTCAACAAAAATCCATTTTTTTAGTAAGATCTTCTATCTCTTGTTCCACTAGTGTTGGGGGTACATTAGAAACAATGACTTGCATATCTACCTGATTGACCACAGAGACCTGAAAACAGAAAAAAACCCCAGCATTTTAATTCTATAATTAAAAATAACATTTACTTCTTCCCTAGTATGCATTGACATTTTTAAATTAGGAGTAAATTTTATTATTGGTTAGGCAGTCTCCACTAGATATGGAGACATGTTGAGAACGATAGGTTGTTGTTTACTTAGAAGTTACAGAACCCTACATGACTTTGACTATTGTAGATTTTGTTAATTTTTTTAACAATCATTTACTAGGACATGAGAGAAGGTATTTTTGTTTGTTTTTTTTAAGGACACAGAAGAATGAAAAACAGCCTTTAGATTTTATAAATATCATGAGGTCATGTATTCATTGTGACTATGAATCTGAGTTATGACTACTTAGAATAATTCTATCCATCTAATCATCATAGATAGTCTTTACGTCTGCTTTATCCAAATTTATGTTTGTGTAGATCAAGAGATACAGGCATACAAATTTACATATAGGTAAAATAAATTTTATCAGCTGTTTATGAATCACTCCTATTGATTTAACAATTACAGAATACTTTCTATTCTTTAGAAAAATAAAGAAAACTAAGAGCATTTATTTCCCACTTACAGCATACACCTTCCTTTTTTCTCAGTATTCTATAGGCTTTAACTCATTTATTTAATAACTACCATATCGGGTAGTTATAACTATTATTCCAGTTTTAAATAAGAAAACTGATAAAGCAAAGAGACATTTAATAACTTGGACCTGGTTAGCACAGGCTATCTGACTCCTGAACATGTGCTCTTTACTATTGCCTGATATGGATATAGAAAAATGGAAATTCAAATCATATATTGTCCTGCATGTACATTACACACTATTAAAATTATATAAATACATATGCATCAGGACCATAAACTGAATATTCTAGATTCAGTATATTTATCACCATATAGCTAAACATAATTTATCCTAGGGGACAATTTTTGTTCATAAGTATTTTTAATATAGCTGCTCACAGATTCTCTATCAGGAGTCCCAAATTCAATGTCTTCAGGGACCAAAAGGTAACTTAAATAAGTGAAGTAGACAAAAGAATGAAATGGTAGGGATAAATAAAAGTGAGCCTACGACTTGTCTGAAGAGGTCAACTACTAACTCATCTCTAGTAAATGTTACCATGTGATAAAACAGGTCCAGATATGAAATATTTACAACTAATTAGAAATTTTTCAGACCATGGTTTGAGCTCAAGAGTCATGTTTTGCAGTATCTGTTCTACTTCCACCTATGAGCAAAGTATCTGTTCTATTTCCACCTATGAGCAAGGAGTTAACAATGCCTATTATAACCCTACATCCCTAACTCATTATAGGTTTCTAGAGCTAAAGGTTTAAACGTTTTTAAACACGATGATGAATCTTGATTGTGCCTTCACAAAAAAAGTATATAACTTCATTAGAGATGGGATTATCACAATTTTTGTGTAACTTTTTTTCTTATCCGTCCTGAGTAAAAAAAAGAGACAGAAGTTATATAGAAGTATTTTTGTTTTGTGTCAGTTTGTTTATTTTTGTTTTTAGTAGGATGAACACATGGCCAAAATCTCTAGAAATATGTATATGATAATTACGAAACTGTTTTCTCCCTCCGTCCTCCTTTGCTTCCTTTTTTTCCTCCTACTATCCCTCTCTTAAACTTCTTTTCTTATATTTTTCCCTTTCTTTCAACATCGAATCAAAGAATGTAATAAAATGAAATGAAATGAAATGGTATAAAATGAAATAAAATAAAATAAAACTAAAGTAAGTTAAATTAAGTTAAATCAGATTAGATTAAATTAAATTAAATTAAATTAAATTTAATTATATTAAATTAAATTAAATTAGATTAGATTAGATTTCTGGTCAAAAGAAAATGGCCTGAAACAAATTTTAACCATCAGATGTTATCTCAACAAGAATAGATTCCTCAGTCTCCTCTGCAGTTTGGTGGAACCATGTGATGGAGTACACTGATCAATGTAAAGTAAATGCAATCGAAGAAATTCGTATTCTTAAATCTCTGTGAACCTATTTTTTCTCTCCCAAACTCTATCTGAATAAAGAAGTCAAAGAAAAAGGCAAAAGCACAAGTTAAAGAAATTGAGTCCCTGAATCTCTACATGTAGAAAAGTTGTCAAGAACATCACTCAACCATATACATGCTCATTGTTATTTCATGTGAGAGAAACATCAAATGTGTTTGTTTAAACCACTGAAATTTTGGAGTTTTTTGTTATATCATCAATCTACGATGATGAACACTCATTTGTCATGCTGTTTGCCATGGATTCATTACACATAGGCTCTATTACACATAGCTAGTAGATTCTTACTAATTGTAGAACATTGAAAAGCTAGAATGTTAATTACACATGGGTTCAGGGATTTAACAGAATTTCTCCTTGTATATAAATAAGTTCTGAATTTTGGAAGTTCATACTCAAGTAAACTTTTGGAATGCAGTCAGTTCATGTGCTAAGGCCTCTATTTGGAAGCAAATATGGCCTAGCAGATATAAGTAATCCTATTGTTGGCCTTTGAAGGATCATCAGTAATTTCCCAGAAAGATAAATTACTTATCCAAAGGGAATTTTCAATTTGTTAATGAGCTTAGGAACTAAATTCTGACTGAATTGACAAACACACACATATATATATTAGGCTTACAATTTATCAAAAAGATCTCCTAATTTTCATAACCTTTGAAAGCATGCTTTTGTATTTTTAAGATATCAAAATCATGTAGTTCTAATTTTGATAAAAAACAGAAGTCATACTGTACTTAACCCCCCAAATAGTCTCATACTTACCTATTAATTGTTGTCTTTGAAATTTTAAATCTTTTAAATGTGTTAATATATGATTTATGTACAACCTACATATTTTTCACTATGCAAATGGAGAATAAGATTTTACAGTTTAAATTTTGATTTTTAAAAGAAATCTAACATCTCTGAATCTCTAGTTTCTTCTATTATCTATGGCTAAGATATTTAAAGCTTGAATAACTAGATATCATTTATGTTACTTTTGTAGTATAGCTTTTCTACAAAAAGTTCCAGAAATATGCACGACAGCATATTATACCAAATGTTAATAAAATTGTGCTTATATAGCAGAATTTTTTAATGTATGGTGTAATAAACATACACTTGTATTTTCGGAACTATTTGCAAATGTCTAATCAATGTGCTGGGTAATCAAAACTGATATAAAATAATATTTATGTCAATGTAATTAAAAAATAAAAAACTATTAAAACATTCTTATAAAATTGCTTAATTTTATTATTTATGTGTTGATTACTAATAAAAATGTTTTAAAAAATACTCCTATCTTTGGAATCCATCCTTTGTTGCTAGGTATAGCCACAAAAATAGAAAAAGAAGGAACATTTGTGAAGCACAAAATTCTAAAAACAGAGATTGCCAATTTACACGTTTATTTCTAAGTCCTTTATATTCTTGTTAAGAAAGTGCTTTTTTTGTTTCCTTTTTTTCCCCATTCGTTCCCATATAGTTTGGACATTGCCTTCCAATAGAAATATAATCTGTGTCACAAATACATACAAGATATATAATTTAAAATTTTCTGGTACCCAAAATAAAAAGATAAAAAAATAGTGAAATTAATTCAACAATACATTTAACTCGATACATTCGATATATTATCATTCCATTGTGTATTCAATATTAAACAACTTATTAAGAAAAAATGTACATTTTTCATGCTAAATCTTCAAAATTCATTGTGAATTTTATGCTTCTAGTACTTCACAATACAATTTAGCCATATTTCAAGTGCTCGTTGGCAAATATCTAATATATTAGATCCTCTGGACATCCTCTGTAGCTCTAGAGACCATCATCATCTTCTGCTTGGACAGATCACTGTCTCTTTTAAGTGGTTTCTGGTACAACCCCACTTTCCTTAAAAAAGAAGAGATATTTTAACAGTCTTTTGAGACAAATGCGTATTTTTTTTTTAAATAATATACTATGATACTACATTTGGAGAAGGACCATTTTAGGTAGAGCCACTTCAAAATGAGAGCATATCTGGCTGTTTGAAAAACAATTTGATCAACATTATCTAGTTTGAATGACTTAGAAGAAAAGTAGAAAATGAGGCCGTTGGAGGACATATTATGAAGAGCTTCATGGTCTTCTGTAATGACTTGAAAACTTTTTCTGAAATCATGAAGGTGACATTAGAAAGTTTACATCTAAGAAATAAGAGGGCCTGAGTTAAATATGAATGACTTTGGCTGTTATATTAAAACCAGACTTGAGCGGAACAAAAATGGAAACATTAGGGCAACTTAATGAGTTTGTACAATGATATAAGTGAGTAACAATGGTAATTTCAACCAAGTTGTAATAGTATGAGTGTTAAAAAATGTTCAGATAACATGTAGCTCTATATCTATATTTTATCTATGTCTGTAACTATAACTATATAACAACAGTATTTGCTAAGGGATTGAATGTGTGGTTTGAGAGAAGAAGAAAACATAAATTTTTGTCCTAAGGAACTCAAAGATGAGAGTACTGAGAAGAAGCAAACAGTGAGGTAAGAAGTAAATGAGAAAGAATGGTGGCCTGAAAGCCTGGTAAAGATAACAATCAGTCAAGTGCTGCCGATGATTCAAATAAGATGAAGGCTGAAATTACTAGTGCATTTAGTACCAAGAAACAATTGATGATGTTGACGTAAGCTGTTTTAGATGAGTGTTGAGAGTGAAATTATAATTAAAGAGGTTATAATAGTGATTAGATGCTGAAAAATGAGAGTCAAATCTAACAATGATATTCTCTGGAAAGAAGAACTGAAATGGCATGGTAGTTGTATGTCAAGAGGGTTTTTAAATTAATTTTTGAAGATAGAAAAAAAGGATGGTTATGGGAATAACCAAACAAAGGAAGGAGACTGATATTGATAATGTATATAAGAAATGGGAGAGCTACTCAAACAATATCTTAGAGCTGGTGAGCAGAGGACTGAATCTGTTGCATAGGTGGAGGTAATGGCTCTAGAACAACACATAGAGTATCCATCTAAAAGAACAGAAAATAAGGCAAAGAATGTTGGTGTACATTCTGGTAGGTAGATGGATTTAGTAATGGGAGTGATGAGATCACAGCAATAGTGTGAGGCAATGAGTGAGTGACAGTCAGATGGTGAGAATAAAGTCTGGTTTCACAAGAAAGAGGAAGGGTATAAAAATAGCAACATGGTGCACCGAGAATCCTCCTTTGCCAGTAGGTAGTTTAAAGACTGTGGCAAACAAATATAGAAAAGTACACAAAAGCCATTCCTTGACAAGAAGCAGAAGTAGTAACCTCAGGGAAAGTCCAGATTTGCATCATGCAGGGTTTTATCCTAATTAAAAATCTTGTCTGAAAACACTCTAAGTAAAATTTTTCAATAGTTTTCTTTTGCTTTTCAGAAAAAGTTTCAATACTTTTAATATGACCTAAAGCTTTTATATGAACCAGCTATTTCCATCTTCAGAGCTTTCTCTTATTTACGTTCTCTCTCTCTCACTGAGTAATTATCTATTAGTTATTTAGATTTGCCATCATTTCTCTTCCTTCTCATTTTTGGCATATTTTGTTTCCTCTACATAAAAGTCTTATTTCTCTTCATATCTCCCTTCTTGATTTAAAAAATTTCAGATCTTATGAAGAGCTTTTAGCTGAGATAGCTTCTTTGTACATATATATCATAATTTATAAATGAATATCATTATGATTTCTTTGAATTAATTTTTCTACATGTATTTTGGATCATTTTAAAATTATATTTTATAATTTACACACAATAGTTTATAGAGTTCAAATAAAAATCCCATAAAATTCACATTGCTTATGTACATATTATATACAAATATATGTATATTTCATTTGTTTTTTATAATGTATTTAGTATACTTAGTGAGCTTATTAGTCTTAAAGCCTCACAATGTGCCTATCTTAAATAACAGGAAGAGAAATAACGTTATTTCACATAATGTTTACAGATATAGATTTGATTGAAAATCTCTGTCAACCATAATATAGCCTATGCCAAAAGCTTATTGGCTTGGACTGGTCTTTGTTTATTCTATGCAGCTTTACTGTTGTTATGTGTGAGAAAGTTCTGGCCTTCAATCACAATCATGGTGATTGGTTTTTCCTATTATCTAAAAAGAATAATATTTGGTCACTGATGTCTGCATATATACAAAGGTTAAACTTGTCCAGAGAACTAAATAAGGAAACTGTGAAAGATCAAGATTTAATAAGATGTAAAGAGCAAAAATAAAATTACACTTGATTCTGTATGCAAGTGGCAGACAGTTCCAATAATAAATATATTTTCTGATGAATCTAATCAGAGAAAAGTCCATATAATGATAGATATTCCATAGAATAAATGCACTGGTATTGAATATTTTGAAGAAGTGTTAATATCAAACTACTCTTGGGAATAATCTACCACTGAGCTTCTGTAGAATGAGAAAAAGCTGACTAGAAAGGTGATGTTACAGACTTAAGCAAAATATAACAGTCATGGGTCAATAAAATCATCAATGGAGAAACAAGAAAAATCATCCATTGGGACATAAACTTGCTTCAGAATATTTTCTTTGTTTTCTTGATTACAAAAGGCCTAAAAGTATTTTAAACAGTAATAAAAATCTTTTAAATTCTACAGCACAACTCTATAAAGCATTTTATAATTTTAAGTAGCTTCAGCCAACTCTCTATTCAAAATGAGATCCAATGACCAAATAGAAATCTAAAGCTTATGACACTGCTGTCATAATCATATATAAAAATATATGTTGTATTTCCCAAATGACAAAAAAACCTATATATTTTATATGCTAAACTATAGCTATCAGAAACCTGGTTTCAATTTAATCACATGTTATAGAAAACGGATATCGAAAGAATTTAAGTATTCTAAGTTAAAAACACCTGAGTAGTATTTTACAAATCCTCATTTTCCCTTTTTAATCAGAGGTATCATGAGTCTGTATGCCATGGCACTATAATTGCCAGTATCTTTATCAGTAGCCTAGGAGGGGGAAAAGCACAGGTTATAAATAATCAAGAAAAAATAACTTTTAGCACAGGACTTATCTGTTTGCAAGTGTGATGTCCCTGTGTAGTAATAATACAAAAACAGACTATTTTTTCTGGACATTATATAGATTTATAGACTTTATGTCCACTTCATGTCGAATAGTTGTCATTAGAATGACACTGAACTCTGAATTAAAGGGCATGGACACTAACAAGAGTCCAGTCCATGAATCAAATGTTTTGACTGGTTTGTCAAATGGGTTCTTCTCTGGGCTGTGGTCCATATTGGTTTGAGCGTGGGACTGATCGTTTACCTAACCATTGCTTTGTGTATAAGCATATTATGCTATTGTGTGTGTGTTTTAGCAAACCAAGTTCTTAAAGGGAAAAACAATGAAATAAACACATTTATACCTCAAACGACCATAAGACAAATCGAAATTCGGAGATTTTAACCAGTAATCCCAGAGATGCATGAAGATATTCTAATTAGTTAATGCCATATCATAATCTGAGAGGATTAGAATACTAATACATCTTCTTTTTTCAGTATCTTGTATTCTGATTAACCATATTTAATCCTGGTGGCACGTGCTTACAACCTACATGTTAAGGTTTCTTAATATTTAGAATTTTTAAAAAGTAAATAGTTGCTTACTATATATTGTGTGTGAGTGTGTGTGGATGTGTGTGTG
>NW_024344433.1:28832-467999 GCF_902729225.1 Pteropus medius
CTGTCTTTATGGCTTCTACTTCAGAAAAATTTTTCAGAATGCCAATATAAGAATTATTTCATAGTGAAATATTTAGAAGCAGAATTAATCTTAGTGTATTAATACAGAGATATATACACTCTATTCATGAAACTAGCTGTGTAAATTTTATATTTTCATTACTGTTTTCTTTATCTGATTGTTCTTACTTTGACCAGTGACATTATTGCTAAATATCATGTATCAAGCATTTATGTTTTGCCAATACAATACTAAAAGTTCTACAAAATAAACATTTTTAATACAACACAAACTCTCAGAGGAATGTATTATTCTAATTATATATATATATATTAGTGCTGTCTCTTAGCTCTTTCTGCAATGATGGAAAAGCTCTAAGTCGTTCTGTGCAATACAGTACCCACTAGACACATATGACTATGAACACTTGAAATGAGGCTAATGTGAGTAGGGAACTGAAATTAAAGTTTAGTTTAATTTTAATTAAATTTAAATAGCCAAAGCCTACATAGTAAGCAGTAAAATCATGATATACTAATGGCAATAATAGTAAATAATATAAATGTATATTAATATGCAGCATGAGCCTGACTCTCTAGCTTCGAATTTGATATATGTGCTTAACCTGTTAGACAAGATCACTTAAAACAAAGAAACAAACAGATATTTTACTTCAGGATAAATATTTCCTCAGTTTTCTAAGAAGTTAAAAATCTCAGCTTTAGAAAAGAACAAACTCTGATGACTACCAACTCATCTCTTTAGATGATCTGGATGGTTTACATAACAACAGAATTTAGTTTTGGCATTAGAGGAATGGTAATTAGATTTCAACATTAGGTCACATTATTACTTCAAGAGAAAAATAAGAACAAAGAAAAAATAGTTACCAAATATTTTCTTTTTAAGTTTTGAACATCAGAGCTTTTATTCACTTAACAAAGCACAGCATAAGAAATAAAAAAGTACTTTTCCAACTAAAGTTAAAATCAGAGTTTGAATAAAGTCATCAAAGACATTTCTTTATATACTATGAGCAAATATAGGACTAATTCCAACTCACTCTAAAATTTGGTTCAATATTTTCCTTTAACTTATGATTAACAGTGGCATTTCCCCTAATATAAACTTTTTATTGTTAATGAAAAATGTACCGAGGTACAACAAACACACACGCACACACACAAATGGAAATTTCTTAAGTGTACAGCTCAATAAAATTTTGCAAAATATACACATCCATGAACCAGCATCTACAACAAGAAATACATTACTAACAGCCCAGAGTGTCTATTATGCCCTTGCAGTCATAATTAGCTCCCCGAGGAAACCACTATCCTAATTTCTAATGCTCTAGACTAGCATACTTTTTAACTTTATGTTGAACTTTATATTTTTAAAAATGGTTTACAAATATCTGTTCTAACTTCTTTTACTCAATTTTGTGTTGTGCGATTCTAAACTTTTATATTTTAAAATAGACCTGGGAACATAATAACACAATCACATTTAGAAAAGAAAAGGTGGGTACAGTGGAATATTTATGATTGCTTGGTATATTAAGCTTCTTTGCACAGTTTTTAGTTATTAACTTACAATTTCAATAAAGGAGTAATTTTATTTTATAGTATTGCTAATGTATTAAATTATGATAAGCACAATATAGCCATATGTTTTTTGAACAGATTAAGGTGCTCTTTTAAACATACTTTTCATGAAACAGAAATCATTTAATGCAAAAGTTTGGGTATGGAATGAATAATTATAACTCAGGGATATCTATTTTCTTTTATAATTTTGCACAGCATATTTGGAGTAAATTGTCAAAAACGAGATAAACGATTTTTTAAAAAATCATGTTTACTGTACTTTTTTTTTCAAAAATACAAAACTCTACCTGTTGTTAGTAATAACTCCAATTTAAAATTCTATTTCTTTGAAGGGATTTGATCCTCTCTGAAATCTCAAAGTTCTCATTTCAGAAAACTCTTATTGAGGATGCTTGACAGAATCATTAGCATTCTTTCAAATCTCTCTGCTCTCTCCTAAATATATGTAGTGGAATACTAGTAATTTAAACAGTCAATGAAAAAAAATTCAATACTTTACTTTTAGGATTTACTTTCCAGTACTTATATTTTGAGGATTTTCAAGTTTAACGTTGAGTCTATTCAAATTTAAATGAACAATGGACATAAGAATGAAACCTTTATATAAGATGTGACTTAAAAATGTTGGGTGTATAGTACAGATATGCATAGTTAACACTGTTCTTTTTATAACTCAGTTACAAAATATGATTCATTTAAATACATACTAAGTCACAAAAAATATTGACAAGAAAATCAAGAACTCAATTTTAAACCTGGTTTAAGATCTGAGAATATTGATCAACAAATATTACTTTAAGATATTAATAGCCAAGTACAGTATAATGTCATAATTATCTTAATTTTGATAACATTAAAAAATGATATTTTTCCACCTAGACATTTACCAATGAATATGCAAATTCAACCACTAAACCAAAAAAACTCTTATTACTTCAGATATATTATCATAAAATTGTAACTCTCTTAATATAATGCATCATTTTTTTTCTTATTAAGATCAAGATATATGTACTTTGCTCTCCTAATATATGTATGTGTGTGTATATATATATTTCTTTTCTCTTCCTTTCTTTTCTTTTCCTGTTCTTCTTATAGCTTCCTGGTCACTGTTGAAACAACCATGTACAAGTGCTCTCTCAATCTAAATCTATGCATTTATATGTAGTATACATTTTACCCTTGCTTGTTGCAGAATATAATGAAGTTGTAGGTATCTACCTCTTTAACTTCACCTTTATTTTGTATGAATTTCAATGTTTATGTAAATGACACACTCAATAACCCATTTCAAAATCCTAAGCATGAAAAACCTTCAATCTTTGAACAGACTGACTGCATCAATTCAATTCTATAACTACACTCCAGTCTTTGGTTTTTTGGAGATATTGTTTCTAATAGTTTGCACCAACTCTGGAAACATAAACTTTAATGTATAAATTTCTGACCACAACCTCCCTTCACTTTCTGATTCAGTTAAGACCACTTCTAAAATAACTGAATTTTTAGTTCCAAAATATCTTCTCTGCTCTCACTATCTCAGGGTTTATGTCCCTTCCCTCTCCATCATAGATATGGCAGTCACCTGGTTCTAATTTGTTTTTCCTTTCTACACCTGGAACTTCCTCCTCTTGAATTAATTTAATTACCAACCTTGTCTTGGGTGATGGGAGAGTAAAGAAAGGAATTAAATAACCAGGCAGATTAATGCTACTATAAGTCCATGATTTCCGACTGCAACTGTGCTTTTATGTATTTGAAAAAATCATGTTCTATGTTCTTTATCTTGCTCCAAAAGTTCATCCTTTTTTTCAAATCACATATATTTTCAGTCTCCTCCAGTGAAGTTGTAATTCACATAAAATCAAGGATATCCAGGTGAGATAGCACAACTTCTCAGCATATAACTAGAAAAGTACCTATATCTATACTTATTTTCTTTCTTCAAATCTCAGAGGAACAAACTGACTCTTCTGTTCTAAAGATCGTATGCCTTCATCTGAATCTCTTCCATATATTTGATGTTTTATGCTTCATCGACTCTGTCTCTGTACTTCCAAACTTTTCCTCTACAGACTATAAGACATCTACCTTTTTCTTATTAAAACAACTTTTCTTGTACTCTGTACCAACTTCTGACACTATCACCACAATTTTCATATCTATTTTGCACAGTTATGTTTCTCAGAAAATATTCCTACAATCATTGCCTCCAGTTTTTCACTTCATAACTATCCCTTAACTACAGTTGGAATTCTGCCGCTATCTTGTCACTGAATCTGTTAAAGTCAATGACTGAGGCTGGCTCAGTCTCAGATCAATGATCAGTCCAGTGTTCTTTAAACCAAAAAGTCCATTTGCATTATTTGCATGATGTTATTGCTGATGCTGCAAGCTAACCTATATCTAACACTTACAGTTGTCTAGGTGATACATAAATACATACATTATTGTACAACAAATTTTCATCGAGTAAATTTTATTATCATTTTATAGCCAAAGAAGTGGAGGAAGAGAGTGATTAGTAATTTGCTCATGATCACACAAATAGTTGATAGCACAGCTGGCTAGGTCTCACTTTAATACTGCTACGTAGAATATGTCAGATTAGGTACCAGGACTAATTCTCAATGTAAACTACATTAAATACTAAATGAAATGTCTTTTAAAAACTCAGATTAGTTTAGATTGTGGTGCCTAAGTTAAACAGGGCCGCTTCATGCCAGACCAGAGCCCAGGGCCCAGGTCAGGCCAGGCTCAGGCCAGGCCCAGGTCAAGGCCCAGGAATCAGGCCGCTTCAGGTCAAATCAGGCTCCCAGGCCCAGGCCTAGGTCAGAGCCTGGGCCTGGGCAGGGCCAGGGCCAGTGAGAGCCTCATGACCTTGGCCCAGGGCCAGGACAGCAATGGTCCGCCAGTGCCGCCGAGCTCAGGATCTCCAGGCCCAGGCCGGGGCCATGGCCAGAGCCAGGGCCCTTGCCTCAGGCCTAACCCAGGCCAAACCAGTCACCCCGGCCTACGTCAGGGCCAGTGGCCAGGACTGGGCCAGGCCAGAGCCAGGGCCAGGCCAGGGCTCAGGCCATGGCCAGGCCAGGGCCTGGCTGCCAGAGGCTCTGAAGGCCAGGTCAGGCTAGAACAGAGCCTTGCCTTTCTGTCACAAGTGAGGCCTGGTTCTGGCTCAGGGCCAGGACTGGCTGGGCCAGGGCCAGACACATTAAGGGTTAGGTTTTGTTTTATGTCTAGTTAGGATTAGTGTTGGGTTAGGTTTAGGTTAGGGTTAGGGTTAAGGTTAAGGTTAGGGTTAGGAGTGAATAAGGGTAAGGGTTAATGGTAGGGTTAGTGTTAAGGTAGGGTTAGGGTTAGGGTAGGGTTAGCTTAGGGTTTATATTTGCCAAATTTTCATATTGTTCTTCATTTACAATGTGATTTTGTATTTGTTCTTTTTAAAATTAAAATTTTTATGACCTATCTAAACATTGTTGGATAAAAAATATAGGCTCAGTCTGTCGGTTTGATGAAATTCTAGTTCATAAGGCAGTCTTCAAAAATTTGTTTTATATTCAGTATCTAATTTATCTATACTTAAATATGAGTATTAGTTACAGCATAATTCATAGCCATAATTTTCATTCTAGTAATCTTAGACTATAAAATAATTCTTCTAAAGCCTCATCCTTATGCATTATCTTTTTCTGTTTATTCTATGTCAACTGCCTAGATCAAGAAACATGAATTTGTACACATTAAAAATATACAGCTTGATATGCATGTTATCTAGTTAAACGCAAAAGAAATATCAATATATAATGTAATCTACACATAAAAAAGAATATGTGAGAAGACGTATTAATAACAAGAAAATTCTCTAAATTACTTCAAAAGCTGTCCATAAAGAAAAGCTCCGGGCTCAATGGCTCATCTGGTAAATTCTACCTAACATATATGGTGAATAATTAACACAGAATTATCCCAAAATCTTTCAAAAATAGAATTTGGAATTCCTCCAGTTATTTGATGAGGCCTATATTGCCCTGCTATGAATAACAGAAACATTATGAGAAAATAAATCATCAGATCATAATCTCTCCTGAATGTGGACACAGAAATTTTCACAAAATACTAGCAAAATGAAATTTGAGAAAAATGCTGAAAGTTATTATGCACCATGATGATTTGATTTTATTTCACAACTGCAACGTTTGTGTATGTTAAAAAAATCAATCAGCTACCCGACGAAAAATAAAAACGACTCTTCTTTTTCCAATATGACATAACCCTTTATAAAATGTTTTGAGATTAATTCAGTAAAAATCCACTAAAACTAATGAATAAATTAAAAAGTTTACAGGATACAAAATCAAAATTCAAGATTGAATTATACTATTGCATAGTAATAGTAAATGATGTGAAAATACCATCAAATTAAGAAACATTTATAAATTTAAGTTGTTCTAATCTTCTACACTGACAGTTTTTTTTGAAATCATAAATTAAGTAAATGTAAAACATTTGAATTAACATAAGTCATCAAGGTTCAATATTAATTTCAATAACGGTAAGATCAAAATAAATTACAAATTGACCTACAAATTTAATGCAGTTTTTTAAATTACCAAAAGATTTTTTAGAAAAACTGACAAGCTTTTCATAAATTGGATACACAAATTTAAATTAAACTGCACATCCAATGTAATCTTTAAAAAGAAAAACAATATGGAATGACTCACATTTGCATATATCAAATCATACTTCAATGGTCTTATAATTAAGACTCTGTAGTACTAGCATAAGTATCGATCTATGTAGACCAATCAGGTAATTTTAAGGCTAGTAATAAACTCTATTAAAATTGATTTCAACAAAAGTTCAACTTAAAAAGAACTATCCTTTCAATAAATAGTGATGTAAATATTGAATATTTATATGGACAATGATGAAGTTGGTCCCCTAACTTAAATAATACAAAAAAAAATACCCTCAAAATATATGACACATAAATTTAAAGGTTAAAATTATAAATTTATAGGAGAAAAAGACATTGCGTAGATGATAGAGGCTCTGGCCATCCCTCTGGTGACCAAATCAAAGTTGTGACTGAAACAAGGAGCAGCAGCAAGAAAAAATCGCCTTGGATGAACAAGTCATAGAACTAAGTAAAAATCCTAGAGGTCACCTTGCAACGGTAGAATTTAGGACGGGGCAAGGACGTGGGGCTACCCGATCTTAAGCCGCTAAGTGAGACGGAGGCAGCGGCATTGGCAGAAGCCTCTTAAAGGGGCCACATCTGTGAGTTGATTTTTGTGGTGACTGACCTGCTCGCTCTGAGAACCAGTGCCAATTAGATGCTCACAGGGGCCAGCAGGTACTTACAGGGAGACATTGTCAAAGTGAAGGCTGAGGCATGACTCGCTTGGTCCCTGTCCAGTCCTGTCCCCTCTTAGTGTGTAGGCACAGCAAGGCCATAGCTGTGACTTACATCATCAAACTGGATAACAGAGGTCGCTCTACTTAGAGGATTCCCTGAAACCCCAACTTCCAAACCGTGTGGCCTCACCTAAGCCACATCCAGGTGTATCTTCAGTGAGTCAGGTGCTCCTTGCTGAGCAGTGCCTAGACCCACACGGGAGGCAGCTGCCTCGGTTTCTGGTGTGGCCTTTTGAGGCAACTATAAGCACATCATTTGAGAATGGCTTGCTGAATCTTAACAGGTGGCCCCAGAGTGGCTCAGGATTGGGCTAAATTTGGACTGTCGCTGAACTCCTCAGGACTGTGCCAGTGGACACTTACTTCACAAATCCACAGTAATAAGACTGGGAGACTTAGGAGCTTTGCTTAGTACATAGAAACAGACACAGAAAAACAGCCCAAATGGGAAGACAAAGAAGCAGAAACCATATGAGAAAACAGAACAGAGATCCAGAAACAACAAAGTCAAGCAATCTAACAGATGCAGAGTTCAAAACACTGGTTATAAAGATGCTCAGTGAACTCATGTTAAGTGTACATGAATTCAGTGAGAACTACAACAAAGAGATGAAAAACAAATGTGGAAATTATAAAAGGGAACCAATCAGAAATGAAGAACACATTATCTGAGATGAAGAGTATATTAGATGGAAAAATAAAAAAAGAGTGGATAAAGAAGAGGATCGAACCACGGTAAAGAGGATAAGAAATCCAAGTACACTCAATCAAAATGAGATGAAATAAAAAAGCCAAGACTATAGTAATAATTAAAGAAGCCTACAGGACACTATTAAAGGTAAAAATATTCATGTTATAGGGGCACCTGAAGGAAAACAAGATGTTGAAGAGCTAGTTGAAGAAATGATGATGAAAAACTTCTTTAGCCTGGTGAAAGAAATAGACATAAAACCCCAGAGAAGCCCAGAGAGTCCCCAAAACCAGGAACCAAATGAGGCCCACACCAAGACACATCATAATTAAAATATCAAAGGCTTTCAAAGATAGAATCTTAAAAGCAGCAAGAGAAAAGCAGTTACTTACCTACAAGGGAGCACCCATAAGACTAGCAGTGGATTTCACAAAAGAAACTTTGAAGGACAGAAGGGCTTAGCACAAAATATTCAACAGGATGAAGACACAGGATCTACAACCAGGAATACTTTATCCAGCAAAGCTATCATTTCGAGTCAAAGGACAGATAAAGAGCTTCCCAGACATAAATAAGCTAAAGTAATTTATTACCACCAATCTAATATTATAGGAAATGTAGGACGGACTTCTTTAAAAAGAAAAAAAAAACATGTATCTAAACACGGGAATAAAGAACGGTAATAACTATGTTATTACCAACAACTATCTCAAATGGAAAATAATTAATAAAAAGATAGAGTGACTGAATGGATAAGAAAAGAAAAACCCTATTTATGCTGCCTACAGGAGACTCACTCCAGATTGAAAGAAACACACAGACTAAAAGGAAGGAGATGAAAAAAATTATATTGCCTTGATGGACCTAGAGGGTATTACGTTCAATGAAATGGGTCAGATTAAGAAAGACATATATCACATGATTTCACATACATGTGGAATCTAAAGAAGAAAATCAAAAACAACAACGAAAGCAGAAATAAACTCATAGATACAGAGAATATTTAGATGGATACTAGATGGGAGGGTGTTGGAGGGACAGACAAAGGCAAAGACATTAAGAAGTACAGATGGATAGTTGCAGAATAGACATGGCAAATTAGAGTGTAGCATGGGGAAGATGGTTAATAATGTTGTAATAAATATCTAAGAAGGAAGAAGGGTACGAGACTTCCTGGGGTGATCACTTTGCGAGTTATGTGAATCTCTGATCACTATGCTATATAGCTGAAACTGGTATATTTTTGTATGCCACTATAATTGAAAAAAACTAATTGAATTTTACAATGTAAACACAAGCTACCAATGATCTATTATATTTAATAAAAATAAAATGAGAACTGTTAAAAATTTAAATTTGTTATCTATTAAAACTGAGCAAAATACAACAAACTCCATTCACAAATCACGCACACTAGTCTCTGTTTAAGTATTAATTTACGTAATTTTAAAATTTCAGTCAAAATTTGTGGGAGTTGTTTAAAACAGCCAATAAAGCCCAAAAGGTTGCTTTTGGGGAAAAAATAGGAGCTAGCGCTGCCATCAGGAATATGGACATCAAACCCAACTTAGACAAGCCTTGTGAAAGAGTTTCTGATGAAGGCCTTTCTGGAGGACATTTTTAAAATATGAAACCATCTTTCTCTCCATTGTGCTAGGTGCATATCTGATAAAGATATAACCATTTCCTCTAGCATGGCCTTAGCAGTCCTTTTCTGGACAGTGGGAATCCAGTTGAACTCTTGACTTTTAAGCTTCATCACTAAAGCTGTGTAGTTCCACTACTGAGCCCTATCTGTTTCAAGTGCCTCTTTCATTGTTAAAGTTTTTTCTCAATTATATCAGTAGTAAATTTAGCTTTAAAAGGTAGAATTCTTGCATTTCTGACACTCAACAGCTACTTGTTTTGAATCAGGTGTTAAAAAGTTAAGTGGAAGAGAGTTAGTGATGTACTATTTATTATAAAATAATGAATTACGACTATATGAATTAACAGCAAGAGAAAGATTTTAAATTTTTTTTTGAGAAATCCTTTATTTGGTCATAATTCTTGGCTTCTGAAATTAATCAATAGATTTTGATTGTACTCAACAGAAAGAAAAGAAGAAATGGTAAATCACAATATATCAGATTCAGAATGGTAGAACTGAAAAATACATTTCAGATAGTTTAAGTCTTATAAACTGTCAGTCAACTCATAGGTCAAACCCATAGATCAAACCAAGTCAGGTGATGCTGTAATAAGAAAACTTCATTGCTTGCCAAATGTAAAGTTTATGGGATTCACATAAAATTTTGAATTTACTTTCCACTTTAAAATTCCACTGGACTTGCATTATTGCATAGTACTTACCCTCATTAAATAGAACAGGAAACATCCAGTTCTTTACATCCACCAATTTCCCTATTAAATTATGTTCAGTTCATTTTATTCAATTTTGTTATCTTTCTATCCTCTCTACCATCTGATTTTATGAATCTTGACTTCTTTTTGCTTCATTTTGTATTTAAATTATATGTGACTCCAAAGGAAAAATGTAATTTGCTGTAATCGTGTAACTGGTACTTTCCAGGGCATAAAACAAAATAAAATGTGTCCTGTCTGGTAATAAATAGAAGAGAATTAAAATTTTATAATCTAATGCTCATTTTCATAGAGGCTCATTTAATTCTAGCCTTGAGAAAATTGCATAAGGAGCAAAAGGCTCCTTATGAAGAGGTATTGACACATTGTTAGAGCCTTAATGCTGGGGTCTCAATATGTTTACTCAGGAAGTTAGGTCACTTAGGAAAAAGTGCTTGAGGCAATAACTTTGAATTGAACCCCCTCCATGCTGCAAGCTTCTGTTTCTTAGTGATGCTCCAAACGCATCCTTTACGCCAATTAAAGTAGGACTTCGTCCATGCTTCAATCAAGGATCTCCATTTCATACAGACCAAGAATTTTATTCAGGAACTGTGCCTGAATGGACCGCTGTCCATGCCACAGCCCAGGATTATGCAGTTGGAGCTTCATGCAATGTACACTGACAACCAGTGGTGGGTGTACACCCTGCCTACGATAAGGAAAGAAAACCCTGAAGAACTAGAAACTCCTGTGGCCAACAAGTGGAGCCCCATGCGGTCTTTGGGGCACATGGGGGCCCAGTCCTCCTGAGGCCAAAGCTTGATCCATGGCAC
Source organism: Pteropus medius (assembly GCF_902729225.1). Taxonomy (NCBI): domain Eukaryota; kingdom Metazoa; phylum Chordata; class Mammalia; order Chiroptera; family Pteropodidae; genus Pteropus; species Pteropus medius. The sequence continues at coordinate 39,734 of NW_024344433.1, forward strand.
TGATGCCTGAGGAGGGTCCTGGTTGTGGCTCATCTCGGTGTGTACTGCACCAGCTGCCTGTTGGTTGACTGTCACTCTAGCGCTGACCTACTTTACTTGAGCCATTGTCCTCCCTTCACCTGAGGATCTGGTCATCCCCGGTTCATTGTCTGAGCCTAGGAATTTGCTTTTGCTTGTTCTACTTCTTAAAGTCTTCCCATCTGTCCTAGGTCCACGTGGAAGTGAAGCCAGAAAGGCCCTGATGCTTTCATCAACAACTTTTCATTCCCTTGGGGGACTGGTGGATCTGTCGAAAGAGCCGAAGTAACAGCATGTTAATGTGAAGTGTGCATCCAGTGAGTGGCAGTGGCTAGAGAACCATGAAAACACAGCTCAGAAATTTTCAGGGCCGTTCGGACACCACCTGTATTCGGACTAAGGACTGGTGGCTACACAAGCCAATGGGCCCAAGGAGTCAGCCTGTGGCATTGAGGCAGACAAAATGCATATGTAGACATGAATTGAGTGGACAAAGGGTTTGATGCAAGGCAGTTGTGTCTGGCCTCCCTGTCGGCTTGTGGCTAAGGGCCTACCCTCTGGCAGGAGACAATGCAGAAATCCTGATCCTTGGATCTCATGAGATTTCCAGGAACACTGGAGCCAGTGGAGAGTGCACACCCTGTTCCTCTGGTTTGGTCTAGGCTAAATCTGGGAAAGCGGTGGTGCGATTTTGTAGTGGGGGCGGCCATAGCACAGTTTGGTATGCATGATGTCTCAGCTGTAGGCAGAATCCTGAGCACTCCTTTGAATTTCAGGACACACACATGCATCTTTGGCTTTTGAATTCAGCCCTCTGCTCAGGGTGCTGTCACAGGGATTATCACTATCCTCCCATTATCAATGCCATCAGGGATGCAGAAACTGAGTCTCGAGGAAGAACCAAGGCAACAGCTCGCCAGGTGCTCTCTTTCAACCGAGGGTCAGGCCTACAAAGGTCCTGGCACTGGAGGGTCTAGGAGTCATTGCCTGGCCCCCACCTAGGAAATCAGCACCTGGACAGGCACCAGGGTAACTGCGGGCTAGTTGGCCACTTGGGTTCCAGTTCCCTCCCTACCCTGACTGGTGCTCTGATATTCATGCTTTCACTCCAAGTCTCTGGGCTGACAAACAAGGGACAGAAGCCATCGTTTCAACTGGGCATGTTCACTGCTGGAGGTTTTTCTTTCCCCCTTGCCCTGTATTCGCTTGGCTCTTCTGCATTCTCAAAATGGTCAGACCCACGGCAGGCGAAAGCCCAGGGTGAAGCTCTGGCCAGGCAGGGGCGATTTGACATCAATTTAGCCTCTTGGGTCCCCTGGACTGATTCAGGTGAATTGGCCAATTAATGTTCCTAGGAGAGAAGGTCAGCTCTCCTTAATCACAGCTGTTGTAGATGGCGGCCAGGCCTGAACTCTACCCTCCCCAGCCTTTTGCTGTTTAAGCATCATCCTCAAGCCCTGTCTTTTTTGCTGACTGCTTCATTCTCTTTGTCTTCTACTTTCAGCTTCCACCCTCATGCCCTGCCCATTTCAACTCATGTGTATTTTCCAGCAGGCCCTTTCGACTTTCATTCAGGTTTCTTTAACACTTGCAGGCAAAACTACATTCCTCTGCACCCTCATTTTCCCATCTTCCTCTCCCCACCTGTTTAACAACCGAAATCTGGGCAGTTTTCCCTCTCCCCCATTCATAGCACAGTCTTGCCCTTCAACAAGCACTGTGGTACACAAAGCACTCAGTTTCTGGGAGCAGGCCTGCCTTCAGGACACTTCCCAGCCAGGGTGTGGCAGTCAGGGACTGGATTCTGGGAACGTGAAGTTTGGTGATGTCTCATTCAGCCTTGCAACTGGCTCAGAAAGCAAGTCCACATGTCCATGCCCCAGCTGTGCCACCTGGCATACTCTCTTTGGTGCTTTTTCAATGCATGCAAGAGTGTTGAGGAGAGTGAGGCAGGCGCGGGCCTACAGCGGTATGTGTCGTCAAGGGCTTGATTGCCATACTGGCATGACTTTGTGTGTCTTTCTGTGTCTGGGTCAAACAGGTACAGCCAACTCCTGCCTCCTCGACTCTTCCTACTATGGGAGATATGTAGCTGTATAACATCCTTAAATGTCAGGGGAATAGAGTCTGTTAACCTATTACCGTGGCCATGGCAAGATCATCTCCTTGTATGTTTGTGTGTGTGTGTGTGTGTGTGCAGGTGTGTGTGGTGTGGTGTGTGCAGATGGGTGGTGTGGATGTGTGTGGTATGTGTTTGAGAGACAGACAAACAGACAGGCAGATGGTGAGACAGGTACAGAGTGAGAGAGAGAGATGCAGGCGTGTGGCTAACCAGGCTGGCGGATTTGGCTGAATGTCTGCATCTGTTTGCCTGTGAGAAAATTATCTTGAGTGCCTAGGTATGTTTTCAGGTGTCTAATGATGCGGGCCTTTGTTGTTTTGCTAAAGTTTGAGTGCAAATCATCGTATGAGCATAAAGCGGCCTTTGTGTGTATCAGTGTCCAGAAGATTGTGTGAGTGTTTCCTGTATTTTTCACCAAAGAGGCCTGTAAACATTGGGCTGGCCCTATCTGAAGGAAGCATGTCTAAAGGGCGGGGAATCATCTCAGGCCTATTGTGAGAGTTTGCTGGGTGTGAGTAGATGGCTTGACTCTTTGCAGGGAACACATGAAGGGGTGTGCAACTACCTGATTGAGACTTCGAGGACCTGAAACCAATTAAAGTAAGACTCTGTCTATGCTTCAATCAAGGATCTCTATCAAACGGACCAAGAATTTCATCCAGAAATTTTGCCTGAAAGGACTGCTGCTCACACCACATCCCGGGATCATGCAGTTGGAACTTCAAGCACTGCACGCTGACAGCCACCTGTGGGCGCACAACCTGCTCCAATTTTGTGGCCTGCCCAGGATAAGGAAAAACGCACAAATAGAACTAGAAACTTCTGTGGCCAACACGTGGGATCCCCACATGGCCTCTGGTGCCCATTCCTCCTGAGCACAAAGCAATGTCTGGGGCCACAATGCCTGAGGAAGGGTCCTGGTTGTGGCTCTTACATGCTTTTCTACAAAGTGAGTACAGAACCTTTCCTTTGCTCTGAGGTGCCCTCGGGCATTATCACAGCATTTCCCTCATAAGGCTTTGGTGAATTTCAGATGACTATGGTAACATGGTTGTCCAAGTTGCCCTGAATTTCTAGTGGCCCGCCTTGAAATATTAGCATTCCCCGTGAGTCAGCTGTGTGCAGGAAGACAGTTGATCACCCATCATCCTACAATCCAATCCCTAGGTCCATTACTCCCTCCTGCTCCCACATTCTAATCTACTCCTTGACTAGCATTTGCCCTTAATTAAACTACTGCTAAGGGTTTGCCTCCCAGAGTCAGAGCATCCAGGAATATTCCTTATTGGAATCAGGATTGCTTTAGGGAGGAATCAGAACAGAGTTGCAGAGTGGCAAAAACTTTATGGGGCAGGAATATCCAAATGTTGGGGACTGCCTGGGTTCCAGGAGCCCTATTTTCACCCATCTCCTAGGGGACAGTTGCCTCCTCAGTAGTTATAGTCCGTGACGAGGATGTTCATTTCTCCACAACGCTCCCTTTTCTAGTCTGCTATTGAGGAAAGGAGCATCGAGTCAGCATCACAGTTTTCTTTTCAAGTCTCCATTCTGGGCTACCTGATCCAGAAAGTATTAATCTGTAACACCTCTGGCCTTTGAGAAGTCTCCTTCTCACTGAGAGACGAAGCCCTCCCTTTCAAGTTCATCTTTCGAAATCAAAGGACTCACGTGTTGCCCATGCTCATATGACAATGGTCATACACCCGATGTGCCAGTCATTTTCACCTTCCTCTCACCTTGTGCCAATGTCCTTTGCTACCATCTCTGTGACTCAATGTAAAGTCATCCCCTTAAATCCACACAGTGATACAGTTTCTTCCCAGTTCTGTTGTCACCAGAAAGCCCACTCGGCGTTGGTACCCCAAACCCTGTTGCGATCTGTCATTTGTAGCAAATGAAACATAGACGAATTACATGGCTTCAGAATCTTAGGAAAATGTCAGGTGTGCTAACTCATTAGCCATCAGCCATTTATTTTGTGGCATACTCAGCACCACTTTTCTGTTGGTTGACCATTTCTCTGGCGCTGACCCTCTTTACTCGAGCTGTTGTCCTCCCTTCACCCTGAGTCTCTGGTCATCCCCAGTCCATTGTTTGCACATAGGAATTTGCTTTTGCTCGTTCTTCTTAAGGTCCTTCATCTGTCCCAGATCCACATGAAAGTGAACCCAGAAAGGCCTTGATACTTTCGGCGACAACTTTCCCTTCTCTTGGGAGTCTGGGGGATCGGTTGAAAGGGCCTAGATCACAGCATGTTAATGTGAAGTGTTCACCCATTGAGTGACAGTGGCTAGAGAACCAGAAAAATGCAGCCTTGGAATTATCAGGCTGTTAGCAAACACCCGTTTTCAGACTAAGGACTGTAGGCTGCACAAGCCACTGGGTCCAAGGCGTCAGCCTGTGGCATTGGGGCAGATAAATTGCACATGCACACACGAATTGAGTGGACAAAGAGTTCAATCCTTGGCAGGTGTGGCTGGCCTCCCAATCGGCGGCTCACGGCCTGCCCTCTGGTAGGAGACAAGGCAGAAATCCTGAAATTTGGATCTCTTTATGTCCCCAAGAACACTGGGGCCAGTGGAGAGCGCACGCGCTGTTGCTGCGGTCTGGCCTAGGCTAAGGCTGAGGAAGAGGTTGTGCCATTCTTTACTGGGGGATCCATAGCACAGTTTGGTATGTATGAAGTCTCAGCTGTAGGCAGGAATCCTGAGCACTCATTTGAATTTCAGGACACACACATGCATCTTTGGCTGTTAAATTAAGCTCTTTGCCTAGGGTTTTGTCACAGGGCTTATCACCTTCCTCCCACCATCAATCCCATCAGGGATGTAGAAAATGAGTCTCAAGGAAGGACCAGGCAAGATCTGGCCAGGCCTACAAATGTCCTGGCGTAGGAGGGTCTAGGAGTCATTGCCCTGCCCCAACCTGGGAAATCATCACCTGGCCAGGCACCTGGTTAACTGTGGGCTAATTGGCCATTTGGCTTCCAGTTCTCTCCCTGCCCTGACTCTGATTGTCTGATATTCATGCTTTCGCTCCAAGTCTCTGGGCTGACAAACAAGGGACCAGGAACCACCGTTTCATGCAGGCACCTTCCCCACTAGAGGTTTTTCTTTCTCCCTGGCCCTGTCTTCACTTGGTTCTTTTGCAATCTCGAAGTGGCCTGGCCCAAGGCAGGCAAAATCCCAGAGTGGAGCTCTGGTCGGGCAGGTGCGAGATGACATCAAGTTAGCCTCTCTGGGTCCCTGGACTGATTCAGGTGAGCTGCCCAATTAACATTCCTAGGAGAGAGGATCAGCTCTCAATAAATCACAGCTGTTGGGTATGAGATTATTGCCAGCCAGGCCGTGAACTCTCCCCTCCCCCAGCCTTTTGCTATTCTAAGCATAATCCTCAAGCCATGTTCTTTCCCCTGACTCTCTCATTCTCTTTGCCTTCTACTCTCAGCTTCCACCTTCACACCCCATCCCATTCCAACTCATGTGAATTTTCCAGCAAGCCCATTCAAGTTTCCTTCAGGTTTCTTTAACTCTTGAAGGCATTCTACATTCCTCTGCTCCTCCATTCTCCCATCTACATGCCCCCGATAACCACATTTACGGTCCTCTGCCCAATGTTTTAATAGACAAAACCTGGAGCATTTTCCATATCCCCCATTCATACCACACACAGTCTTGCCCCCCATAAAGGGCTGTGGTACACAAAGCACTCAGTTTCTGGAAGCAGGCCTGCCTTCAGGCCCACTGCCCAGCTGTGCTGTGGCAGTCAGGGACTGGATTCTGGGGACATGGAGTTGGGTGACGACTCATTCAGCCTTACAAGTCGCTCAGGAAGTGATATCACACGTCCTTGCTTGAGCTGTGCCACATGGCACAATCCATTTAGTCCTTTTACAAAGCATACAAGAGTGCTGAGGAGAGTGAAGAGGGCCAAGACCTGTAGCGGTACATGTCATCAAGGGCTTGGTTGTGATCCTGGCATGACTTTGTGTGTCTTTCTGTGTTTGGGTCAAACAGGGACAGCCAAGGCCTGCCTCCTCGGCCTTTCCTGCTGTGGGAGATATGTAGCTGTACCACATCCTTAAAAACGGGAATAGCTTTCAAAGAACCGCCATGCTGGGTATGTTAGATATCACTCTGCATATTTTGTGTGTGTGTGTCTGTGTGTGTCTGTGTTTTTGATAGAGAGACAGACAGTCAGACAGATACAGAGAGAGAGATGCAGGTGTGTGGCTAACCAGGCTGGCAGACTTACCTGAATGTCTGCATGTGTTTGCCTGTGAGAAAATTATCTTGAGTGTCCATTTTCAGGTGTCTAATAATGTGGGCAATCGGTGTTTTGCTAAAGTATGAGTACAAATCATCATGTGAGCATAAAGTGTCCTTTGTGTGTATCAGTGTCCAGAAGATTGTGTGAGTGTTTCCTATATTTTTTGCCAGAGAGGCCTGTAAATTTTGGGCTGGGCCTCATCTGAAAGAAGGGTGTCAAAAGGTAGGGGAATCATCTCAGGCCTATTGTGAGCATTTACTAGGTGGCAGATGATGGCTTTCCTCTTTGCAAGGAACACATGAAGAGGTGTGCAACAATTCGATCATGACTTTGTGGACCTGAAACCAATTAAAATAGGACTCTGTCCATGCTTCAATCAAGGGTCTTCATTTCAAACAGAGCAAGAAGTTCATCCAGGAATTCTGCCCAAAAGGACCGCTGCCCACACCACAGCCCGGGATGCAGTTAGAGCTTCACGTGCTACACGCTGACAGTCACCGGTGGGCGCACAACCTGCTCCTGTTTTGTGGCCTGCCAAGGATAGGGAAAAATACACAAATAGAACTAGAAACTTCCATGGCCAACATGTGGTATCCCCTCACAGCCTTTGGTGCCCATTCCTCCTGAGAACAAAGCAATGTCCTTGGCCACAATGCCTGAGGAAGGGGCCTGGTTGTGGCTCTTCTCACGTGTTTTTCTACATAGTGAGTACAGAACCTTTCCATTGCTCTGAGGTGTCCTCGGGCATCATCACAGCATTTCCCCATAATGCTTTGGTGAATTTCAGGTGACTGTGGGAACACGGTTGTTCGAGATGCGCTGAATTTCTAGTGGCCGTCCTTGAACTTCGAGCATACCCCATGAGTCAGCTGTGCATAGGAACACACTGGATCACCCATCATCATACAATCCATCCCCTAGGCCCATTACTCCCTCCTACTCCTGTATTCTAATCTAATCCTTGACTAGCATTTGCCCTCAAACAACCTCCAAATTTTTTGCCTCACAGAATCAGAGTGTCCTAGAATATTTCTTATTGCATTCGGGATTGAATCTGGTAGGAATCAGAGCAGAGTTGCAGATAGAGGGAAAAACCCTGATAGGGCAAGAATATCCAAATATTTGGGACTGCCTGGATCCCAGGAGCTATATTTTCACCTGACTTCTAGGGGATAGTTGCCTTCTCAGTAGCCATTGTTGTGACAAGAATGTTCATTTCTCCACAACTCTCCCTTTTCTAGTCTACTATTGAGGAAAGGAGCATCGAGTCAGCATCACAGTTTTCTTTTCAAGTCTCCATTCCGGGCTACCCGATCCAGAACGTAGTACTCTGTAACACCTCTGACCTTTGAGAAGTCTCCTTCTCACTGAGAGACGAAGCCTTCCCTTTCGAATTCATCTCCTTTTGAAATCAAGAGACTCACGTGTTGCCCATGCTCACATGACATGGTCATACACCCGATGCGCCAGTCATTTTCACTTTCCTTTCACCTTGCGCCAATGTCCTTTGCTACCATCTCTGTGACTCAATGTAAAGTCATCCCCTCAAATCCACACAGTGATACAGTTTTTTCCCAGTTCTGTTGTCACCAGAAAGTCCACTTGGTGTTGGTACCCCAAACCCTGTTGCGATCTGTCATTTGTAGCAAATGAAACATAGACAAATTATATGGCTTCAGAACCTTAGGAAAATGTCAGGTGTGCTAACTCATTAGCCATCAGCCGTTTGTTCCGTAACATGCTCAGCATCAGCTGCCTGTCGATTGACCGTCACTCTGGCGCTGACCCTCTTGACCCGTGCTTTTGTCCTCCCTTTATCCTGAGGCTCTGGTTATCCCTGGTAAGTTGTTTGAGCCTGGGAATTCGCTTTTGTGTATTCTGCTTCTTAAGGTCTTGCCACCTGTCCCTGGGCCACATAGAAGTGAAGCCAGAAAGTCACTGATGCTTTCAGCAACAACTTTTCGTTCCCTTGGGGGCCTGGGCGATAGGGAGAAAGGGCCCTGTTCACAACATGTTAATGTGAAGTATTCATCAAGTGCGTGGCAGTGGCTAGAGAACCAAGAAAACGCAGCCCCGAAATTCCCAGGGCTGTTTGGCGACCACCAGTTTTCAGACTAAGAAATGGTGGCTGCACAAGCCACTGGGCCCAAAGAGTCAGCCTGTGGCATTGGGGAAGATAAATTGCACATGCAGACACGAATTGAGTGGACAAAGTTTACGGTGCAAGGCAGGTATAGCTGGCGTCCCAGTCGGTGGTGGCTAACAGCCTGCCCTCTGGATTTCTTATTGAATCAATGATCAGGATTTCTGATTGTCTCCTCTGGCAGGAGACAATCAGAAATCCTGATCATTGATTCAATAAGGTCTACAGGAACACTGAGACCAGTGGAGAGTGCACACCATGTTCCTCCACACTGGCCTAGGCTAAGGCTGGGGAAGAGGTGGTGCGAATATATACTTGGTTGGTTTGCATAGCACTGTTTGGTATGCATGAAGTCTCAGCTGTAGGCAGAAATCCCGACCATTCATTTGAATTTCAGGACACACACATGCATCTTTGGCTGTTGAATTCAGCCCTCTGCTCAGTGTGCCATCACAGGGCTTATCACCAATCTCCTGCCATCAAGACTATCATGGATGTAGAAACCGAGTCTCTAGGAAGTACCGGGCAAGAGCTGGCCTGGTGTCTCTTTCAACCTGTGGCCAGGACTACAAATGTCCTGGCATTGGAGGGCTTGGGAGACATTGCCTTGCCCCCACGTGGGAAATCAGCACGTTGCCAGGCCATGGGGTAACTGATGGCTCCTTGGCCATTTGGTTCTAGTTCCCTCCCTGCCCTGACTCTCTGGTTCTCTGATATTCATGCTTTCACTCCAAATCTCTAGGCTGACAAACAGGTGACCAGGATCCATTGTTTCATGTGGACATGTTCCCCGCTGTAGGTTTTTCTTTTTCCGTGGCCCTATCTTCACTTGGCTCTTCTGCAATCTCGAAGTGGCCAGGCACTAGGCAGACAAAAGCTCAGAGTGGAGATCTGGCCAGGCAGGGGCAAGGTAACATCAATTTGGCCTCTCTGGGCAACTGGACTGATTCAAGTGAGTTTCCCAATTAACATTTGTAGGAGGGAGGATCAACTCTCAATAAATCGCAGCTGTTGTATATGAGCTTGATGCCTGGCCACGTTGTGAACTCTGCCTTCCCTCAGCCTTTTGCTGTTCTAAGCATCATCCTCAAGCCCTGTTCTTTTACCTGATTCCTTCATTCCCTTTGCCTTCTACTCTCAGCTTCCACCTTCACGCCCTGTCCGTTCCAACTTATGTGAATTTTCCAGCAGGCCCTTTCAACTTTCCTTCAGTTTTCTTTAACTCTTGCAGGCAATTCCACATTCTTCTTCTCCCCCATTCTGCCATTTTCATCACCCCAACAACCACACTTACGTTGCTCTCCCCATCTATTTAACAGCCAAAATCTGGGCAGTTTACCCTCTCCCCCATTCATACCACAGACAGTCTTACCCCACAAGAAGAGCTGTGGTACGCAAAGCACTCAATTTCTGGGAGCAGGCCTGCCTTCATGCCCACTGCCCAGCCATGCCGTGGCAGTCAGGGACAGGATTCTGGAGACATGGAGTTTGGTGATGTCTCATTCAGCTTTGCAAGTGGCTCAGAAAGCCAGACCACACATCCTTGCCCCAGCTGTGCCACCTGGCACATTCCCTTTGGTCCTTTTACATGACATGCAAGAGTGCTGTGGAGAGTGAGGAAGGTCCAGGCCTGAAATGGTCCATGTCGTCAACAGCGTGATTAGGATTTTGGTGTGACTTTTGGTGTCTTTCTGTGTCTGGGTCAAACTGGGACAGCTAAAGCCTGCCTCCTTGATTCTTCCTGCTGTGAGAGATGTGTAGCAGTACCACGTCTTTATTTGCAGGGGACGAGAGTTCAAAGAACCACCATGCTGGGTATGTTAGATAGCACTCGGTATGTGTGTGTGTGTGTGTGTGTGTGTGTGCGTGTGTGTGTGTGTGTGTGTGTGTTTGAGAGACAGATAGATAGAAAGTCAGACCATGGCACAGATAGAGAGAGAGAGAGAGATGTAGGCGTGTGACTATCCAGGCTGCTGGACATGCATGAATGTCTGCATGTTTTTGCCTATGTGAAAATTATCTTGAGATTCCAGGTATGTTTTCAGGTGTCTAATGACGCAGGCATTTGATGTCTTTGCTAAAGTGTGAGTGCAAATCATCTTGCGAGTATAAAGTTTCCTTTGTGTGTATCGATGTCCAGAAGAGCGTGTGAGTGTTTCCTATATTTTTCCCCAGAGAGGCCTATAAATGTTGGTCTGGGCCTGGTCTGAAGAAAGTGTAAAAAAGGGAGGGGAATAATCTCAGGCCTATCTGAGAGTTTTCTGGGTGGCAGATGTTGCCTTGACACTTTGCAGAGAACACATGAAGAGGCAGCAACTATCTGATTGTGACTTCATGGACCTGAAAGCAATTAAGGTAAAACTTTGTCCATGCTTCATTCAAGGATCTCCATTTCAAACAGACCAAGAATTTCATCCAGGAATTCTGCTGGAAAGGGCCTCTGACCACACCCACATCCCAGGATCATGCAGTTGGAGCTCCATGCGCTGCATGCTGACAGCCACCGGTGGGCGCACACCCTGCTCCTGATTTGTGGCCTGCCCAGGATAGGGAAAGAAACCCCAACAGAACTAGAAATTCCTGTGGCCAACAGGTGGGAGCCCCGCACAGCCTTTGGGGCCCAAGGAGGCCCAGTCTTGCTGAGGACCAAGCATGGTCCAGGGCCCTGATGCCTGAGGAAGGGTCCTGTTTGTGGTTTGTTTCATGTGTTTTTCTACATAGTGAGTACAGAACTTCTCCTTTGCTCCGAAGTGTCCTTGGTCTTTATTCCAGCCTATCCCTCATAATGCTTTGGTGAATATCACGTGACCATGGGAACACAGTTGTCCGAGACCCACTGAATTTTTAGTGGCCGGCCTTGAACTACAAACATTCCCCATGAGTCAGCTGTGCTCAGGAAGACACTGGATCACCAATCATAATATAATCCATACCCTAGGCCCCTTTCACCTTCCAGAGCCCACCCTAATCTAATCTTTGACTGGCATTTGCAAGTGTTTACCTCACAGAGCCAGAGCATCCTGGAATATTTCTTATTGGATTCAGGATTGCTTCTGGGAGGAAGCAGTGCAGAGTTGCAGACAGAGGCATAAACCCTAGTGGGGCAGGAATATCCAAATGTTTGGGACTGCTTGGGTCCTGGAAGCCATATTTTCACCCGACTTCCAGGGCACAGTTGCCTCCTCAGTACCCATTGTTCACAACGAGGATGTTCATTTCCCCACAACGTACCCTTTTTTGGTCACTATTGAGGTAGGAGCACAAAGTCACCATCACTGCTTTCTTTCATGTCTCCATTGATGGCTACCTGAACCCGAAAGTATTTTCTGTAACACCTCTTGCCTTTGAGAAGCTGCCTTCTCACTGAGAGATGAAGTCCTCCCATTCCAGTTCATCTCCTTTCAAAATTAGGGGACTCATGTGTTGTCCATGCCCCATGACACAGTCATACACCAGTGTGGTAATCATTTTCAGCTTCCTCTCACATTCTACCAGTATCCTTTGTTACCATATCTGTGATTCAATGGAAAGCCATCCCCTCAAATCCACAGTGCAATTCAGTTTGTTCCTGGTTTTGAATCTCCAGAGAAACCACTCGGCATTGACACCCCAAAACATGCTGCCAGCTGTCATTCATAGCAAATGAAACATAGACGAATTACATGGCTTCGGAACCATAGGAAAATGTCAGGTGTGCTAACTCATTAGCCATCAGCCGTTTGTTCCATGGCGTGCTCAGCACCAGCTGCCTGTTGATTGACTGTCACTTTGGCCCTGACCTTCTTGACCCATGCCATTGTCTTCCCTTAACCCTGAGGCTCTGGTCATCCCTGTTCCATTGTCTGAGCCTAGGAATTCACTTTTCTTCATTCTGCTTCTTAAGGTCTTGCCATCTGTCCCAGGTCCACATGGAAGTGATGCCAGTAAGGCATTGAAGCTTTCAGCACCAACTTTTTGTTCCCTTTAGGGCCTGGGTGATCGGTAGAAAGGGCCAAGGTCACAGAATGTTAATGTGAAGTGTTCATTTAATAAGTGGCAGTGGCTAGAGAACCAGGAATACAGGGCTCCCAAATTTCCAGAGCTGTTCGGCGACCACCCATTTTCAGACTAAGGAATGGTGGATGCACAAGCCACTGGGCCCAAGGAGTCAGCCGGTGGCACTGGAGAAGAAAAATCGCACAAGCAGACATGAATTGAATGGACAAAGAGTTCGATGCAAGACAGGTGTTTCTGGACTCCCAGTCGGCTGGCGGCTAACGGCCTGCTCTCTGTCAGGAGACAAGGCAGAAATCCCAATCCTTGGATCAGTGTGCTATCCAGGAACACTGGGACCTGTTCTTTTGCACTGGTCTAGGCTAAGACTGGGGATGAGGTGGTGCGATTCTGTAGGTGGGGGGTGGGGCATAGCATAGTTTGGTATGCATGAAGTCTCAGGTATAGGCAGAAATCCTGAGCTCTCCTTTGAATTTCAGGACACACACATGCATTTTTGGTTCTTGAATTCAGCCCTCTATTCAGGGTGCTGTCACAGGGATTATCACTGTCCGCTTGCCATCAATGCCAACAGAGATGTAGAAGCTGAATCTTAAGAATGGGCTGGGCCAGAGCTAGCCAGGTGCCTCTTGCAACCTGGGGCCAGGCCTACAAATGTCCTGGCATTAGATGGTCTAGGAGACATTGCCCTGCCCCCACCTGGGAAATCAGCACCTTGCCAGACACCGGGATAACTGATGGCTCGTTGGCCATTTGGGTTCCAGTTCCCTCCCTGCCCTGAATCTCTGTTTCTCTGATTGTCATGCTTTCACTCCAAGTCTCTGGGCTGAAAAACAAGGGCTCAGGAGCCCCGTTTCTTATGGGCACATTCCTCGCTGGACGTTTTTCTTACGCCCTTGCCCTGTCTTCGCTCAGCAATGATAAGATATCTGAGCATTCAATAGAATGGTGTATTTAATAACATATGCACTGTACATGCTGAATTAGAACATTTTTGAGACTTAGATTACTATTATCTTATAGGTAAAATAAATATTCTGATAAAATAGATAAGGGCAGTGAACATTTATTGAGAGATTTCAGGGAGCTAGGCACTTTACTCAGGACTTTATATGCACTTTTTCCACTCATATTCATAAGAAATTTGTAAGATAGTATTGTTATCAGTGGCAGACCTGATGGCTACAGAATTTAAGAAACTTGTCCAAGGTTATCCAGCCCAGTAGTGGTTAAAAGACAAAAATGTAGGTTTGTCTTCATCATTATGCTTTTGGAAAAGAGAAAGATATAGATTTAAATATTAAAACTTTGTTTTAATGGCCTTTATATTTTGTATTCATTAACCTTATTCTCACGATCTTTGGATTTAGTATATTTATAACATTTGATTAAAGTGTAATCAATATTCTATCAAATGAAAAGTTCCCGAGGTCACTTAGTAATTGACAGAAGAAGCAGGATCTACCATTAATTTCTTGAATACAGATGTTCCTTTTATTTATTTATTCATTTATTCATTTATTTATTTAATTGATATTTATTTATTTCTGTATTTACATATTTATTTGTGCATTTGTTTGTTTGTTTGTTTCTTTATTAAACCTTTGGTTTCAACCTCATCTCAGTCTAATTTTAGCTCTAATCTAAAATAGTAAATCCACAAGGAGCCTCTCTCTCTCAAAAGTGGTTGCCTCAGTATCATCTGGCTGTGCCCTGCTCAGATGGAACTTCTCCTGCCACAAGTGTGTTCTCAGCTCACTGCCAGCGTGTTCTGTGTCTGAAGGGCACACTGTTCTTTTCCTGTGATGCCTGTTCTTTCCTGAGTGCCTAAGTCCTTCTTCTAACTTCAGTCATCTGTTCCTTTCACTTATCCTTTCTACCTAGCTCAGATTCCTCATGAGTGCCCTATAGTATACAACAGCAGAAAGGCCTCTGCCTGTACTCATGTGTCCTGCAAGACTCAACAATCTGTTTCTGACCTGTGAACATGATCACTCAATTTTCAGGTCATAAACCCATTCTCTGGATTACTATTCTGGATTCTGAAACCTAGAACTAGATAAATCCATGTGCTTTTTCATCGTAACTTGCATTGCCACCTTCAACCCCATCTTCCAGATCTAACCTACCATGATTGATTACTGTCATCTCTCAGTCACTGCTATCAATAATATAGTACTCCATTCTCCCAAATCATGCTTCTTTTCTAGAAGTCATAACAAAACTATGTGGCATCGTTTTACCAAGCATTAAAAATAGATAACTACTTAATATTAACTAAACAAAAAACTAACAGAAAAAAATGAACCCTACTTTTGTCAAAATTATTTTATTATAACTTCCATGAAAAGCTTAAAATTACCAGAAAGTTGAATAACTTTCCTTTTATATCTATAGATTTAGAGCTTTATAATCATTTTGATAATTTTATTTTTTAAATTATATCTCTAGAATTAACTAGCATCTAGAACAAAGAATAGATCATTATCAGTCTTCCACTCAAAATAACAACTATTCTGACTGGATTAGTTTCTCCTGTTTTAAAACTTGACATAAATTGACTTAGGAAATTTGGATTTGTCTTCCTGAATTCATTTGCTCACATTATATTTCTAAGAACCATCCAAATCATTGCATGTAGTCATATTCATCTCCACTACTCTAGAGAATTCCATTGCACAAATACACTATGGTTAATGTATACTATGAACTGTTGATTCATAGGAAAAATTCTGAGTAAGGGGATATGCATATGTTCACACATAACGGAAGATGTCAACTTTTTTCCAAAATGTAGTACTAATTTATATCACATCAGCAATATCTGAGAACTCCATTTGTTTCCAATTTGGTTTTGCCTAACTTTTTTTATTTTAACCCTTCAGATGAACATGTGGTGGTTTCATGTGGTTTATTTTACAAATCTCTGAGTAGTTAATAAAGTTGAATGCTTACACACACACACACATATGTATATATGTGTGTGTATATATGTATATATGTGTACATATATGTATATATGTGTTTATATATGTATATATGTGTATATAAATATAAATATATATTATTTGCCAATTTTTTATATCCTCTTTAATCTGTGCCTATTCCAATCTTATTTCTGTGCTTTGGTTTTTCATCCTCGGGCCTTTTTTTTCTTCACTCATCAGTGTGTTATAATTTTTTATATGCTCCAAAAATCTTTGATTAAGGTTGTAGCATATCTTGGGGACTACTGGCTTCATGTGGTAATAGAGTATTACTATGAACTTCATTGATTTTGTCTTTTTATGTTACTAGGATCTTAAAAAGCCATGGTCATCCAAGAAAATACATCCTGGGAACAAATAAAATGAAACAAATACAAAAGTGCTGTAAGTTTACAAAAACTAGTGTAGTTACCAAATCAAGTTGCAAGATCTACCCAATCCATTTTTCCTATTCATTAGAATGTACTTTGGTGAAGCAAGACTTCTCTTTGTCTTCTTTTGGAAAAAAAAAAAGGCAATATTTAAAGGCTCTTTGAAGTTTTCAGATATACGGTGTAACTTATGAACTAACTAATGTAAATTATATTATTGTCATATACATAATCTTGCTGCAGCCTCACTCATCTTGTTGATATAAATGCATTAGAACTACTGGGAAGTCACTCATTTTTTTATGGTATATTTGGAATTTTATTTATAATATATTTTAAATAAATCTGGCACTTCATTCTTCTTATAGGCAATATAAATAGGCAGTTCAAAATAAAAATATATTTAGAGACATGTGAAAAAAATTTTAAAAGGCTCATTTTAATCATTTTTGCTTAGATTTGTGTTAAGCGTCAGGTCAGTTCAACACAAAGATAACTGGAGGATGAAGAAATCACAGGACACTTCCAGACAAAAGTATTCATTATTTGCCTGAACTATCTTTGGGATTGTGTCTTGCAATGCCGTCCTCCATTTCAAAAAATTCTGAGAGTTTTAAAATGAGTGTCAATATTCCAGACAGATCTCCACCAGATGATGCTAAATACAGTTCTTGAAATATGATATAGGAAAATTATCTCTGCTCTACAACATATAAAATCTGCTACAAAAATGCAAAATGACTTGGGTTTGTCCACTCATACAAATAACAAAACTAAAATTTGTACTTCTTCAGACCAATAAAGATAAATATATATCAGAAACTGGTGCTAATACCTCACAGCTCTCGACTGAAACAGGGGGAAAATGTAGCACAGACTCTTAGAAACAGAGTATTTAGTAATCATATGTTTGCATACAACCCACAGAACTGCAAAATAGATATGAACTCTTTTCTAAAAATACATAAGAATATAAAAATAGCTGAAGGGAAAGAAAGCAAAGACTACGACAGAAACCAGAGAATAAGTTATCATGATACATGTGTATTGCCTTCAGATTGTAAAATTGCATACCTGAATCAAATATTTGACTCTGAGTCTCCAGCAGATCAAAGGAAAACATTAATTATTAACTACAACATAGGCTGTGACCACATAACAAAAATATACCAGTTGTTAGGAAAAAACAATTTTCTTCACATTTGTTTTCTCCAGTGGGGTTAAATAAATGAAAAAGCTGTGATAGATGCATAACTTTCACAAAGATATTATTGAATCTAAGCTCTGAATTTTGACAAGAAGGGACATTTCTATGAAAATGATGGGTCACGTTACTCAATGTTGTGATGAGGCCCAAGAAAGTAATTGGAAGAATATTTTATGTATCTGAAAATAAATAATTAAATCAAGTTTTACATGGAAAGTCTGGTTAAAAGGTATGTCTATATGTAAAAATAAATGAACATATAAAATTTGAAATGAATGCCAATTTGAGATGTTAAGTTTATGGGGTAATATGGCACCTGCTTAGGTGAAATTTGAATTCTAGGAGAGAAAATTGGCACATAGATAAATGATAACAGTATAATGTGTTTAAGCACCCAATTAGAACTACACATAATAGTTCAGTTATAGGGTCATAGCCCAGAAAGCAATAAACCCTCAGGTACCTATGCATATTCACTTTGTTCAAGGCACAAACTATATGAGGTCAGATGGCATGGCAATCATGAAGAAAACCATGGTTAGTGAGATCTCCTAAGAGATAATACTCTCTCGAAATAATGAGAAGTGTTTGTATGGGTGTCCCATAGTTGGCAAAGGAGAATCACAATTAATATTTTATGAGACCTTAATTCAGACTGGTACTTGTTTTTATCTCCATTATATAGAGCAACTAGGAAGAAAATTGTCACAAAATATTGCACTAGCTTCAAGTGACATAGACCACAAAATCTGTGATACATAAATGGTGCTTTGAATTACAAAATTAAGTAATTCCGACTCTTTGAAGTTGAAAATATAACTCTCAAATATAGTAGTATTTTTAAGACACTTGACATTTTTCCCATGCCATTATTTTCCTAAGGTAAATAACATACAGACTACGAGAAATGGTTAAGACATTCGAAGGCTCCTAGTTCTAAATCAACATTTGCATAATAGAAGACAACAGTGGCCCAGAGTAATAAAATCCAGCATCAAATGGAGAATTAAGAGCAGATCTGGGTCTGAAAGCAAGTGATTTGATTCCCAGCCCAGCGTTCCTCCACCTGGGAGGCATAGAGCATAGTCTCCAGGCCAGAGTGCATGGCTATGAATCCTGGCCTCACCTTAGGCAGGTTACCTGTTGTTTCTCTGACTCAGTGTTCTCATCTGTGACTTGAGAATAATCATAGTAGCTACCTCATGGGAATTTTGACAATTTTTTTAAGACCAAATACTATTCCATTGTATGTATATACCACATTTTGTTCATCCATTCATCTGTTCATGGTTGTTTTCACATTGTAAGTTACTGTGAATAATAATGCCATGAGTATTGACATATAAACACTTGTTTAAGTCTCCGCTTTTAATTCTTTTGGATACATACTAAGAGATATTCTTTTAGCTGACTATTAATTCTTGTATTAAAGGCTGAAGAGAGAATTT
This sequence comes from Pteropus medius, assembly GCF_902729225.1. Classification (NCBI taxonomy): domain Eukaryota; kingdom Metazoa; phylum Chordata; class Mammalia; order Chiroptera; family Pteropodidae; genus Pteropus; species Pteropus medius. The sequence goes on from NW_024344433.1 coordinate 58,292, forward strand.
ACCACTTGATTTTTCCCCCTATTTTGCAATTAAAACGACTGAATGCTTGTGACCAATGAAAATGAATTTAGTGGATCTAGCTGTAAGTTATCAGCCTGAACCCATAGTAAATATAGTGGATATTCCCAAATTAATTCTTTTGTTCTGTGTCCTTTTGACACCGTCCCAGAATTTCTTTAATATGGCATGAACATTCACATTTTTGAGTCAGAAACTAAATCCCTACATGTCTATATAAATAAAAGCCTTATTTATTTACTTTTTATTTTTGGCTGAGTTTACTAGAATGCCAATTCTCTAAGAGCAGGGGGACAGTCTTTTTTGTTTTCTCTGTATTTTTAGCACATACTAAGGACTCAATATATATTTTCTAAAATTAACATTTGACAGTCTCTAAGCACATTAGATGTACCATTTCAGATATATATACATATATATACATATACATATATAAATACAGATATACATGTTATATATATATATATATATGTAACTTTCTCTATTACTTACATTGGATAGTTCATTTCAGTAATGCTTACATTGTGTTGCTTTTCTCTAACAGAATTTTAGTAATGCCCTTGATCCACTATCCATAGTTTAATCTAGTAAGTATAGATTTATTCATTGATATTTCGGTCTCATCTTTCTTGGTAAATTCTATATGTTTTCACTTCTTTTTCTTGCATATAACATCATTTTTATTTAATATTTATGAATATGCATTTTGTGATAACTAAAAAATTAACATGCATGTATGGTAGATGAAATACTACATTAAACGAATATTATATAGCATGTGGTAGAAAAGCCTCTTTAAAAATCCTAGGCTTCTCCCTTATTTTTTAATTTATCTTTCCATCAAGCACCAGAGCTTGGTTGGCCCTGATTCAGGGTCATTTCCAATAAGAGTTTTGCTGCTCTAAGTATGAGTTGAGAATTACTTAACTCACTTTTGCTCTGATTAAATTTGGAATGGCAGAAGATTCCAGGCTTCAAGGCTAAAGGCAGAACTCGAAAATGTTCACCACTGAAAGATTTATTACTCTCATCGCCCACAGGATACCTGCCTTTTATCAATGTTCCACAAACACACTCTGCGCTTTGTTTCATCTGGATTTTGGTTCACTGTGTTTCCTCTGCTTAGACAATCATCCTCCTTTAAGATTCACTGAGGTTATTATGCTGAACAAAATACGTCAGACAGAGAAAGATAAATACCATATGATTTGACTAATATACAGAATCTAAGGAACAAAAGGAACAAACTAATTGGGAACAGACTCATAAATATAGAGGACAATCTGGTGATAGCCCAAGGGAAGGGGCTTGGGGTGAAGGCTTAAAGAAGAAGGCTTAAAAAAGCAATGAAGGCTTAAAGAAGAACAAATTATTATTCAATAGATTGTCATGGCATTGGGGAGCACAGCATAGGGAATGTAGTGAGGAGTAATGTAATAGCTATGCATAGAGCCAGAGGGAGTAATTGGGGAGATCATTTCATAAAATATACAAATGTCTAACCAATGTCCTGTTTACTTGAAACTAATAATAAACTAAACTACTAAAATAAACAAGATTCACTGAGGAATTCTAACCACCCTTCAGTGTAGCACAAATGCTTCGCCCTCTAGGAGACCATTTATGTTATTTCACCAATTGAAATGTCTCCTTCTTTTGGAATCCACATGGCAATTTGTGCTTTCCTAATTGAATTACTTATAGCATATACTTGCTTCAATATGGTGCTAAAATTTCTATCTCTTTATTTCTCTCTCTCTCCAACTTATGTAGAATACTACATCACATGAAAATGTTTTCCTGAAAACACCCCTTTCCCTATCCTGAATAACCAACTGATAGATTGACAGGAGGAATGTCCTGGAGAATTCTCACTAGTCCTAGAGAAACAATCAATCCCATCATGCTTATTTATCACAAGAAATCCAGGTGTTCACTCTGAGACATCTCTCATCACCCAGATACTTCTTCCCATGTAGCTCTTTAAACATCCTCATATGACTCAGTTTTCTACCTCTTCTTTACGTCCAGCACAAAACTTTCTCCGACACCTTCTGGAATTTATAGTCCATCATTGGCAATATCTCCTAAATATTCAACCTTACCTATCCATATTACTTTCTGATTCTTCCCACCCTGCACCTCCCCTCAACACAAGACACTGCTATCTCAAACAATTGCTCCCATACTTTACGTAGTGCAGATCTTGGCTAAGGATGGATGGATAGCGGGTATACTTCTGTCTCTGAATTGCTTCTAGGATATTATTCCATCTCCTTTGCCACCTTTCCACATTCCTCTGAAATAAACACCATCATCTGAATTTATCACCCACTAAAATCTCTTGCTATAGTCACCTACAGATCCTCTTAATGACATCTTGATTAATGAGATAATTTAGCATTTGGTTTATTGTTTTTTTTCTTATTGCAATATACTTTGATTATTATAAGTGATCATGTAAACAGCCACAGGGGCATTCTATTCACAGCAGCAGGTGACAGTTGATCATTCCCTTCCATTGTGAATCTTGTTCTTTACATGGTGCACAAATTCTACATTTTCCTCGTATTCCTGCTACCTCATGAAAGTGAATTCTCAGAATCTTTTGATGAATCCTCTTCCTAACTTCTAAGTATTGAATAACTAGTGTTACTCAACACTTAGGGTGTTGAGAGTTACTTCTAAGTGTTGAGTAATGAAATCGCCTATAAAATGGGTGCAGATAGAAAAATCCTCTGTTTCTACTTCTGTCTGATAACACTTACTCAACCCCACTTTCAATCCTAAACAAAATCTAGGCTAATCCTTTGAGATTGGATTATGTTACCCTCTGGACAAAACCATTCAACACATTTCTTTCTAAAATTTTTAGAAGAAATCTCATATTGTAGTCCTGGACTACAGTTCCAATCTCATTTCCAACCAGTCTTTCAGTCACACTGATCTCCGAGCTCCCTCTAGCTTCAGGGACTTAATACTGGAATGCTCGGAATGATCCATACCTAGTAATCAAGAAGTCTTTCTCTTGAACACATAAATTTCTACTAAATAACCACTGATTTCCTTGATATATTATTTCTGTATTTCCATAGTTTGTATTAGTAGGGTGGTAATTCTTTGTTTGCTTAATTGCTATGTCCAACTTCTAGAACAGTGCACACTTTAAGTACTCAAAAAATATTTACTGATTAAATAAATGAACTGAATCCATGAATAATTATTAGGATTAAAATATAAAATAAGATAAAAATCAACTCCAAAGGAATATTACTTGTAAATTATAATGTGAAACACACATATATTTATATATAATAAGATTGATTTAAATTTGTGGACCACTTTTAGTTATAACTGGTCATTCAGATCAGATGTCAGTATTTGGCACTGTGGAAGAGCTATTTGGCACACACTCGAACAAGCTATTTTGCAAGCTTTATTTGCCTGGTTGATTTTTCTCTCTTAGGGTGTTTAAGGTGATGAAACTACATGTAAGAAGTGCTCTGATAATAGGGAAAGAAACTCAAATGTTCATGTGTAAAACTATAAGCAATCAATAGCTGGTTTTGCTCAGGGAAATTTAGGTTTTATGCAGGTATGTTAATAGCTATTTTATAAAAATATTGAAATACTTTTAGAAAATAACTGTAACAGAGAATCTAAAATGCTCTAATTGCTAAACTTTTACCCCAAATGCAAGTGATATTTATAAATTTATTTCTTAGTAATAAAACTATTGCAGCTTTATGTACCTTCACCCATTAAAAATTCTTAAACTTAGTTCATAATAACAAATTAGGAAATAATGGAAAATTAGCAACTTTAGTCTTGGACTGGGTTTTTTTTACATTCTGTTGGTTAGCAGATTTTTTCTAACACATCTAAGTTTTTAAAATTTTAGTAAAGTACTAAAATCGGTAGTGTTGTTTTACATTTATTTAGCTAGCATTTTGAATTTTAATTATTATTTCATGAAAAATAATTTCAGAACTTATTACATTATTTCTTCCATTAGAAAATGGCAACTTTATATTTGCCATTAGAAGCTCCATTGTGAGAGTCTTTGGAGTTACCTTGAAAGAAACCTATTAGAAGCATACAAATCTATGAGGAAAACACACATTTTAAATCTCTTCTTCAGTATAACACATCAAATAATTTGTTCTTATTTTTGTAGTAAAAATAAAGCCCAGAAGTTTGCTTAGTATTCACCTCATAATTAACCTGCATTTAGTTTGGCTAAGTAAACTGACATATCTCCAAGTTTAAGATTTTGTTTAAGCAGGAATAAGTACTCAGTTAAACCGAACAAAATGGTAATATTTTATCTACAAATTTTCAGCCCTTCACTATTACTTTAGTTTAGTATCTTAATAAATTTGCTCATGCCTTAACTCAGCACAGAAGCAAACATGCTTGCATCTTCAGAAACATCTCCAATATAGAATTTTTTCTGAAACACTGAAGGATAATCATTTTCATCCTGAATCTCAATATATAATTTTGCCATATTACCTAAAGGATAAGAAATGATATGTATTTTTACTGGTGGTTATTTATGCTAAAAAATTCAATGGAGTAAATAGCTATCATACTTTATTTTTTTCTGAATCAATAGAAATCACTTAAATAAAAAAAATGTTATTCCTAAATGACATGTCTAATAGTATAAAATGCACAGATGACACTGATAATGAAGTTTCTGGCACACTAATATTAAGTTGTTGTTGTTTTTTTTTTTAATTACAATGTACTGGTAATTCATTTTACTTGATTTAATAAGCACTAAAGTATTGTGATCTAATAATTTTAATGATACAACTCAACTGTTTATGTTTACAAATACTTCACACACATTACCAAGTACACAAATTGACACAAATATATAAATACCTTACGAAGTAATGGAAACTGCCATAAACTATATATATACTTTTTTCAATTACATTTACTGGGGTGACATTGGTTAATAAGAATATATAGGTTTCAAGTGAACAGTTTGATAATACATTATCCATGTATTGCATTCTGTGCTTATCAACCAAAGTCAAATCTTCCATCACCATATATTTGAGCCCCTTTACCTTTTTCTACTATACCCCTTTCATTCTAGTAACCCCTAAACTATTGTCTGTGTCTATCAGTTTTTGTTCATTTGTCTTGTTCGTTTTTTCTTTCAGTTTTACATCCTACAAAGAATGAAATAATATGATTCTCAACTTTTTCTGTCTGGCTTATTTCGCTTAGCATGATTATCTCAAGGTCCATTCATGCTTTCGCAAATGGCAGTATTTTGCCTTTTTTATGGATGGGTAACATTTCATTGTATATACATACCATATCTTCTTTAGACATACATCTATCGAAGGGCATTTCAATTGTTTCCATGTCTTGGCTACCATGAATATTAAAGATATTAAGTCTATGCATTTATAAACTCCAGAGAGAGTACAGTAAAATAATCATTTAAAATATCAATTGGACAGTTATGAGAAAACTCCTAAAATTAACATCTATAGAAATATCTCAGTAAATATTTACAATATTGATTGTCGATGACTGTAAATTTTCTATAAAATAATTTATCCAACTTTAACCATTGAATTTAAATTTTTCAAGTTTTTTTATAATATGTTCATCTAACAAACATTATTACAATATTAGATACCATGCTTCCATATCAATTATGTTTAAGTCCATATTTACTATGAGACTAATATAGAATTTAATCAAATTTAATTTAATGCTTTAAATAAACCATAGAATTAAAATTGTGATAGTATTTCCATGTCATAAATTATGAAAGCGAGTACAATTATGGAAAGATAATTATTGTATATACTTAAATATCTATCTATATTCTTTTTAAAATTTTTATCTGCCATGTTTGGGCATCTTTAACTTTATATGCATAATAACATAGATAATAATAAATGTATATATATAACTTATGTACTTATCTCAGTTTTTAAAAATCCGTTGCTCTTCTTGTCTGTACCTTCTTTTCAATATGGATTATGCGTTAGATTTGCCTCTTGATTTAAAAAATATTTGACTAAATATTTAATTTGTATAATCAAATTTTATTAGAATTGAATTTTAATAAATTAGAATTAGAATTCAAATCTAATTCTCTAATCTCCGTTTCTTAACTGTGTGGAAAAGAATGTCCTCTTATTTGTCTTGAATTTATCTTTATCCCTTTAGAAATGTCCTCTAGTTGTCAGGTGTCAGATTTGGTCACAAAACAAAAGAATGTCTTAAAGATACAGTACCTAATCTAGAAAACAAAGTACAGGAAGGGCAACATGGATGAACCTACAGGGCACTGTGCTAAGAGAAATAAGACAGAGAAATAAAAGTAAATACTGTATGACCTCACTTATAGGCAATAAAATAGTGTAAACAAAACTATTGAGCAGGAGCTTAGGTCAAATACTAGTAATTCTCCATGTATGCTGTGGGACCTTAAACGGGTCACTTACCCATTCTGAGCTAGCTAAAGTTTCTCATCAATAACCTATTAATCCCATAGAACTAAATAGATTAAATGAGCAAATACATGGAAGGCATTAAATACATTGTAGCTTCACCATTTCAAATATGACTCAAAGCTTACTGACTCTCAAGGTGGAGAGAAAGCATTAGTAATATTATTATCATCATCATCACCATCATCATTATTATCAGAAAGAGGAAGAATATCAATGCCATGGAATTAAATAAAAGTCCCAGTACTGAGTTATAAAGAAAAATTGTTTTCATATGGGGTGTTATATAGAGAATATCAAATAATTTAGCAGAAAATAAGTATTTTCACTATAATTAGAATAATTAAATTATTAATAAGCACTAATAGAAAACATAACAAAAGTGTCTTATTAAACATCCATACTTTTGTTTACATGGCAAGACTACAAATTTACTGAAAACTCATTTTAAAAAGTAAAACAGTCTTTGAGAAAAACAGACACACACTGTAAACTACTTGATGTAAAAATATTCCGACATTAAGAATAATTTTATCTTAAATGCAGAACCATAGCTGAGACAAATCATGTTTGAATAAACCATTAAATAAACTATATTTTTGACATATAATTAAAAACAAATTATATTTTAAGCTCAGAGCTGTTTTGTTTACATAGAAGCAATGATTGATATATTTGGTAAAATATATAAATAAACAAAAAATTTCAAACCAATAGCAACAACAAAAGATTGGATCTTGGATATGCAATTTACCAAGCCCTTGAAAAGGTACATTGACTTTATCGACTCCTATCACACAGGCAGTCTCGAATGGTCATACATACCCTACAAACACAAATACACACACACACACACACACACACATACACAAGCAAAATCAGAAAGAAATATTATATCTTTCTTTCTTGAGACTATAAAGTAATTAAGGTTAAATGAGATCATAATGGAGAAGCAGTGGTCCAAAAGGATTAGTGTCCTGGTTTCTGACATAGAGCTCCTAAAACTCCTTGTAAACTGGGGTGACAGGAGAACATTTTCTTCTAACGTTTAGTCTGTGACCCCAGTTCCTAATGCATAGCTCCTAAGACCGTTCTAATTTCTTGAGTGATAGGAACATCTGATACTGAGCTCCTAAATTCCAAAGAATTTCCTGTGTAATAGGAATATCTTTCATACTAATGAGGTGACCCTTGTGGAATTCAGGATGGATGCAGGTTACAGAAAAAATGAGTCATGATTTAGATTTAGTCATTTCTATACCCCGCTCTCTGGAGAGGGAAAATAGCTGAAAATGGAGTTAATAATCAATTACACCTATGTGATGAAGCCTCCATAAAAATCTCTAAAATATGAAATTTGGAGAACTTCCAGGTTGGTGAAAACATCCACCTACCAGGAGGATGGTACACCTGAACTCTATGGAAACAGAAGCTCTTGAACTGGGATGCTTCCCAGTCTTACACTATGTATCTCCTCATCTGGCTGTTCATCTGTATGCTTTATCACATCCGTTAGTGCATAATAAACTAGTAAATGCAAGTAAGTGCATCCCTGAATTCTGTGGGCTGTTCTAGAAACTGACTGAATTCAAGAAGGGGCGTTGTGGGAATTTCTGATTTATAGGCAAGTCAGACAGACAAAAGTTGTGAGTGTCCTGAGGACCTACTATTTTTGATTGGCATCTGAAATAGAAGGCAGTCTTGTGAGACTGAGCCTTAACTTGTGGGGTCTGCACTAACTCCAGTTAGTATCAGAATTAAATTGAATTGTAGGACACCCAGCTTGTGTTGCTGAGAATTGCTTGATGAGTGGCAACCCCATATATCTGATGTCAGAAGTGTTGTAAATGTGGTAGTATTGTGAAAGTAAAGGAGAAATGCACAAGTGGAGCATGTTTTTTCCTACATAGTATATATGAGGATGCTAGCAAATTTTTTTAATCATTTTGCTAAATCCTTTGAAAAGAGTAAGAAAAGAGATTTAATCAATAGGATATGATTAGTAGCTGAATTGATGCATCTTCATTTGATATAAGTGTAAATTTGAATATTTTTATGAAAATTATGGACCATATCTCCATAGAAAGAACTAGTAGGCATATGAGTAGACTTTTCATTTTAGAGCAGTAATGGGCTCCATGGATCTTTAAAAACTGCTGCTTTCAAATGCCACTTGTGAAAAAACTAGATTTTCAAGAATATGGGAAAAGCAAATTACAATATGTCCACATGGTGGAATATTAAACATTCATTAAAATAATGTTTCTGAAGAATATCTAATGATATATTTTTGATATAATATGAACTAAAAGGAAAAGAAAAATCAAGATATTAAAACCAAATATGCATGATCAAAAATTATGTATTTGTATGTGTGTATATTGGTGTGTGTGTGTGTGTGTGTGTGTGTGTGTGTGTATCTATGTGTGTATGTTTGTGTACCCCTGGGCTTGTCTTAAATATGCAAATTTTAAAAGCTTTCAAAAGTACAGGGATTTGGTGTACCTCTTTAAAGAATTGGTGCATATAATAGTCCCTCCTTTCACTTTTCATGGTTTCAGTTATTGTCATCTGAAAATATGATATGGGAAATTTCAGGTATAAAAAATTCAATAAACAATTCATGATTTTCAAATTACGCATTGTTCTGAGTACCATAATGAAAGCTCTCCCCCGTTATCCAACCTGTGACTTGACTCAACCCTTTGTGCCGTGTCTCCACGCTGTATACACTCCCTGTCCATTAGTCACTTAGTAGTCCTGTGGGTTTTTGAATCAACTTTTCAGGTTATCATGTTGCTCGTATTCAAGTTACTCTTTTTTTTACTTAAAGATGCCCCCAAAGTACAAGAGTAGTGATGCTAGCAATTCGGATATGCCAAAGAGAAGCCATAAAGTGCTTCCTTTAAGTAATTAATGAAAACATACCCAATGTGAATATCTACTGTAAGAACAAATCTTCTATCTATGAAAGTGTGAAGAAGGTAAAAGAAATTTGTGCTAGGGTTGCTGTGTTGCACCGCAAACTGAAAGTTATGGTTACAGTGCATGACAAGTGTTTAGTTAAGATGGAAAAGACATTATATTTGTGGATAGAAGACATGAATCAAAAATGTATTCCAATTGACAGCATTGTGTTGCGTCAGAAAACACTAAAACATCAGCAAGAGATGCCCTGAAATGAGTAACCACATTCATGTAACTTTTATTATATTGCTATAATTGTTCTATTTTATTATTATTACTCTCTTACTGTGATAAGTTATAAGTTAAACTTCATCATAGGTATAAATGTATAGAAAAAAAACATGGTACTTATATGGTTAAGTAGTATCTGAGGTTTCAAGCAACTACCGAGAGTCTTGGAAAGTGTATACCCTGAGGATACGGGAGATACTGTATCATCTATGATTTATTTCTAAAAACAACAACGAAAACCTGGATCTAATCAGGACTCTAAGATCTAACTACTGATTTATCGGAAATAGAGGAGACAGACAAAAATCTGAAATGAGCCACTGAACATATAGTCATCAATATCCAGCATTTTATTCCATATTGTTTAAGCCAGTTATTCTGATTTTTATTGTGCGGTTTGATATAAATTCTTAAGCAGCCGTTCTTTTTGCAATGAAGAGGTATCCTTACAATGACTCAACATTTTTCCTACAATACAGCAATATGGTAACTATGGTATCAGCAGCTATCTATTCACTCCTCACAGCAGCTATCTATTCACTCCTCACAGCACACTCAGTTGTTTTTTTTTTTCTTCAGATTCTCCTGAAAATTAATGTATCTGTAATCAATTACATTTGGGAACAATGCATACGATACCCCTCAGATGGCCCCCTACTGTACTAAGGCCTTCAGAAATTCTGTTTTAAAGAAACTCATACAATTTTCTTTAACCAAGTAGTTTATAATCTTAATAGATTATTATACTTACTATGATATAATGCATCTTATTACCCTGTATATTCTGCTATGAACAATTGAGGGAAAGACAGATAATTTAATATGTTGGTTATTTAGAAAACTTGATTTACTATTTTAAATAGCTTAAAATATTTTCCCCACTGTTCATTTTTAAAAATAAATTTGCTCATATATAATTGAGTAAAGAGCGGGGTACATTGGGATATTTTATTATATCCTACTTCTTTCACTCCTGGTATCTTGTCCTCATTTTAGTTTTCTCCATAGCATTTATTACTACCTAAATGCTATATATTTATCAGTTTAATAATTTTATTGTCTAGCTCCTCTTATTGATGGTTAAATTCTATAAGTTCAAGGATCTATTTTTTTCATTGCTCTTTCTCTCATGGCTAGGAGAATACATAGTATGTAATAGATGTTCAATAAATATTTGTTAAGTGAATTAACAAATATTTGTTGAATAATTTGATAAATAAATGAATCAATTGTAAAAAATAATCATTGTGAGGGAAAGAGGGTAATAAGTAGAGCCACTTTGCTATCTTCAAGGAAGAGAGCTGAAAGAATCACAGAGAGAAAGTATCAGAACAGCCTTTTGCCTGAACCACCATCTTCCATTATCTCCCCAAAATGACCAACACAAAGAGAAGGAGGAAAGGCAATCACTCACTGTACGTTCTCTAGGCTTTTAGAAAACATGGAGCTGTTCTCTTCACATGCATGCAAATCTACAAGAAAGGTGGTTTTATAGACCTCAAGGGAATGGGAAATGTTTGAATAGAAATACCCCACAAATGTTATTATGGCTGAACTGGAAGATATTATAATGTTACCTGGCATGCAGTTGGCATTATTGTAAACTAATTAATGGCAAGATTCCTGCCAAGAGAATGTACGTATTGAACATATGAAGCACTCTTACAGCTGAGATCCCCTTCTGAAACATGTAAAGAAAAATGATCAAAAATAAGAAGGAAACCTGAGTTCAACTGAAGCACCAGCCTGCTCCACCCAGAGAAGCGCACTTTTTGAGAATGAATGGAAAGGAGCCAGAGCTGCTGGAGCCCATTCTCTATGTATTCATGACATGATAGGTAGAAAATAAAATAAAACAAAAGACCTGTAATCAAGTAAGTGTTCCTTCTCCCAAGGAAATATTTAAAGAAAACCAACTGTCCTAATTCATTGGATGCTGTCTTTATTATTTAGGTTTAGTGATTTTCACTTGCTGAAAGATGTGAGATGATTTACTGTGCAATAAGGTTACATGTAAACTGGTTACACGTCACCAATTTTTCTTTGATACAGTTATTTAAAGTTGACCATAACTTATAGCACCAAGCCTTTCCCCTGGTAATAGAACATAGTTTGGGCACTAAAAAGCCTGGATTAAAACTGTAACTGTTTTATAAGTTATTTGATTAAAGAGCATGTTTTCATTTCCAGAAAGCAGGTTGGAGGCATTGGCACACAGAATCTAGCCTAACTTTACTAAACAAATCTTTAGATATAGTATGTGACACAGAGACGCAAGACCTTCCAGGTAGGAAAAAATGTCGATGGAAGTCCATGGCCCAGGACCCAGTCCTCTGCTGGAACTAGGGTAAGTTGTGTGGACGTGTGAATACACAACACCGTGCCAGTCTCATTTATAGGGTATACTCCAGTGCAAAACAATTCACAAACTGAAGCCCGATTCATTGTAAGAGGAAAGGTAAAAAGCTAAAGCCACAGCAAAAGACGAGTCACCTGGTATTACAAGATTTCTGCAAGGTTCTCCTTGATCCCCGCATAAATCCGTCCAGGTATTCATTTGATCTCTGTGTCATTCCCTAGTGATTATGACATGATTTTCAGGTGACTTCCACCGTATTCTTCTTCCCATATCCTCAAACAAGGGATTTCAAAATACGTCTCGTAAACTCTTATTTTCAATATTTCAGCTTTGAGTCATTAGCCTTTAAGCAAATTCTTCTCGACAGTAGTAGCCTAAGGTTCACTTTCAAGAATAACGTGGATATCCCACCAGAACTGTTAAGAGTTATGCTCACAATGACTCAGCATTTCTGCTACAATACAGCACAATGGCCCTTACAGCTTCCACCGCTCTAATGTAGTTTTGTCATTCAGACTCACCCTTTAAATTTCAACATGATTAATGTGTGACTGCTAATCTCATTGTATACAAGCAGGTTGTGTTACCAGAGACAAAACCTCAGGGCTGTTACCTATGCCACTGTCCTCAAGGAATTCTTCTCATGCAGACATAACCTTTCGATTCAAGAGCTATTAGTTGGCTATGTTACACAGGTAATTTTATTTTCTAAGTTCTTATGTGAATTTTAACAAGGAATGTGGAAGGTTAACATAAAAGTGAGTGCCACACCATGACCCCAATTTCACTTGATATTTGAGTGTTGCCCTCAGGCTAGTCTCTTCCTGGTCACCTGCATCCTGGGGGAAATCCTCATGAATATCAGGAGATTTCCTAATTTTTGGTAAGAGATTTTCAGGCAACTTCCACTTACTTTCTCTGCTAGGCAAAAATAAGCCTCTTCAAAAGACATTGATGGAACAGCCTCAGTGTCAATATCTCAGTTTTCTTTCCTTGGTGGTTGAGTCAGTGCCTCTCAGATTTTGTAATCTGAGATTTGACATAGAGAAATTGTGAGGCAGCTGTGCTTTCTGTCATCAACTCATATCCTTACAATGACAGCATTTTTCCTACAATACAGGCAAATTGTGGCTATGGTTTTCACCACTACCATTCGCTGCCTTACAGCACACTCAGGTTCAATTATCAATCCCACCAATGTATGACTGTTGCCTCCACTAACAGAAGACAGATTTTGTGACAAACAGACAAAACTAGAGGTGAATTAAAGATCAATAGAGTGCCCGCATATACCGTTGACTTAAAATTAGATTTGTAATGTGGACACAACATTCGATTGGAGGACAGTTAGGAGGCTGTCTCAGTGACCTTCTGTTCCACAGAATCTAATGACTTCTCAGTGTTGATGTGAATTCACTCATTGTTATGCACTTGTCACTACAAAGAAAGCACTACATCATCCTCAGTTGTACGATATGGATTGTTGACACGAGCTTAAGGCACAAGGCCTGTCTATTCCTAACAAAAGTAGAAGGGAGACTGGGACCCAAAACACTAAGCCTGTCATCTCTAAAAACTTGTAGATAGTAGAAGTTAATTCAAAGGACAAGCATATCCTCATGCATTTTGAGTCTTATCTAGGAACCCAGGACCTTGTCTCTTGCCTCTATTTCCTATTAGGAAGCATGGTGCTAAAGTTGGTTTTGCAGTTGCAATCCCTTCTCCTATTTCCAGGAAGTAGATCTGACAAATTAGCCCACAGCATTTCTTCCGACTTTCTCCGACATAGACTGAAATGGTGGCGTAAGCTCAAGTTTTAAGCCTGTTTTCTGTAAACAAATACTGCCTGGAATCTTGGCTCAAAGCAAAAGCCTTTCTTATAGAAGAAAAAATAAAAAGGGGACTGTGAAAATCTGAACCAAGCCTGGCCCATCTAATAGGAAGCAGTTAAACTCAGGGCCAAAATGCCAAATCATCCAGTTGGTAACAATATCCAATCTGAATACATCTACTCACAAACATCCAGCCTGGCCCCTGCTACCAGAAACTATTGTGACAACTTGACCTAGAGAAACAAGCTGTCATCTTCTGGAAGAAGGAAGAAACATGACTCACTGCACGGTTCCAAGACTTGCCACTCTTTAATATATTTACGATATAAATTGGGCCAAAGACACTAACCTGTGTCGTCATAATAGTACATTCAACAAAAACTGGTTCCAGGTCACCAATTTTCCTTTTAGATAATTATTGAAAGGTGACAATACCTTACAGCACCAAGCCTTTCCCCTGGTAATAGAACAAAGTTGGGGTACAAAGAAACCTTGAGCAAAGACTGCACTCTTTTGTAAATTACTCGAGTGGAGAGCCTAGAAGCACGGCATAGCATTGCTTTAATTTCCAGGATGTAGAGTGTACACCTTGTCACAGAGAATTCAGCCTAACTTTACTTAATGGATCTTTAGATAGAGGACGTGGTGCACAGTCACAAGACCTTCTTGGTAAGAAAAAATATTGATGGAAGTCCATCTTCCAGGACTCAGTCCTCTGCCGGAAGTAGGGTAAGTTGCGTGGATGTTTGAATATACAACACAACACCAGTCTCATGTACTAAACATTTCACAAACTGAATCCTGATACATTGTAAGTGGTAAGGTAAAAAGCTAAAGCCACAGCAAAAGACGAGTCACCTGGTAGACACCAAATTCCTGCAGGTTCTTCCTTCATCCCCACATCAATCTCTCCAGGTATTCACTTGACCTCCATATAATTCCCTGGTGATTACTAGGTAATCTTCAAGTGACTTCCACCTTATTCCTCTTCTCCTATCCTCAAACAAGTGTTTTCAAAACACGTCTCATAAACTCTTATTTTCAATATTTCAGTATTGAGTCATTGTCCTTTAATCAATTTCTTCTCGACAGTAGTAATCTAAGCTTCACTTTCAAGAATAGCGTGGACTACCACTAAAACCGTAAAGGATTATGCTCACATTTCTGCTACAATACGTAATGGCGCTTAGAGTTTCCACCTCTGTCAGGTAGCTTCAGCATGGTGCCTAACCAGAGATGAAACCTCAGGACATTACCTAATGACAAGTGTGTATTAGCCTATGTCAATGTCTTCAAGTAAGTCTTCTCATGCAGATACGACCTTTCAATTGAATGGCTGTTAGGTGACTATCTTACACAGGTAATGTTGTTTTCTCAGTACTTACGTGAATTTTACCAAGGAATGTAGAAGGGTAACACAGAAGTGAGTGCCACACTATCACCCTAATTTCACATTTTTTCATGTGTTGCCCTTAGGCCAGGCTCTTCCTGGTCACATGAATCTCATGGGAAAATCTCGTGAGTATCCTGAAATTTCCTTATTCTTGTACGAGATTTTTAGGCGATATCCACCTCATTCACTCTATTAAACTAAAACAACCTTTTTCAGAACATGTTGAGAAACTGCCTCAATGTCAGTATCTCAGCATTTTATTCCATATTGTTTAAGCCAGTTATTCTCAGATTTTTATTGTGCGGTTTGATATAAATTCTTAAGCAGCCGTTCTTTTTGCAATGAAGAGGTATCCTTACAATGACTCAACATTTTTCCTACAATACAGCAATATGGTAACTATGGTATCAGCAGCTATCTATTCACTCCTCACAGCACACTCAGGCTCAATTATGATCACAGGCCATGTGTGACTTCTGCCTCCACTGACATAGGCAGTTTTCCTGACAAACAACAAAAGTAGAGGTGAATTAAAGATCATTGACTGCTTGCATATACCACTGACCTCACATAAGATTTGTAAGGTGGACATGACATTTGATCTGTAATCAGAATGAAGTTGGCCTTGGCCACCTTTGATTCCATGCATACTAATGATATCTCAGTGTTGGTGTGAATTTTCTCAGTTATATGCACTTGTCCCTTCAAAGAAAGCACTATATCGTCTTCTCTTGTGATGTTGTGGATTGGTGAATGGGTCCAAGGAATAAGGCCATTTTTTCCTAACAAAAGTAGAAGGGACACTGGGAACTAAGACACTAAGCTTATCTGCTTTTAACACTAGAGCTAAGATAACTTAAACCATTGGGCAAGTCTGTCCTCCGGTAATTTGAACTGTGTCTTGAAACCTAGTATCTTGTCTCCTACCTGCATCTCCTATTGACATCCAGTGTACTGTCCTTGGTTGTAGTTACTATCCCTACTTCTATTTTCAAAAAGTAGATTTCTGAAATTAGCCAAGAGCATTCTTCAAACTTTCTCTGACAGAGATTGAAAGGGTGGCATAAACCCCCAGTCCAAGACTCTTCTTTGTGAACAAATGTTGCCTGAAGACCTTGTCTCAAAACAAAAGCCTTCTTTAGGGAAGAAAAAATAAATTAGAGACTGTGGAAATCTTAACCAAGCCTGGACCTCCTAAAAGGATACAGTTAAAGCCGAAGCTCACAATGTCAAGACTATCCAATTGGTAACAATGTCCAGTCTCAAGACCTAGGCCCACAAAAATCCAGCCTGGTCCTTGTTACCTGAAACTCTGGTGGACGCCTTGGCATATAGAATCAAGCTATCATCTCCTACAGAAGAAAGAATGGAAGACGGGGTGCATGCCTCCAATATGTACTCTTTTGAAGGCATTTAAGATGGAATTGGACTAATGGTACCAACCCTGTGTCATCATAACAGTACATTCAGGCCAACCTGGCCCCACTTACCAATTTTTTTTAGACATTTATTGAAAGGGACCATATCTTGCTTCACCAAGCCTTGCTTTTGGTAAGAGAAGGTAGTGTGGGTACTAAGAAACCTGGCCAAATCCTGAACTGTTCTTTAAAAAATTTGATTGCAGAGCTTGGAATCAGAATCAAGTAGTGCTCCTGATTCTAGGAAATAGAGTATACACCTTGGCCTGCAGAATCTAGCCTAACTTTGCATAACGAATCTTTAGGTAGAGGACCTGGCAAACAGTCCCAAGACATTCCTGGTAGGAAAAGAAAAGTTGTTGGAAGTCCATGGCCTAGGCGGCAGTCCTCTGCTGGAACTGGGGCAAGTTGGGTGGACATATGAAAACAAAAAAAAAAACACCATACCAATGTCATATGTAAGGTAAAGTCATTTGCAGCATAATTCATGCTATGAAGGAAGCCTGGTTCATTCTATAAAGTAAAGTGAAAACCTCCGGCCACTGCAAGAATCCTGGTCACTTGGTAAATATCCAATTAGTGTGGATAATCCTTGATCCCAATGTGAATTCCACCAGTTGTTTACTTGATCTCCACATGATTCCCTAGTGATTTCTAAGTGATTTTCAGTTGAATTCCACTTTATTCCTCTTCTTCTATTTTCAAACATTTTTTTTGAAACTCATCTCATAAACTCTTATTTTCAATATTCTGGAATGAATCATTGGATTTTAAGCAGTTTCCTCTCGATAGTAGTAGACTAAGCTTCATCTTCAAAAATAGCGAGGATCTCTTCTCGAACTGTTAAGGGTTATGCTCACAATGACTCAGTATTTCTGCTACAACACAGCATAATTGTGTAATGGTTTCTACCAATCTAAGATAGCTTCGGCATTAAACTCAGCCTCTAAATTTAAACGCAGTCAATATGCGACCATTGCTCTCATTGTAAACAAGCAGGTTGCCTGACCAGAGTTGAAACCTCAGGACAATTACCTAATGACAAGTGCGTGTTAGCCTATGCTGCTGTCCTCAAGCAAATCTTTTCATTCAGACATGAGCTTTTGATTGAAGGGCTGTTAGGTGGCTCTGTTACACAGGTAATCTGATTTTAGTGCTTATGTAAATTTTACCAAATAATATAGAAGGGTAACACAAAAGTGAGCGCCACACCATCACCTAAATTTCACATGATTTTTGTGTGTTGCCCTCAGGCCAGTCTCTTTCTGGTCATGAGCATTTGGTGGGAAATACTCGTGAGTATCGTGAGATTTCCTAATTCTTTGTATGCGATTTCTAGGCGACTTCCACCTCATTAGCTCTACTAGGCTAATACAAGCCTTTTCAGAACATGTTTAATAAACTGTCTTAATGTCAGTATCTCAGCTATTTTTCCATATTGGTTAAGCCAGTTTCTTGCAGATTTTTAGTCTCTGGTTTGATATAGAGAAATTCATAAGCAGCCGATCTTTTTGCAATGAAGAGGTATCTTCACAATGATTCAGCATTTTTCCTACAATAAAGCAGTACAGCAGTTATGGTTTCAACTGCTATCCATTCCCTGCCTCACAGCACAGTCAGCCTCAATTACAAACGTAGCCAATGTGCGACTTCTGCCTTCACTGACACAGGCAATTTTCCTGACAGACAAAAGTAGATGTGAATGAAAGATCATTCACTGCCCGCATATACCGCTGACCTCACATCAGATTTGTAATGTAGACATGACATTCGATTGGAGGTCAGTACGAAGTAGTCTCAGCCACTTTGCTTTCCATGCATAGTAATGGTTTTCATTGTTGATGTGAATTTTCTCAATTATATGCACTTGTCACTTCAAAAAAATCATTACATCATCTTCCCTTGTGAGGATGTAGATTTCTGACATGTGCCCAAGGCACAAGGCCTCTCTTTCCCCATAAAAGTAGAAGGGAGACTGGTAAACAAGGCACTAAGCTTATCCTCTCCGAAAACTATTAGATAGGATAACTTAACCAACAGGGCAAGTCTGTCCTCGGGTAATTTGACTCTTATTTCAATACCTAGGACCTTGTCTCCTGCCTGCATTTTTTATTGGGATCCAATGTGCTGTTTTTGATTGTAGTAATAATCCCTACACCTATTTTCAGAAAGTAGATTTGAGAAATTAGCCCAGAGTTCCAAACCTGGGCTCTGTGAACAAATGTTGCCTGAAGTCTCATCTGAAAGCAAAAGCCTTCTTTAGAAAAAATAAAATAAAATGGAGACTGTGGAAATCTTAACCTAGCCTTTCTTCTGGTAAGCGAAGGTAGTGTGGGCACTAAGAAATCTGGCCAAAGCCTGGACTGTTCTTTAAAACACTCAATTGGGGAGCTTGGAATCATAAACCAACTATTGCCCTTATTTCTAGGAAGTAGAGTAGAGACCTTGCCCCACAGAATCTAGCCTAAATTTACATAACGAATCTTTAAGTAGTGAACTTAGGAAACGGTCAGAAGATATTCTTGGTAGGGAAGAAAAGGGCGATCGAAGTCCAGGGCCTAGGAGGCAGTCCTCTACTGGAACTGGGGAAACTTGAGTGGACATTTGAAAAGACAACACCACGTCAATCTCATATATAAGGTAAACTCGCTTCAATATGATTCATGCTATGAAGCCTGGTTCATTCTAGGAAGTAAAATGAAAACTGATGGCCACAGCAATAGACTGGTCATTTGGTAGATACCAGATTAGTGCGGGGTAGTCCTTGATCCCCTTGTGAATTAAACTAGGTGTTTACTTGAACTCCATGTGATTCCCTAGTGATTTCTAAGTGATTTTCAGGTGATTTCCATCTTATTTTTCTTCCCCTATTTTCAAGCAAGTGTTTTCAAAACTCCTCTTATAAACTCTTGTCTTCAATATTCAGCATCAAGTCATTGGCCTTAAGGAAATCTCTGTCAACAGTAATATCCAAAGTTCCATAAAAAATAATAGTGCGTAGTTTGGGAGTCCCACATGAAACCATTAAGTGTGACACTCAAATGACTTAGCATTTTTGCTATACTACAGCAAAATTGTGCTTACAGTTTACAACGCTCAAAGGTGCTTCGTCAAGCAGACTCAGCCTACAAATATCAATGTAGTTCATGTTCGACATCAGCTTCCATGGCGTTCAAGCAGGTTGCCTGTCTACAGATGAAATCTAAAGCCATTTATTTAACGACAATGGTCTGTTAAACTATGGTGAAGTCCTCTGCGAACCTTCTCATGCAGACATGATGTTTTGATTGAAGGGCCGTTAGGTGGTTATGTTACACAGACACTATCATTTTCTCAGTGGTTATCTAAATTTTACCACGGTTTGGAGAAGGGTAACGAAATAGTGAGCACCACACAATGAACTCAATTGACACCCTGTGATATCCTCAGGCCTATGTCTTGGCACTTAGGGAATCCCACAAGGAGTCTCATATTGCTAGATTCCAAATTCTTGTTACGAGAATTACAGGTGACTTCCACCTCACTTTCCTCTGCTAGGCTAAAATAAGCATCTTCAAAACACTTTGACGGAACAGCATCAATGTCAATATCTCAGTATTTATCCTTAGTGGTTAAATCAGTCCCTCTCAGAATTTGTAGTCTTAGGATTGGTATAGAGTAATTGTGAGGCTGCCGTTAATTCTGTCATCAAGTGATATCCTCACAATGACAGCATTTTTCCTATTATACAACAAAATAGTGCTATTGTATCTACCATTATCCAGTCACTGCCTCACAGCACATTCAGGCTCAATGATCAACACCGCCGGTGTGCAACTCTTGCCTCCATGAACATAAGGACATTTTCCTGACAAACAGACAAAACTAGAGGAGAATGAAAGATCATTCTCATATTTCATTGACTTCAAATTAGATTTATAATATGGACACGACATTCGATTGGAAGACAGTTAGGAGGATGTCTCAGGCAACTTCTGCTCCACGTAGACTAATGATTTCTCAGTGTTGATGCAAATTTTCCCAGTGATATGCACTTTTCACTACAAGGAGAGCACTACATCATCCTCCCTTATGAGAATATGGATTGGTGACATGGGCCCAAGGCACAAGGCCTATGTTTTCCTAACAAAATGTAGAAGGGAGACTGGGACCTAAAGTTCTAAGCGTGTCCTCTCTGAAAACGAGTAGATAAAAGTACTGAATCCAAAAGGCAAGTCTGTCCTCATGTAATTTGAGTCTTATTCAGAAAACTAGGACCTTGTCTCTGGCTTCTATTTCTTATTAGGAACCAGGGTGCTGACTTTGATTTTCCAGCTTCAATCCTTACTCCTATTTCCAGGAAGTAGATCTGAGAAATTAGCCCACAGCATTTCATTTGACTTTCTCCAACATAGACTGAAATGGTGGTGTAAGCTCAAGTCCCAAGACTTTTTGCAGGGCACAAATGTTGCCTGGGCACTGGCTCAAAAGAAAAGTTTCTTTATGGAAGGAAAACCAAAAGAAGATGGTGGAAATCTGAACCAAGTCTGGACCACCTTAAAGAAAGCAGTTTAACTCAGGGCCATGACATCAAGATCATCCAATTGATATCAATGTTCTGTCGGAAGACTTAGGCCCACAAACATCCAGGCTGGCACTGGCTACCTGAAACTTTTGAGGACAGGATTCTTTTGGCCTAAAGAATCAAGCAGTCATGGCATGAAAGAGGAAGAATGGAGGACTCAGTGCAGAGTACCAAGCCTATCCATCATTTAAAGTATTTACCATAGATATTGGGCTAAAGACACCAACCTGTGTCATCATAACAGTACATTCAGCAAAAACTGGTTCCACGTCACCAATTTTTCCTTTTAGACAATTATGTAAAGATGACTGTAGCTTAAAGCACCAAGCCTTTCCCCCGGTAATAGAACATAGTTTGGGCACTAAGAAACCTGGATCAAAGCCTGAACGGGTTTGGAAGTTACTCGATTCGAGACTCTGGAAGCTCAGCCAAGCATTGCTTTAATTTCCAGGAAGTAGAGTGGAGACCTTGGAACACAGAAGCTAGACTAACTTTACTTAATGGATCCTTATATAGAGGACTTAGCGCATGGTCACAAGACCTTCGCGATAGGAAAAAATGTCCATGGAAGTCCATGGCCCAGGCCCCAGTCCTCTGTCAGAATTAGGGCAAGTTGTGTGGATGTTTAAATACACAACACTATGCTGGTTTCATTTGCAGGGTATGCTCGAGTGCCAAAGATTTCACAAACTGAAGCATGATTCATTGTAAGAGGTAAGGTGAAACCCCACAGCCAAGGCAACAGGAATAGTCACCTTGTGGACACCAGATTCTTGCAAGATCTTCCTTGATCCTCACATGAATCTCGCCAGGTATTCACTTGACCTCCATGTAATTCCCTGGTGATGACTACATGATATTAAGGTGACTTCCACCTTATTCCTCTTCTCATATCCTCAAATGAGTGTTTTCAAAACATGTATCATAACCTCTTATTTTAAATATTTCAGCATTGTGTCATTGGCCTTTAAGCAATTTCTTCTTGATAGTAGTAGCTAAGGTTCACCTTCAAGAATAGCATGGATTTCCCACCAAACCATGAAGGGTTCTGCTCACGATGACTCAGCATTTCTGCTACAATACAGAATTATGGCACTTAGAGTTTCAACCGCTGTAAGGTAGCTTCATCATTTAGACTCAGCCTATGAAGTTCAATGTGGTTAATGTGTGACCACTGCTCCCATTGTATACAAGCAGATTGCCTGACCAGAGACAAAACCTCAGGACAGTTACCTAATGACAAGTGTGTATTAGCCTATGCCGCTGTCCTCAAGCATGTCTTCTCATTCAAACGTGACCTTTCAATTGAAAGGATATTAGGTGGCTATGTTACACAGGTAAACTTATTTTCTCAGTGCCTTTATGAATCTTACCAAAAAATGTAGAAGTGTAACACAAAAGTGAGTTCCACACCATCACCCCAATTTCAGGTCATTTTCATGTGTTGCTTTAACGCCAGTCTCTTCTTGGTCATGTGAATTTCACGGAAAAACCTCTAGAGTATCGTGAGATTTCCTAATTCTTGGTACAGATTGCCAGGTGATTTCCACACCACTTTTCTCTGCTATGCTAAAAAAAAAAAAAAAACTCTTCAGAACACTTTGATGGAACAGCCTCAAAGTCAATTTCTCAGATTTCTTTCTTTGGTGTTTAAGCTAGTCCCTCTACAAATATGTAGTCAGAGTTTTGGAATAGAGAAATTCTGAAGTAGCGGTCTCTCTGCGTCAAGTGGTATCCTCACAATGACTCAGCATTTTTTCTACAATATAGAACAATAGCAGCTATTGTAAGCAGTCACTGCCTCACAACACACACAGTCTCAATGATCAACTTTGCCAATGTGCTACTGTTGCCTCCACGAATATATGGTAGTTTTCCTACTAAACTGACAAAACGAGATGCGAATTAAAGATCATTGATGCCCGCATATACCATTGACTTCAAATTAGATTTGTGATATGGACATGACATTTGATTGGAGGAAGGTTAGGAGGCTGTCTTGGCCACAGTCTGCTCTATGTAAACTAATGACTTCTCAGAGCTGATGTTAATTTTCTCAGTGATATGCACTTGTCTCTATAAAGGGAGTACTACATCATGCTCCCTTGTGAGGATATGGATTGGTGACACTGGCCCAAGGCACAAAGTCTTTCTTGTACTAAGAAAAAGTAAAAGTGAACCAGGACCCAAAGCATTAAGCCTGTCCTCTCTGAAAATAGATAGAAGAACTTAATCCAAAGGGAAAGGCAATATTGATGTAATTTTTGTCTTATCTGGAATCCTAAGACCTTGCCTCCAATCTATTTGCTATTAAGAACCTGGGTGCTGAAGTTCGTTTCACCATTCCAATCTCTGCCCCTATTTCCAGGAAGTAGATCTGAGTAATTCACATACAGCATTTCTTATGACTTTCTCCAACAGACTGAAATGGTGGCAAAAGCCCAAGTTCCAAACCTCTTTTCTGTGAACAAATGTTGCCTGGAAACCTAGATCAAAGCAAAAGCTTTCTATATGGAAGAAAAGATAAAATGGAGACTGTGGAAATCTGAACCAAATCTGAACCACTAAAAAAAAGCAGTAAACTCAGGGCCACAACATCAAGATCATGCAATTGGTAACAATATCCGGTTTAAAGACAGAGGCACACAAACATTCAGCCTGCCCCTGCTACCTGAAAATACTGTGGACACCTTGGCCTAGAGAATCAAGCTGTCATCTCCTAGAATAAGGAAGAATGGAGGACTCTGTGCTCAGTTCCAAGATTGTCCTCCCTTTAAAGTATTTATGCTAGAAATTGGGCTGAACAGCAACTTTTGTCATCATAACAGTACACTCAGCACAAACTGTTTCACATCTCCAATTTTTCTTTGATACAATTATTGAAAGGTGACCATACCTAACAGCACCAAGCCATTCCCCCGTTAATAGAACATAGTTTGAACACTAAGAAACCTGAATCAAAGCCTGAATTTTTAGTAAGTTATTTGATTGGAAACCTGGAAGCACGGCCAAGAATTGCTTTTATTTCCAGGAGGTGGAGTGTGGACCTTGGCACACAAATCTAGAGTAACGTTACTTATTGAATCCTTATATAGAGGACATTGCTCATGGTCAGAAGACCTTCTTGATAGGATAAAATTTTGACGGAAGGCCATTGCCCAGGACCCAGTCTCTCCTGGAACTATGGCAAGTTGTGTGGACGTTTGAATACAAAACACCACGCTGTTCTCATTTACAGGGTACACTTGAGTGCAAAATATTTCAAAAACTAAAACTTGATTTATTGTAAGAGGGAAGATGAAAACCTAAAGCCACAGCAACAAGACTCGTCACCTAGTAGAAACAATATTCCTGCAGAATCTCACTTGATCCCCACTTGAATTCTCCAAGTATTCACTTGATCTACATGTAATTTCCAGGTGATTACTACGTGATTTTCAAGTAAATTCTACCTTATTGCTTTTCCCCTATAACTATCCTCCAACTGAATGTTGTGTCTCTACGGCAAATCTCATTTGAAGACAATGATATATGAGGGCATTCAATGATCTTTTATTCACCTCTAGTTTTGTCTGTTTGTCAAGGAAACTGCCATCTATCTGTGGGGCAACAACGCACAATGCCGGCGTTGATCATTGAGCCTGAGTGTTTTGTGAGGCAGCAACTAGATAGTGGTGGAAACAATAGCCGCCATTTTTTTTGTCTTATAGTAATTGCGAGGATACCAGTTGATGGCAGAAAAAAAAACAGCTGCCTCGGAATTTCTCTATACCGAACCTCAAACAACAAATTCTGTCAGAAACTGGCTTAACCACCAAGGAAAGAAATCTGAGATATTGACATTGAGGCTGTTCCATCAAGTGTTCTGAAGAGGCTTATTTTAGCCTAGCAGAGGAAAGTGAGGTGGAAATCGACTGGAAATGATGTACCAAGGTTTAAGGAATCTCACGATACTCATGAGGCTTTCCCATGGGATTTACGTGATGAGGAAGAGACTGCCTTGAGGGCAATACACGAAAATCATGTGAAATTGGGGTCATGGTGTAGTACTCACTATTGTGTTACCTTTCTACATTCCTTGGTAAAATTCACATATGCCCTGGGAAAATAACATTATCTGTGTAACATAGCCACCTCACAGCCCTTCAGTTGAAAGGTCACGTCTGAATGAGAAGACATGCTTGAGGACAGCGGCATAGGCTAATGCACACTTGTCATTAGGTAACTGTCCTGAGGTTTTGTCTCTGGTCAGGCAATCTGCTTGTATACAATGGGAGCAGCGGTCACACATTAACCACATTGAACTTCATAGGCTGAGTCTAAATGACGAAGCTACCTTACAGCAGTTGAAACTCTAATGCTGTATTATAGCAGAAATGCTGAGTCGTTGTGAACATAACCCTTAATGGTCCTGGTGGGCAATCCACGCTATTCCTGAAGGTGAACCTTAGGCTAATACGTCGAGAAGAAATTGCTTAAATGTCAAAGACTCAGTGTTGAAATATTGAAAATAATTGTTTATGAGATGTGTTTTGAAACATTTGTGTGAGGATGAGGAAGAGGAATAAGGTGGTAGTCACCTAAAAATCACATAGTAATCACCAGGGAATGACATCAAATTCAAGCAAATACCTGCGAGATTCACGTGGGAATCAATAAAGACCCAGCAAAATCGGGTGTCTACCAGGTGACGAGTCTTGTTGCTGTGGCTGTAGGATTTTACCTTACCTCTTACAATGAATCAGGCTTCAGTTTGTGAAATGTTTTGCACTTGAGTGTACCCAGTAAATGAAATCGGAGTGGTGCTGTGTATTCAAAGTCCACATAACTTACCGTAGTTCTGGCACCAGACTGGGTCCTGGCCATGGACTACCAGCGAATTTTTTTCTTACCAAGAAGATCTTGTGACCATGTGCCACATCTCCTACCTAAAAATTCATTAAGTAAAGTTAGGCTAGATTCTATGTGCCAAAGTCTCCACTCTACATTTTGGAAATAAAATCAATGCTTGGCTGTGCTTCCAGGCTCTCCAATCCAGTAAATTACAAAACAGTTAAGGCTTTGATTCAGGTTTCTTAGTGCCTAAATTTTGTTCTATTATCAGGGGGAAGGCTTGTTGTTATAAACTATGGTCACCTTTCAATAATTCTATAAAAAGAAAATTAGTGATGTGGAACCAGTTTTTGCTGAATGTGCTGTTATGATGACACAGGTCACTTGCTGTCTTTGGCCCACTTTCTATTGCAAATAGTTTAATGGTAGGACAGTCTTGGAATCATGCACGGAGTACTCCATTCTTCCTCCTTCTAGGAGATGACAGCTTGATTCTCTTAGCCAAGGTGTCCACAATAGTTTCAGGTAGCAGGGACCAAGCTGGATGTTTGTGGGCCTAGGTCTTCAGACTGGTTATTGTTTCGAATTGGATGATCTTGTCGTCATGTCCCTGAGATTAATTGCTTCTTTTTAGGTGGTCCACTCTAGGTTCGGTTTTCCACAGTCCCTGTTTTATTTTTTCTTCCAGAAAGGTTTTTCTTTGAGCCAGGGCTCCAGGCACCATTCGTTCTCAGAAAAAAGGCTTGGAACTTGGGCTTATGCTACATTTTACTTTATGTCGGAGAAAGTCGGAAGAAATACTGAAGGATAACTTCTCAGATCACTTCCTGGAAATAGGGGTAGGGTTTGGAATTGCAAAACCAAGGTCAGTACTCTGGTTCCTAATAGGAAATAGAGGCTGGAGACAAGGTCCTAGGTTTCTAGATAAGACAAAAAATGCATGAAGACAGTCTTTCCCTTTGGATTAAGTTCTTCAATCTACTAGTTTTCAAAGAGGACAGGCTTAGTACTTTAGGTCCTGGTCTCACTTTTACATTTTCTTAGTAAAAGACAGACCTTGTGCCTTGGGCCAATTTCAATCCATATCCTCACAAGGGAGCATGATGTAGTACTCCCTTAATAGTGACAAGTGCATATCACTGAGAAAATTTACATCAACACTGAGAAAATAAGTTTACCTGTGTAACTTAGCCACCTTACAATCCTTCAATCGAAAGGTTATATCTGCATGAGAAGACATGCTTGAGGACAGCGGCATAGGCTAACAGACTTGTCTTTCAGTAACTGCCTCAAGTTTCGTCTCTGGTCAAGAACCTGCTGTATACAATGTGAGCTGAATTCACACATTTACCACATTGAAATTTAGAGGCTGAGTCTGAATGACGAGGCTACCTTAGAGCATTGGAAACTCAAAGCGCCATTATGCTGTATTGTAGCAGAAATGCTGAGTCATTGTGAGCAGAACCCTTAATGGTTCTGGTGGGAGATCCACACTATTCTTGAAGGTGAACCTTGGGCTACTACTGTCGAGAAGAAATTGCTTAAAGGCCAATGACTCAATGCTGAAATATTTAAAATAAGAGGTTATGATACGTGTTTTGAAAACACTCATTTGAGGATATGGGAAGAAGAATACGGTGGAAGTCACCTTAATATCATGTAGTCATCACCAGGGAATTACATGGAGGTCAAGTGAATACCTGGCAAGATTCACATGGGGATCAAGGAAGAACTTGCAGAACTCTGGTGTCCACACAGTGACCAGTCTTGTTGCCTTGGCTGGTGGGTTTCACCTTATCTCTTACAATGAATCTTGCTTCAGTGTGTGAAATCTTTGGCACTCGAGCATACCCTGAAAATGAGACTGGCATGGTGTTGTGTATTTAAACATCCACACAACTTATACTAATTCCATCAGAGGACTGGGGACTGGGCCATGGATTTCCATCGACATTTTTTCCTACCAAGAAGGTCTTGTGACCATGTGTCAAGTCCTCTATCTAAAGATCTGTTAAGGAACGTTGGGCTGGATTCTGTGTGCCAAGGTCTTCACTCTACTTCCTGGAAATTGAAGCAATGCTTGGCCGAGCTTCCTGGGTCTCAAATCAAGTAACTTCCAAACCCATTCAGGCTTTGATGCAGATTTCTTAGTGCCCAAACTATGTTCTATTACTAGGGGAAAGGCTTGGTGCTTTAAGCTATGGTCACCTTTACATAATTTTCTAAAAGGAAAAATTGGTGACGTGGATCCACTTTGTGTTGAATGTACTTTTATGATGACACAGGTGATGTCTTTGGTCCAATATTATGGTAAATACTTTAAATGACGGACAGTCTTGGTACGGTGCACCAAGGTCTCCATTCTTTCTCCTTCTATGCCATGACTGCTTGATTCTGTTGGCCAAGGTGTCCACAAAATTTTCAGGTAGCCGGTGCCATGTTGGATGTTTGTGGTCCTCGGTCTTCAGATTGGACATTGTTACCGATTAGGTGATTTTGATGTTGTGGCCCTGAGTTAAACTGTTTCTTTAAAGTGGACCAGACTTGGTTCAGATTTCCACAGAATTCGTTTTTTTTTTCTTCTATAAAGAAGCTTTTCTTTTGAGCCAGGGCCCAGGCCACATTTATTCACAGAAAAAAGGCTTGGAACTTGGGCTTACACCACCATTTCGTTCTATGTTGGAGAAAGTCGAAAGAAATTCTGTGAGCTAATTTCTCAGATCTACTTCCTGGAAATAGGAGTAAGGATTGGAACTGGAAAACCAAGGTCAGCATTTTGGTTCCTAATAGGAAATAAAGCCAGAAAAAAGGTCCTATGTTTCTGATAATACTCAAATTACATGAGGATAGTCTTACTCTTTAGATTAGGTTTTCCTATCTATTAGTTTTCAAAGTGGACAGGCTTAATGCTTTGGTTCTCAGTCTCCTTTCTACTTTCTATTAGGCATAGACAGGCCCTGTGCCCTGGGCCCGTGTCATTAATCCATATTCTCACAAGGTAGGATGTTGTAGTGCCCCCTTTGTAGTGAAAAGCGTATATTACTGAGAAAGTGCATATCACTGGGTACTGGGCCATGGATTGACTTAGGCCAAAGATATTGACTTTGAGGCTGTTCGATCAAAGTGTTTTGAAGAGGCTTACTTTCGCCCAGCAGAGGAAAGTGAGATGGAAGTTGTCTGTAAATCTCATAACAAGAATTTGGGAATCTCGCGATACTCACGAAACTTCCCTGTGGGATTCATTTGTGTACCAAGAGACAGGGCTGAGGGCATCACAGGGTGTCAAAGGGTGATATTGGCTTCATAGTGTGGCGCTCACTTTGAATTACCCTTCTCCAAAACTTGGTAAAATTTAGATAACCACTGAGAAAATGGTAGTGTCTGTGTAACATAACCACCTAATGGCCCTTCAATTGAAATGTCATGTCTGAATGAGAAGGTTCGCAGAGGACATCACCGTAGGTTAACAGACAATTGTTGTTAGATAACTGGCCTTAGGTTTCTTCTGTGGTCAGGCAACCTGCTTGAACGCAATGAAAACAGCTGTCAACATGAACTGCATTGATATTTGGAGGCTGAGCCTGCTTGACAAAGCTACTTTAGAGCATTGTAAATTTTAAGTGCCATTTTTCTGTATAATAGCAAAAAATCTGAGTCATTGTGAGTATCACACTTAGTGGTTTCATGTGGGACTCCCGCACTATTATATTTTGCAGAACTTTGGCCGCTGCTGTCAACAGAGATTTCCTTAAAGGCCAATGACTCGATGCTGAATATTGAAGATAAGAGTTTATAAGATGAGTATTGAAAACACTTGTTTGAGGAAGAGGCTGTCTCTGCTTTCTCTTAGGTAATGACTTCTCATTGTTGAGGTGAATTTTCTCATTGCAATGTACTTGTCACTTCAAGGTGAAAATTACTTAGAAATCACTAGAGAATCACATGGGGATCAAGTAAACACCTGGTTTAATTCACATGGGGATCAAGGAATACCCAGCACTAATCTGGTATCTACCAATTAACCAGTTTTATTGCTGTGTCCATCGATTTTCACTTTATTTCCTGGAATGAACCATGCTTCAGAGCATGAATTGTATTGAAAATGAGTTTACCTTATATATGAGATTGGCATGGTGTTGTCTTTTTCAACGTCCACCCAAGTTACCCCAGTTCCAGCAGTGGACTGCCTCCTGGGCCATGGACTTCCAATGCCTTTTCTTTTTCTACCAAGAATGTATTTTCACTGTTTGCTAAGTCCCCTACCTAAAGATACGTTATCTAAAGTTAGGCTAGATTCTGTGCGGCAAGGTCTCCACTCTACTACGTAGAAATAGGGGCAATAGTTGGTTTATGATTCCGAGCTCCCCGATTGAGTGTTTTAAAGAATAGTCTAGTCTTTGGCCAGGTTTCTTAGTGCCCACACAATGTTTTGCTTACCAGAATAAAGGCTTTGTCCTGCAAGAAATGATCACCTTTCAATAATTGTCTAAACAGAAAATTAGTGATGTTGTACCAGGATTTTGGAATGTACTGTTTAGATGACACAGGGTTGGTATCATTGGCCCAATTTCTATCATAAATTCTCTTAAGGGAGTATATACTTGCAGGTGTACACAGAGACATCCATTCTTCTTCTTCCTAGGAAATGACAGCTTATTTCTATCGGACAAGGTGTCCACAAGATTTTCAGGAAACAAGGGACAGGTTGGATGTTTGTCGGCTGAGTTCTTGAGACAGGACATTGTTCCCAATTGGATGATCTTGACGTTGTTGGCCTGGGCTTCAACTACGTCTAGGCTCGGTTAAGATTTCCACAGTCTCCATTTTATTTTATTTTTCTAAAGAAGGCTTTCGCTTTGAGATAAGACTTCAGGCAACATTTGTTCACAGAGTACAGGTTTGGATCTCTGGGCTAATTTCTCAAATCTACTTTCTGAAAATAGAGGTAGAGATTGTTACTGAAACCAAAAATAGGACACTGGATCCCAGTAGGAAATGCAGGTGGGAGGCAATGTCCCAGGTGTTGAAATAAGACTCAAATTACGTGAGGACAGACTTGCCCTGTGGGTTCAGTTATCCTATCTACTAGTTTTCAGAGAGGATAAGCTTAGTACCTTGTTTCCCTGTCTCTTTTCTACTTTTGTGAGGAAAGAGAGGTCTTGTGCCTTGGGCCTATGTCAAAAATCCACATCCTCACGAGGGAAGACGATGTAGTGATTTTTTTGAAGTGACAAGTGCATATAATTGAGAAAATTCACATCAACAATGAGAAATCATTAGTACACAAGATGGCCGAGACAACTTCATACTGACCTCCAATCGAATGTCATGTCTACATTACAAATCTGATGTGAGGTCAGCGGTATATGCAGGCAGTCAATGATCTTTCATTCGCATCTACTTTGCTCGTTTGTCAGGAAAACTGCCTATGTCAGTAGAGGCAAAAGTTGCACATTGACTACGTTCATAATTGTGGCTGAGTGTGCTGTGAGGCAGCAAATGGATAAAAGTTGATACCACAGCTGCTATATTGCTTTATTGTAGGAAAAATGCTGAATCATTGTGAAGATACCTCTTCATTGCAAAAAGAACAGCTGCTTATGAATTTCTCTATATGAAAACACAGTAAAAATTTGCAAGAGACTGGCGTAACCAATATGGAAAAATGCTGAGATACAAATATTGAGGCAGTTTCTTTAACATGTTCTTAAAAGTCTTGTGTTAGCCTAGCAGAGGTAATGAGGTGGAATTTGACTGGAAATCTCACACCAAGAATTAGGAAATACTCGCAGTACTCATGAGGCATTCCTGCAGGATTTGGGTGACCAAGAAGAGACAGGCCTGAGGACAACTCTCGAAAACGCTTTTGTGTTACCCTCCTACATTCCTTGGTAAAATTTACAAAAGCAATGCGAAAATAAGATTACTCGTGTAACATAGCCACCTTACAGATCTTCAGTAATTGGTCATGTTGGGATGAGAAGACTTGATTGAGGACAGCGACACAGGCAAACACACTCTTGTCATTAGGCAAGTATCTGGAAGTTTCGTCTTTGGTCAGGCAACCTGCTTATACACAATGAGAGCAGTGGTCACACGTTAACCGTATTGAAATTTAGGGGTTGAGTCTTAATGATGAAGCTACCTTAGAGCAGTGGAAACTCAAAGCACCATTATGCAGTATTATAGCAGAAATCTGAGTCATTGTGAGCATAACCCTTAACGGTTCTGGTGGGAGATCCACGCTATTCTTGAAGGTGAACCTTAGGCTACTACTGTCTAGAAGAAATTGCTTAAATGTCAAAGCCTCAATGCTGAAATATTGAAAATACTTGTTTATTAGACATGTTTTGAAAACACTTGTTTGAAGATAGGGAAAGAGGAATAAGTTGGAAGTCATCTAAAAATCACATAGTAATCACCAGGGAATTACATGGAGGTCAGTGAATACCTGGAGGGATTCATGTGGCAATCAAAGAAGACCCTGCAGGAATCTGGTGTGTATCTCATGACAAGTCTTATTGCTGTGGTTGTAAGTTTTTACCTTACCTCTTACAATGAATCAGGCTTCAGTTTGTGAAATGTTTTGCACTCGAGTGTACCCTGTAAATGTGACCAGTGTGGTATTGTGTATTCAAAAATCCACACAACTTACACTGGTTCCGGCAGAGGACTAGGTCCTGGGTCATGGACTTCCGTTGATAGTTTTTCTACCAAGAATGTCTTGTGACCTGGTGCCACGTTCTCTATCTAAAAAACATTAAGTAAAATTAAGCTAGTTTCTTTGTGCTAAGGTCTCTTTTTCTGGAAATAAATGTAATACTTGGCCGTGCTTCTAGGCTCTCCAATCAAGTAACTTACAAAACAGTTCAGGCTTTGATCCAGGTTTCTTAGTTCCCAAACTATGTTCTATTATCAGGGGAAAGGCTTAGTGCTATAACTTATGGTCACCTTTAAATAATTCTATAAAAAATAAATTTATGATGTGGAACTAGTTTGTGTTGAATGTGCTGTTATGATGACACAGGTTGGTGTCTTCGGCCCAATTTCTATCCTAGATACTTTAAAGATAAGACAGTCTTGGAACTGTGTACGGAGTCCTCCTTTCTTCCTCCTTCTAGGAGATAGCTTGATTCTGTTGGCCAAGTTGTCTACAATAGTTTCACTTAGTAGGGTCCAGGTTGGATGTTTTCGGGCCTATGTTTCAGAATGGATATGTTAACAATTGAATGATCTTGACATTATGGCCCTGAGTTGAACTGCTTCTTTTTAGGTGGACCAAACTTTTAGTGGACCAATCTTGGTTGAGATTTCCACAGTCTCTGTTTTTCTGTTTGTTTTTTTGTTTGTTTGTTTGTTTGTTTGTTTTTCTTCCAACTAGAAGGCATTTGTTTTGAGGTAGGCCTCAAGGCAAAATTTGTTCAGTGAAAAAAGTCTTGGAACTTGGTTATGGCACCATTTCAGTCTATTTTGGAGAAAATGGAAAAAATACTGTGGGCTAATTTCTCAGATATACTCCTGGAAATAGGGGTATGGATTGGAACTGCAAAACCCAGGTCAGTACCCGGGTTCCTAATTGAAAATATGGGGGACCGGAGACAATTTCCTAGGTTTCTAGATAAGATTAAAATTACATGAGGACAGCCTTGCCCTTTAAATTAAGTTCTCCTATCTACTAGTTTTCAGAGAGGACAGGCTTAGTACTTTGGGTCCCAGTTTCCCTTCTACTTTTTGTTAGGAAAGATAGGCCTTGTGCCTGGGCCCATTCACCAATCCACATCCTCACAGGGGAAGACAATGTGGTGCCTTAGACCTGTGTCACTGATCCCTATCCTCAGTAAGAATGATGATGTAGAACTCCCTTTGTAGTGACAAGTGCATATCACTGAGAAAATTCACATCAACACTGAGAAGTCATTAGTCTACGTGGATCAGAATGTGGCTGAGACAGCCTCCTGACTGTCCTCCAATCAAATGTCATGTCCACATTACAAATCTAATTTGAAGTCAACGTTATATGCGGACAGTCAGTGATCTTTAATTCACCTTTAGTTTTGTCTGTTTGTCAGGAAAACAGACTTCTGCTTGTGGAAGCAACAGTCTCACATTGGCGTCATTGTTTATTGTGCTTGACTACGCTGTGAGGTAGCAACTGGAGAGTTGTGGAAACAATAGGCACCAATTTTCTGTATTGTAGGAAAAATGCTGAGTCAGTTTGAGGATAACCCTTGATGGCAGAAAGAACGGCTGCCTCAGAATTTCTCTATACCAAACCTCAGACTACGAATTCTGAGAGGGATCGCTTAACCACTAAGGGAAGAAAACTGAGACAATGCCATTTAGTCTGTTCAATCAACGTGCTCTGAAGTGGCTCATTTTAGCCTAGCGGAGGAAAGTGAGGTGGAAGTTGCCTGGAAATCTCGCAATACTCAGGAGACTTTCCTGCCAGATTTACATGACCAGGAAGAGACTGGCCTGAGGGCCACACACAAAAATCACGTGAAATTCAGGTGATGGTGTTGCGCTCACTTTTGTGTTACCCTTTACTTTCCTTGATCAAATTCACATAAGCACTGAGAAAACAAGTTTACCAGTGTAACATAGCCACCCTACAATCCTTCAATTGAAAGATCATGTCTGCATGAGAAGATGTGCTTGAGGACAGCGGCATAGGCTAACACACACTCGTCGTTAGGTAACTGCCTTGAAATCTCATCTCTGGTCAGGTATCCTGCTTGTATATAATGGGAACAACCGTCACACATGAACCATTTTGAAATTTAGAGGCTGAGTCTGAATGACGAAGCTACCTTTGAGCGGTAGAAACTCTAAGCAGCATTATGCTGTATTGTAGCAGAAATGCTGAGTCATTGTGAGAATAACCCTTAACATTTCTGGTGAGAGATTTACGCTATTCTTGAAGGTGAACCTTGGGCTACTACTGTCAAGAAGAATTTGCTTAAAGGCTGAAGACTCAATGCTGAAATATTGAAAATAATTGTTTATGAGACGTGTTTTAAAAATACTTGTGTGAGTGTAGGGGATGAGGAATAATGTGATAGTCACTTTAAAATCACATAGTAATCACCAGGGAATGACAGAGAGGTCAAGTGAATACCTGGAAGGATTCACGTAGGGATCAAGAAAGACTCTGCAGGCATTGGGTGTCTACCGGATATGATTCTTGTTTCTGTGTTTGTAGGTTTTCACCTTACCTCTTACAATGAATCAGGCTTCAGTTTCTGAAATGTTTTGTACTGAAGTGTACCCTGTAAATGAAACTGGAGTAGTGGTGTGTATTAAAATTACGCACAACTTACCATAGTTCCAGCAAAGGAATGGGTGCTAGGCCATAAACTACCAGTGACATTTTACTAACGAGAAGGTCTTGTGGCCATGTGCCATGTCCCCTATTTAAAAATTTGTTAAGTAAAGTTAAGCTATATTCTGTGTGTCAAGGTCTCCACTCTACTTCCTGGAAATAAAAGCAATGCTTCGCTATGCTTCCAGGCTCCCCAATCAAGTAAGTTACAAAACAGTTCAGGATTTGATTTAGGTTTCTTAGTGCTCAAACTATGTTCTATTACTAGCGGAAAGGCTTAGTGTTATAAGCTATGGTCACCTTTCAATAACTGTTTAAAAAGAAAATTGATGACATGGAACCAGTTTGGCCTGAATGTACTGTTATGATGACACAGGTTACTGTCTTCGGCCCAATTTCTATTGTAAATACTTTAATGGTAGGACATTCTTGGATCCGTGCACAGAGTACTCCATTCTTACTCCTTCTAGGAGATGAAAACTTGATTCTCTTAGCTAAGGTGTCCACAATAGTTTCAGGTGCAGGGGCCAGGCTAGATGTTTGTGGGCCTTGGTTCAATCTGGATATTATTCCTAATTGAGTGATCTTGTCATCGTGTCCCTGAGATTAACTGCTTCTTTTTAGGTGGTCCACTATAGGTTCAGTTTTTCACAGTCTCCGTTTTATTTTTTCTTCCATAAAGAAGCCATTTGCTTTGAGCCAGGTCTCCAGGCACAATTCATTCACAGAAAAAAAGACTTGGAACTTGGACTTACACCACTATTTCTGTCTAGTTCAGAGAAAGTAGGAAGAAATACTGTGGGCTAATTTCTCAGATCTACTTCATGGAAATATGGGTAGAAATTGGAACTGTAAAACCAAGACCAGCACCCTGGTTCCTAATAGGAAATAGAGGCTGAAGACAAGATCCTAGATTTCTAGATAAGATGAAAATAACATGAGGATAGGATTGCCCTTTATTATAAGTTCTCCTATCTACTAGTTTTCAGAGAGCATAGGCTTAATGTCTTGGTTCCCAATCTCCCTTCTACTTTTAGTTAGGAAAAGGCAAGCCTTGAGCCTTCGGCCCATGTCACCAATACCTATCCCCACAAGGGAGGATGATACAGTGTTCTTTTTGTAGTAACAAGTGCATATCACTGAGGAATTTCACATTAGCTCTGAGAAGTCATTAGTCTACGTGGAGCAGAATTGGCTGAGACAGCCTCCTAACTCTCTTCCAATCCAAATTTGTGTCCCCATTACAAATCTAATTTGAAGTCATCGGTATATGAGGGTAGTCTTTAATTCGCCTTCAGTGTTTTCTGTTTGTCAGGAAAACTGCCTTATATTCATGGAGGCAAAAGTGGTACATTGGTGTCGTTAATAATTGAGCCTGAGTGTGCTGTGAGGGAGCGACTGGGAAGTGGTAGAAATAATAGCTGTCATTTTTCTGTATTGAAGGAAAAATCCTGAGTCATTATAAGGATGCTACTTGATGGCGGAAGGAACGCTGCCTCAGAATTTCTCTAAACCAAACCTCAGACTACAAATTCTGAGAAGGACTGGCTTAACCACCAAGGAAAGAATCTGAGATTTTGACATTGAGGCTTTTCCAACAACATGTTCTGAAGAGGCTTATTTTAGCCTAGCAGAGGAAATTAAGGTGGAAGTTGCCTGGAAATCTTGTAGCAAGTATTATGGAATCTCATGATACTCAATGCTGAATATTAAAAACACTCATTTGAATATAGTGGAAGAGGAATAAGGTGGAAATCAACTTAAAATTACTTAGAAATCACTAAGGAATCACATGGAGATCAAGTAAACATCTGGTGTAATTCACATCTGGGTCAATTAATACCCCACATTAATCTTTTATCTACTAAGTGACAAGTCTTGTTGCTGTGTACGTAAGTTTTCACTTTACTTTGTAGAATGAACCAGGCATTAGATCATGAGTCATACTGCAATTGAGTTTTCTTTATATATCAGATTGGTGTGGAGTTGTGTTTGTAAATGTCCACCTAACTTATACTCAGTACCATCAGAGTACTGCCTCCTAGGCCATAAACTTCCAATGACTTTTCTTTACGTGCCAAGAATGTCTTGTGACCATTTGCCAAGTCCTCTACCTAAAGACTGGTTACGTAAAGGTAGGCTAGTTCCTGCGGTCCACGGTCTCCACTCTACTTCTTAGAAATAGGAGTAATACTTGGTAGTAATTCCAAGCTCCCCAGTTGAGTTTTTTAAA
Organism: Pteropus medius; assembly: GCF_902729225.1. NCBI lineage: Eukaryota > Metazoa > Chordata > Mammalia > Chiroptera > Pteropodidae > Pteropus > Pteropus medius. The sequence goes on from NW_024344433.1 coordinate 95,953, forward strand.
GAATGGTACAGGCTTTGGCCAGATTTCTTAGTGCCCACACTACCTTCTCCTACTAGAAGAAAGGTTTCGTGCTGCAAGGTATGGTCACCTTTCAATAATTATCTAAAAGAATAATTGTTAATGTGGGTCCAGATTGTGTTGAATGTGCTGTTATGATGACACAGGATTGGTGCCATCACCCAATTTCTATCGTAAATGTTTTCAAGGGAGTACAGTCTTGGAGGCATGCACCAAGTCTTCCATTCTTCTTCCTCCTAAAAAGATGAAAGCTTTGTTCTATAGGCCAAGGTGTCCAAAAGAGTTTCAGGGAACAAGGGCTAGGCTGGATGTTTGCAGGCCTCAGTCTTGAGACTGGATATTGTTACCAGTTGGATGGTCTTGAAGTTATGGGCCTGGGCTTTAACTATGTCCTTTTAGGAGATCCAGGTTCAGATTTCCACAGTCTCTGTTTTATTTTTTCTTCCCTAAAGAAGGCTTTTGCTTTGAGACAAGGACTTCAGGCAACATTTGTTTACAGAGAACAGGATTGGAAATGTGGACTCATGCAACCCTTTAGTCCTAGTCTGATAAAGTAGTAAACAATCCTCTAGGCTAATTTCTCAAATCTACATTTTGGAAATAGAGTTTGGGATAGTAACTGCAACCAAGAAGAGCACGCTGGATCTCAATAAAAAATGCAGACAGAAGACTAGGTCCTACATTTCAAGGTAATTCAAATTACATGAGGACAGACATTCCCTGCAGTTTAAATTATCCTATCTGCTAGTTTTCAGAGAGCATAGGCTTAGTGCCTTATTTCCCTGTCTACCTTCTAATTTTTGTTAGGAAAAGACAGGACTTGTACCTTGGGCCCATGTCACCAATCCACATCCTCACAAGGGAAGATGATGTGCTATCTCTGAAGTGACGAGTACATATCACATCAACACTAAGAAATCATGAGTATGCGTGGAACTGAAGGTGTCTAAGACAGACTTCGTACTGACCTCCAATGGAATGTCATGTCCACATTCCAAGTTTTATGTGAGGTCAATGGTGTATGCGGGCAGTCAATGATCTTTAATTTGCCTCTCCTTTTGTCTGTTTATCAGCAATACTGCCTATGTCAGTGGAGGTGGAAGTCGCACATTAGCTGCATTCATAATTGAGCCTGAGTGTGCTGTGAGACAGCGAATGGATAGCAGTTGAAACCATAGCTGCCATATTGCTTTAGTGTAGGAAAAAAGTGGAGTCATTGTGAGGATATTTCTTCATGGAATACAGAATGGGTGTTTAAATTTCTCTATATCAAACCACAGACTAAAAGTCTGTGAGAGACTGGCTTATCCAATATGAAATAAAACGCTGAAATACTGACATTGAGGCAGTTTCTTCAACATGTTCTTAAAAGGCTTGTATTATCCTCGCAGAGGTAATGAGGTTGAAGTCAAATGGAAATCTCGTACCAAGAATTAGGAAATCTTGTGATACTCACGAGGCATTCCCGCAGGATTCTGTGACCAGGAAGAGACTGGCCTGAGGGCCACATATGATAATCACCTGAAATTGGGGTGACGGTGTGGCGCTCACTTTGGTGTTACCCTTTTACATTCCTTGGTAAAATTCACATAAGCACTGAGAAAATAACATTATCTATGTAAGATAGCGAACTAATAGACCTTGAATCGAAAGGTCAAGTCTGCTAACACAAATTTGTCTTAGGTAACTGCCCTGAGATTTCTTCTCTTGTCACGCAACCTGCTTATATATAATAAACGCAGCGGCCACACATTAATCACATTGAAATTTAGAGCCTGAGTCTGAATGACTGTCTCAGAGCGGTGGATACTCTAAGTGCTATTATGCTGTATTGTAGCCAAAATGCTGAGTCATTGTGAGCATAACTCTTAAAGGTTATGGTGGAAGATCCACGCTATTCTTGAAGGTGAATCTTATGCTACTACTGTCGAGAAGAAATTGCTTAAAGACCAAGGACTCAATGCTGAATATTGAAAATTGAGTTTACAAGACGTATTTTGAAAATACTTGTATGAGGTTTGGGGAAGAGGACTAAGATGGAAGTCAACTGAAAATCACGTAGTAATCACCAGGGAATAACACAGAGATCAAGTGACTAGCTGGAGGGATTAACCTGGGGATAAAAGAAGACCCTGCAGGAATTTGGTGATTAGTCTTTCTGCTGTGGCTTTAGGTTTTCACCTTACCCCTTACAATGATTCAGGCTTCAGTTTGTGAAATGTTTTGCACTGTAGTGTACCCTGTATATGAGACCGGCGTGGTGTTGTGTATTCATATGTCCACAAAACTTACTCTAGTTCCGGCAGAGTACTGCCTCCTAGGCCACAAACTTCCATCAACATTTTTTCCTAAGAAGAATGTCTTGTGATGGCGTGCAACATCCTCTATCTAAAGAACCATTAAATAAATTTAGGCTAGATTCTGTGTGCAAAATTATACACTCTACTTCCTGGAAATGATAGCAGTGCTTGGCCATGCTTCCAGGTGCTACAATTGAGTAACTTACAAAAGAATTCAGGCTTTGATCCAGGTTTTTAGTGCCCTAACTATGTGATATTACCAGGAGAAAGGCTTGGTGCTGTAAGATATGGTCACCTTTACATAATCAAAAAAAATTGGTGATGTGGAACCAGTATATGCGGTATATACTGTTATGATGACACAGGTTGGTGTCTTCTGCTCAATTTCTATTGTAAATACTTTCAAGAGAGGACAATCTTGGAACCATGCATGGAGTCCTCCATTCTTCCTCATTCAAAAAGATGACAGCTTGATTCTGTAGGCCAAGGTGTCCACAATAGTTTCAGGTAGCAGAGGGCAGGCTTGATGTTTGTGGGCCTAGGACTTTAGAATGGATATTGTTACCAATCTGATGATCTTGACATAGTGTCCCTGTGTTTAACTGCTTCCTTTTCGGTGGTCCAGACTTGGTTCATATTTCCGCAGTCTCTGTTTTACTTTTTCTTTTATAAAGAAGGCTTTTGCTTTGAGCCAGGATTCCAAGCAACATTTGTTCATGGAAAACAAGCTTGGAACTTAGGCTTATGCCACCATTTCAGTCTATGTTGGAGAAAGTCAGAAGAAATGCTGTGGGATAATTTCTAAGAAATTCCTCCTGGAAATTAAGGTAGGGATTGAAACTGTAAAATCAAGGTCAGTACCCAGGTTTCTAATAGGAAATAGCAACCAGAGACAAGGTCCTACGTTTCTAAATAAGACTCAAATTATATGAGAACAGGCTTGCCCTTGGGATTAAGTTCTTCTATCTACGAGTTTTCAGAGCAAACAGCCTTTGTGCTTGTGTCCCAGTCTCTCTACTACTTTTTGTTAGGAAAAGACAGGCCTTGTGCCTTCAGCTTTTCTCACCAATCTGTATCCTCACAAGTAAGGATGATGTAGTACTCCCATTGCCATGAGAAATGCATATCACTGAGCACATTTACATTAACACTGAGAAGCTATTAGTCTACATGGAGCATAAGGTGGCCAAGACAGCCTCCTAACTCTCCTCAGTTGAATGGCATTTCCTCATTATATATAATTTGAAGTCAACGGTATGCGGACAATCAATGATGTTTAATTAGCCTCTAGTTTTATCTTTTTGTCAGGAAAACAGACTTCTGTTGGTGGAAGCAACAGTAGCACTTTGGCGGCATTGATAATTGAGCTTGGGTGTGCTGTGAGACAGCGACTGGATACTGGTGGAAAATATAGCCGCCAATTTTCTATATTTGGGAGAAAATGCTGAGTCATTGGGAGGATACCACTGGATGGCAAAAAAAACAGCTGCCTCAGAATTTCTCTATAACAAATCTCAGACTACACATTCTGAGAGGAACTAGATTAACCACCAAGGAAAGAAAACTGAGATATTGACATTGAGTGTGTTCCTTCAAAGTGTTCTGAAGTGGCTTATTTTAGCCTAGCAGAGGAAAGTGAGGTGGAATTCCTCTGGAAATATCGTACCAGGAATTTAGGGATACTCACGAAGCTTTCCTGTGAGATTCACATGACCAGGAGAGACTGGCCTGAGGGCAACAGAAGAAAATCTCCAAAAATTGGGGTGATCTGTGGCACTCACTTTTGTGTTACCCTTCCACATTCCTTGGTAAAATTCAGATAAGCACTGAAAAAATAAGATTTCCTTTGTAACATCCACCTAATAGCCCTTCAATTGAAAGGTCATGTCTGAATGAGACTTGCTTGAGGACAGAGGCATAGGTTAAAACACACTTGTCATAAGGTAACTGCCCTGAGTTTTCATCTCTGGTCATGCAACCTGCCTGTATACAGTGAAAACAGCAGTCACACATTAACTGTGTTGAAATTTAGAGGCTGAGTCTGAATGATGAAGCTACTTTAGAACAGTGGAATCTCTAATCGCCATTATGCTGTATTGTAGCAGAAATGCTGAGTCATTGTGAGCAGAATCCTTAACAATTCTGGAGGGAGCTCCTCGCTATTCCTGAAGGTGAAGCTTAGGCTATTACTGTCCAGAGGAAATTGCTTAAAGGCCAATGATTCAATGCAGAATATTGAAAATAAATGTTTATGAGATGAGTTTTAAAAAATTGTTTGAAAATGGAAGAAGAGGAATAAGGTGGAATTCAACTGAAAATCACTTATAAATCACTAGTGAATCAAACAGAGATCAAGTAAACTACCGGTGGAATTCACTTTGGGATCAAGGATTACCCCACACCAATCGGATATCTACCAAGTGACCAGTCTTGTTGCTGTGGCCGTCCGTTTTCACTTTATTTCCTAGAATGAACCAGGCTTCATAGCATGCATCGTACTGCAAATGACTTTACCTTATATATGACATTTGTGTGGTGCTGTGTTTTCAAAAGTCCATGCAACTTACCCCAGTTTCATCAGAGGACTGCCTCCTAGGCCACGGACTTCCAACGACATTTCTTTTCCTACCAAGAATGTTTTTGACCATTTGCAAGGTCTTCTATGTAAAGATACATTATGTAAAGTTAGGCTATATTGTGCAGGCTAAGGTGTACACTCTACTTCCTAGAATTAGGAGTAATATTTGGTTGAGATTCCAAGCTCCCTAATCGAGTTTTTTAAAGAACAGTTCAGGCTTTAGCCAGTTTTCTTAGTACACACACTACCTTCTCTTACCAGAAGAAAGGCTTGGTGATGCAAGGTATAGTCACCTTGCAGTAAATGTCTAAAAGAAAAAATTGGTGAAATGGGACCAGGTTGTGCTGAATGTACTGTTATGATGATACAGGTTGTTGCCATTGTCCCAATTTCTATCGTATATACTTTCAAAAGAGTACAGTCTTGGAGGTATGCACCGAGTTCTCCATTCTTTCTCCTCTTAGGATGACTGCTTGATTCTGTTGGCCAAGGTGTTCACAAAAGTTTCAGGTAACAAGGGCCAGGCTGGATGTTTGGGGGCCTAAGTCTTGAGACTGGACATTGTTACCAATCGGATAGTCTCAATGTTGTGGACCTGGGCTTTAACTATGTCCTTTTAGGAAGTCCAGGCTTAGTTCAGATTTCCACAGATTTCGCTTTATTTTTTCTTCCCAAAGAATGCTTTTGCTTTGAGACAAGGACTTCAGTTAACATTTGGTCACAGAGAATAGGCTTTGAACTGTGGGCTTACGGCACCCTTTCAGTCTATGTTGGAGAATGTCAGTTGTAAGAAATGCTCTGGTGTAATTTCTCAAATCTACTTTCTAGAAATAGAGGTAGGGATTGTAACTGCAACCTAGGACATGACACTGGATCCCAATAGGAAAAGTAGGCAGGAGACAGGTCCTAGGTTTCGAGTTCAGACTCAAATTACGTAAGGACAGACTTGCCCTGCGGTTTAAGTTACCCTATCTACTAGTGTTCAGAGAGGATAAACTTAGGGCCATAGTTCCCAGTCTCTCTTCTAATTTTTGTTAGGAAAAGACAGGACTTGTGCCTTGAGCCCATGTCACCAATCCACATCCTCACAAGGGAAGATGATGTAGTGCTTTTTTTGAAGTGATGAGTGCATATCACTGAGAAAATTCACAACACTGAAAAAAAAAAAAACATTAGTATGCATGGAACAAAAGGTGGCCTAGACAGAATCCGTACTGACTTCTAATTGAATGTCATGTCCACATTCCAAATCTTATGTGAGATGAATGGTATATGCGGGTTTTCAATGATCTTTTATTCGCTCTCTTTTTGTTTGTTTGTCAGGAAAACTGCCTATGTCAGTGGAGGCAGAAGTTGCCCACTGGTGGCGTTCACAATTGAGCCTGAGTGTGCTGTTAGGAAGTGAATGGATAGTGGTTGTAACCATAGCCGCCATAGTGCATTATTGTAGGAAAAATGCTAACTTACTGTGAGGATACTTCTTCATTGCAAAAAGAATGCTGCTTAAGAATTTCTCTATATCAAACAATAGACTAAAATGAGACTGGATTAATCTATATGGGGAAAAAAAGCTGAGATACTGAAATTGAAGCTGTTTCTTCAACCTGTTTTGAAAAGTCTTGTATTAGCCTATCAGAAGTAATGAGATGGAAGTTGTCTGGAAATCTCATATGAAGAATTAGGAAATCTCACGAAACTCATGAGGCTTTGCCACATGATTCATGTAACCCGAAAGATACTGGTCTGAGGGTAACAAACAAAAATCATGGGAAATTGCAGTGACGGTCTGGTGCTCACTTTTGTGTTAACCTTCTACATTCCTTCGTAAAATTCACATAAGCACTAAGAAAATAAGATTACCTGTGTAACATAACCACCTAACAGCCCTTCAATAGAAGCTCATGTCTCCATGTAAAAACAGTCTTCGGTTGGCGGCAAGGGCTAACACACACTTGTCATTAGGTAAGTGCCCTGAGGTTTCATCTCTGGTCAGGCAATCTGCTTGTATACAATGGGAGCAGCGGTCACACATTAACCACATTGAAAGTTAGGGGCTGAGTCTGAATGATGAGGCTACCTTAGAGCAGTGGAAACTCTATGTGCTATAATGCTGTATTATAGCAATGATGCTGAGTCATTGTAAGCAAAACCCTTAATGGTTCTGGTGAGAGATCCATGCTATTCTTGAAGGTGAACCTTAGGCTACTACTGTCAAGAAGAAATTGCTTAAAGGCCAACGACTTAATGCTTAAGTATTGAAAATAAGGGATTACGAGATGTGTTTTGCTCAGGTTTCTGAGGATAAGAGAAGAAAAATAAGGTGGAAGTCACCTAAAAATCACATAGTAATAACCATGGCATTACATGGAGGCGAAATGAATACCTGGAGGGATTCCCATGGAGATAAAGGAAGACCCTACAGGAATCTGGTGTCTACCAGGTGAATAGTTTTGTTGCTGTGACTGTAGAATTTCACCTTACCTATTACAAAGAATCAGGCTTCATTGTGAAATGTTTTGCACTCGAGTATACCCTGTAAATGAGACTGGCGTGGCGTTGTGCATTTAAATGTCCATACAACCTACCCTAGTTCCGGCAGAGGACTCTGTCCTGGACCATGGACTTCCATGGACTTTTTTTTCCTACAAAGAAGGTCTTGTGACTCGGTGCCACATTCTCTATCTAAAAATCTGTAAAGTAAAGTTAGGCTAGATGTTATGTGCTAAGGTCTCCACTCTACTTCCTGGAAATAAAAGCAATAATTGGCTATGATTCCAGGCTCTCCAATCGAGTAACTTACAAAACAGTTCAGGCTTTAATCCAGGTTTCTTGGTGCCCAAACTATGTTCTATTACCAGGGGAAAGGCTTGGTGCTGTAAGGTATGGTCACCTTTCAATAATTGTCTAAAAGGAAAGTTTGTGACATGGAACCAGTTTGTGCTGAATGTACTGTTATGTTGGCACAGGTCGGTGTCTTTGGCCTAATTTCTATCGTAAATACTTCCAGGGGAGGACAAAATTGGAACCGCACACCGAGTCCTCTAATTTTCCTCCTTCTAGGAGATGACTGCTTGATTCTGTAGGCCAAAGAGTCCACAATATTTTCAGGTATCAGCAGCCAGCCTGGATGTTTGTGGGCCTTTGTCTTCAGACTGGATATTGTTACCAATTGGATGATCTTGACATTGTGGCCCTGAGTTTAACTGCTTCCTTTTATGTGGTCAAGTTTTGGTTCAGATTTCCACAGTTTCTGTTTTATTATTTGTTCCATAAAGAAAGCTTTTGCTTTAAGCCAGACCTCTAGGCAAAGTTTCTTCAAAGAAAAAAGGCTTAGAACTTGGATTTATGCCACCATTTCAGTCTATGTTAGAGAAAGTCGGAATAAATGCTGCGGGCTAATTTCTCAGATGGTCTTCCTGGGAATAGGTGTAGGGATTGAAACTGCAAAACCAACGTCAGCACCCTGGTTCCTAATAAGAAATAGAGACAGGAGACAAGGTCCTAGTTTTCTAGATAAGACTCGAATTACATGAGGATAGTCTTGTCCATTGTAGTAAGTTCTCCTATCTCCTAGTTTTGAGAGAGTACAAGCTTAGTGCTTTCGGGCCCAGCCTCCCATCTTCTTTTTGTTAGATAAAGGCAGGCCTTGTGCCTTGGTGTCATATCACCAATCCATACCCTCAAAAGGTAGGATGATGTCGTGCTCCCTTTGTAGTGAAAAGTGCATATCACTAAGAAACTTAACATCAACACCGAGAAGTCATTAGTCTACATGGAGCAGAAGGTGCCCGAGACCTCCTCCTAACTGTTCTCCAATCAAATTTTGTGTCCACATTACAAATCTAATTTGAAGTCAACGGTATATGTGAGCAGTAAATAATCTTTAATTCATCTCTAGATTTCTCTGCTTGTCAGGAAAACTGCCTACTCTTCATGGAGGCACAGTCGCACTTTGGCGGTATTGATCATTGAGCCTGAGTGTTCTATGAGGCAGCGACTGGATAGTGGTAGAAACAATAGCCTCCAATTTTATGTATTGTAGGAAAAATGCTGAGTCATTGTGAGGATACCACTTAATGGTGGAAAGAAAGGCTGCCTCAAAATTTCTCTATACCAACCTCAGACTACAAATTCTGAGAGGGACTGGCTTAACCACCAAGGAAAGAAATCTGAGATATTTACAATGAGGTTGTTCTATCAATGTGTTCTGAAGAGATTTATTTTAGCCTAGCCAAAGAAAGTGTGGTTGAAGTCACCTGGAAATCTTATACCATGAATTAGGGATTTTCGCATTTCTCACAAGGTTTCCATGCAAGATTCACGTGACCGTCAAGCGACAGGCCTGAGGGCATCACAGGGAATCATGTGATATTGGGTTGATGGTTTGGTGCACACTTATGAGTTACGCTTCTCCATTTCTTGGTAAAATTTAGTTAACCACTGAGGAAATGATAGTATCTGTGGAACATAGGCACATAACAACCCACAATCGAAAGGTCATATCAGCAGGAGAAGTTTCGCTTGAGGTCGGTGGCCTAGGTTAACAGACAATTCTTATAGGATAACTGGAATTAGGTTTCATCTGTGGTTAGACAACTTCTTGGAAGGCAGTGGAAGCTGCTGTCGAACATTAACTGCATTGATATTAGAGGAGGAGTCTGCTTGACGAAGCTACTTTAGAGTAGTGTATCTGTAAGTGCCATTTTGTGGTGTTATAGCAAAAACTGCATAATTTGAGTATAACTCTGAATGGCTTCATGTGTACCTCCTGCACTATTATTTTATGCAAACCTTTGGACACTACTATCGACAGGGAACTGCTGAAAACCAATAAATCAATGCTGAATATTGAGAATAAGAGGTTTTGAAATGAGTTTTGAAAATAATTGTTTGAAAATAGGGGAAGAGGAATAAGGTGCAAATTACCTGAAAATCATATGAAGTCACTAGGGAAATACACGGAGATCAAGTAAACACCTGGTGGAATTCGCATGGGGATCAAGGAGTACCCTGTCCTTATCTTGTATCTACCAAGTGACCAGTCTTGTTGCTGTGGCCATAGGTTTTCATTTTACTTCGTAGAATGAACCAGGCTTCAGAGCATGAATCGTACTAGAAACGAGTTTACCTTATATATGAGATTGGTGTGGTGTTGTGCTTTCAAACGTCCATGCAACTTATTCCAGTTCTAGCAGAGGACTGCCTCCTAGGCTATGGACTTCTAACAACTTTTCTTTTTCTACCAAGAATGTCTTCTTACTGTTTTCCAAGTCCTCTACCAAAATATTCGTTATATAAAGTTAGGCTAGATTTTGTGGGCAAAGGTCTCCACTCTACCTCATAGAAATTGGAGCAATACTTGCTTGTGATTCCAAGCTCCCCCATCGCATTTTTAAAGAAGAGCCCAGGCTTTGGTCAAGTTTCTCAGTGCCCACTCTATCTTCTCTTACCAGAAGAAAGACTTGGTTCTGCAAGCTATGATCACCTTTTAATAATTGTCTAAAAGAAAAATTGTTGACATGGGACCAGGTTCTGCTGAATGTACAGTTATGATGACACAGGTTTGGTGCCATAGTCCCAATTTCTATTGTAAATGTTTTCAAGGGAGTACAGTCTTGGAGGCGTGCACTGAGTTCTCCATTCTTCCTACTCTAGGAGATGACAGCTTGGTTCTATAGGCAAAGGTATTCACAAGAGTTTCAGATAACAACGCCATGCTAGATGTAGTTGGACATTGTTTCCAATTGAATGTTCTTGACCTTGTGGATCTTGGCTTTAACTATGTCCTCTTAGGACATTCAAGCTTGGTTCAGATTTCCACAGTTTTCTTCTTATTTTTTTCTTCCCTAAGAAAGGTTTTTGTTTTGAGACAAGGACTTCTGGCAAAATTTATTCACAGAGAACAGGCCCTGGGCTAATTTCTCAAATCTACTTTCTGGAAAAAGAGGTAGGGATTGTAACTGCAACCAAGGACAACACTGGATCCCAATACGAAATGCAGGCAAGAGACAATGTTCTAGGTTTCGATATAAGACTCAAATTACAAAAGGACAGACTTACCCTGTGGTTTAAGTTATCCCATCTACTACTTTTCAGAAGATAAGCTAGTGCCTTGGTTCTCAGTCTCCCTTCTACTTTTTGTTTGGAAAAGACAGGCTTTGTGCCCTGGTCCAATGGAACCAATCCACATCTTCACCAGGAAAGATGTTGTAGCACTTTTGTTGAAGTGATGCATGCATATCACTGAGAAATTTCACTAGTATACATGGAACAGAAAGTGGGTGAGACAGACTTTGTACTGACCTCCAATCAAATGTCATGTCTACATTCCAAATCTTTTGTGATGTCAACAGTATATGCGGGCAGTCGATGATCTTTAATTTGCCTCTACTTTTTCTGTTAGTCAGGAAACATTCCTATGTCAGTGGAGGCAGAAGTCCCACATTGGCTGAGTTCATAATTGAGCCTGAGTGTGCTGTGAGGAAGTAAATGGGTAGCGATTGAAACCAAAACTGCAATATTGTTTTAGTGTAGGCAATGTGCTGAATCATTATGAGGAAACCTCTTCATTGCAAAAAGAATGGCTGCTTAAGAATTTCTCTATATCAAACCACAGACTAAAAATCTATGAAATACTGGCTTAACCAATATGGAAACAAAGTTGAGATACTAACAATGAATCAGTTTCTTTAACGTGTTCTGAAAGGGCTTATATTAGCCTAGCAGAGGTAATGAGTTGTAAGTCTCCTGGAAATCTTGTATGAAGAATTAGGAAATCTTGGAATACTCACGAGGATTTCCCATGGGATTCATGTGACCAGGAAGAGACTGGCCTGAAGGCAATAAATGAAAATCACATTAGACTGAGGTGATGGTGTGGCACTCACTTTTTTGTTAACCTTATACATTCCTTGGTAAAATTTGCATAAGCACTGAGAAAATAAAATTATCTGTGTAACATAGCCACCTAACAGCCCTTCAATCAAAAGGTCATGTCTGCATGAGAAGACTTCCTTGAAGACAGTTGCATAGGCTAACACACACTTGTCATGAAGTAACTGCCCTGAGGTTGCATCTCTGTTCAGGCAACCTGCTTGTATACAATGGGAGCAGCGGTCACGCATTAATAGGGTTGTAATTTAGAGGCTGAGTCTAAATGATGAAGCTAGCTCAGAGTGGTGAAAACTCTAAGTGCCATTATGCGGTATTGTAACAGAAATGCTGAGTCATTGTGAGCATAACCCTTAATGGTTCTGGTGGGACACTCAATGCTGAAATATTGAAATAAGACTTTATGAGATGTGTTTTGAAAACACTTGTTTGAGAACAGGAGAAGAAGAATAAGGTGGAAGTCACATGAAAATCATGTAGTAATCATCAGATGATTATATGGAGGTCAAGTTAATACCAGGAGGGATTCATGTGGGGATCGGGGAAGACCCTGCAGGAATCTCGGGTCCACTAGGTGACTAGTCTTGTTGCTGTGGATGTAGGTTTCACCTTACTTCTTACAATGAATCAGGCTATAGTTTGTGGAATGTTTTGCTCTCAAGTGTACCCTGTAAATGAGAACAGCGTGGTGTCGTGTATTCAAAGGTCTATACAACTTACCCTAGTTCTGGCTAGGATTTGGTCCTCAACTTCCATCAACATTTTTTCCTACCACATAGGTCTTAGGATCGTGTGCCACATCCTCTGTTTAAAGATTCATTAAGTAAAGTTAGGCCATTTCTGTGTGCCAAGGCCTCCACTCTATTTTTGGAAATAAAAGGAATTCTTGGCTGTGCTACCTGGCTCTCCAATTGAGTAACTTACAAAACAGTTCAGGCTTTGATCCAGGTTTTTTAGTGCCGAAACTGTGATCTATTACCAGGGGAAATTCTTGGTGCTGTAAGGTATGGTCACCTTTCAATAATTGTATCAAAAAAAAATTTTTCATGTGGTTCAAGTTTGTGTTGAATGAACTGTCATGAACACAGGTTGGTGTTTTCAGCCCAATATTTATGGTAAATACCTGCAAGGCAAGAGAGTCTTGGAATTGTGCACTGAGTCCTCCATGCTTCCTTCTTCTAGGAGATGACAGCTTGCTTCTGTAGGTCAAGGTGTCCACAATTATATCAAGTAGCAGGATCAGACTGGATGTTTGTAGACCTAGGTCTTCAGACTGGATGTTGTTACTGATTGGATGATCTTGACATTGTGGCTTTGAGTTTAACTGCTTTCTTTTAGGTTTTTAAGGCTTGGTTCAGATTTCCACAGTCTCCATTTTATATTTACTTCCATAAAGAAGTCTTTTGCTTTGAGCCAGAGCTCCAGGCAACATTCATTCACAATAACAGGCTTGGAACTGTGGGTATATGCCAATCTTTCAGTCTATGTGGGAGAAAGTTAGGAAAAATGCTGTGGGCTAATTTCTCATCTACATTCAGGAAATTGGAGTAGCGACTGGAACTGCAAAACCAAGGTCAGCACCCTGGTTCCTAATAAAAATAGGGGTTGGAGACAAGGTACTAGGTTTATAGATAATACTCAAATTACATGAAAAGAGGCTTCCCTTTGGATTATGTTCTCCTTTCTACTCATTTTCAGAGAGGACAGAATTAGAGCTTTGGGTCCCAGTCTCCTTTCTACTTTTTGTTAGGAAAAGACAGGCCTTGTGCCTTTGGCCTTTGTCACCAACCCATATAGTCATAGGGGAGGATGATGAAGTCCTCCTCTGTAGTGACAAGTGCATAGCACCAAGAATTTTCACAGCAACACTGAGAAGTAATTAGTCTACATGGAGCAGATTGTGACCAAGTGTCCCCTAACTGTCCTCCAATCGAATTCCGTGTCCACATTACAAATCTAATTGGAAGTCAAACATATATGCGGACATTCAATGATCTCTAATTTGCCTCTACTTTTGACTGTTTGTCAGGAAAACTGCCTTCTGTTCTTGGAGGCAACAGTCGCACACTGGCGGCTTTGATAATTGTACCCGAGTGTGCTATGAGGCTGAGACTAGATAGCGGTGGAAACAATAGCCATCATTTTTCTTTATTGTAGTAAAAATGCTGAGTCATTGTGAGGATAACTCTTGATGGAGGAAAGAATGGCTGCCTCAGAATTTCTCTATACCTACCTCTGACTACAAAATTTGCGAGGGACTGGCTTAACCATCAAGGAAAGAAAACTGTGATATTGACATTGAGTCTGTTCCATCAACATGTTCTCAAGAGGCTTATTTTAGCCTAGCAGAAGAAGGTGAGGTAGAAGTAACTTGGAAATCTTATAACAAGAATTAGGGAATTTCGTGATAATCAAGAGGTTTTCCCGTGGGATTCATTCAATCAGAAAGAGACTGGCTTGAGGGCAACATACGTGAAATTGTGGTGATGCTGTGATGCAACTTTTGTGTTATCCTTCTTTATTCCTTGGTAAATTTCACATAAGCCCTGAGAAAATAAGAGTACCTTTGTAACATAGCCACCTAAAAGCCCTTCAATCAAAAGGTGCAGTCTCCATGAGAAGACTTACTGAGGACAGTGGCATAGGCTAACAACACTTCTCATTAGGTAACTGCCCTGAGATTTTGTCTCTGGTCAGGCAACCTACTTGTACACAATGAAAGCATTGGTCACACATTAACCGTGTTGAATTTAGAAGCTGTGTCTATAAAGAAGAAGCTAGTTTACAGCGATGGAAACTCTAAGCGCCATTATGCTGCATTGTAGCAGAAATCTGAGTCATTGTGAGCATAATCATTAATGGTTCTGCTGGGAGATCCACGCTATTTTTGAAGGTAAACCTTAGCTACTACTGTCAAGAAGAAATTGTTTAAAGGCCAAGGACTCATACTGAAATATTGAAAATAGGGTTTATGTGACATGTTTTAAAAACACTTGTTTGAGGAGGAGGCTGTCTCTGCTACCTATATGCTCCATGTAGATAATGACTTCTCAGTATTAATGTGAATTATCTCAGCGCAATGCCCTTGTCATTACAAATGGAGTACAGCTTTATCCTCTCTTGTGAGGATATGGATTGGTGACATGGGCCGAAGGCACTGTTGTTTCCTAACAAAAACTAAAAGACAGACTAAGACCCAAAGCACTAAGCATGTCCTCTCTGAAAACTAGTTGATAGGAGAACTTAGTGCAAAGGGCAAGCCAATCTCATGTAATTTGAGTCTTATCTAGAAAACTAGGACCTCCTCTCCTGCTTCTATTTCCTATTAGGAACCAAAGTGCTGACCTGGTTTTTCTCGACAGTAGTGGTCTAAAGTCCACCTTCAAGAATAGAGTGGATCTCCCACCAGAACCGTTAAGTGTTATGCTCACAATGACTCAGCATTTCGGCTACAATACAGCCTAATAGCACTTAGAGTTACCACACCTCTTAGGTAGCTTTGTCATTCAGACTCAGCCTTTGAATTTCAACTCGGTTAATGTGTGACCGGGGCTTTCATTGTAATCATGCAGGGTGCTTGACCAGAGACGAAACTTCAGGGAAGTTACCTAACGAAAAATGTGCGTTAGCCCATGCTGCCGTCCTCAACCAAGTCTTCTTATGCACACGTGACCTTTCGATTGAAAGGCTGTTAGGAGGCTCTGGTACACAGATAATCTGATTTTCTCCTGTTTATGTGAATTTTTCCAAGGAATTCAGAAGGTTAACACAAAATAAGTACCATATCTCCACCCAAATTTCACATTATTTTCTTGTGTTTCCCTCAGGCCATTTTCTTCCTAGTCACGTGATTCCCATGGGAAAGGCTCATGAGTATCATGAGTATCCCTATTTTTAATACGAGATTTCCAGGTGAATTCCACCTCATTACCTTTGATAGGCTAATACAAGCCTTTTCAGAACAAGTTGAAGAAATTGCCTCAATGATAGTATCTCACTTTTTTTTTTCCATATATCTTAAGCCAGTCTCTTGCAGATTTTTAGTCTATGGTTTGATATAGAGATATTCTTAAGCATTCGTTCTTTTGGAAAGGAAGAGATATCCTCACAGTGACTCAGCATTTTTCCTACAATAAAGCAATGTGGCAGCTATGGTTTCAACAGCTATCCATCCATTCGCTTTCTCACAGCACACTCATGCTCAAATTTGAACGCAGCCAATGTGCGAATTCTGCCTTCATTGACAAAGGCAATTTTCCTGACAAACAGACAAAAGTAGAGGCGAATTAAAGATCATTTACTGCCCACATATACCGCTGAGCTCACATAAGTTTTTTAATGTGGACATGACATTCGATTGGAGGTCAGTATGAAGTCTGTCTCGGCCAACTTCAGTTCCATGTAGACTAATGATTTCTCAGTGTCGATGTGAATTTTCTCGGTTATATGCACTCCTTTCTTCCAAGAAAGCACTACATTGTTTTCCCTTGTGAGGATGTGGATTGGTGACACAGGCCCAAGACACAAGGCCAGTTTTTTTCTAACAAAAATTAGAAGAAAGATCGGGAAATAAGGCACTGAGCCTATCCTTCCTGAAAAGTAGTAGACAGGATAACTTAAACCACAGAGTAAGTCTATCCTTAGGTAATTTGAGTCTCATTACAAAACATTAGATTTTGTCTCCTGCCTGCATTTCCTATTGGAATCCAATGTGCTGTGCTTGGTTGCAGTTACAATCCCTAACTCTATTTCCAGAAAGTGGATTTGAAAATTTAGCCATGAGTGTATTTTAAGACTTACTCAGACATAGACTAAATGGTGGCATCTAAAAGCCAACCATTCTAATCCTGTTCTCTGTGAACAAATGTTGCCTGAAGTCCTTGTCTCTAAGCAAAAGCCTTCTTTATGGAAGAAAAAATAAAACGAAAACTGTGAAAGTCTGATCCAATCATGAACCTTTTAAAAGGACATAGTTAAATCTCAGGCCCACAATGTCAATATAATCCAATTGCTAACAGTATCCAGTATGCAGACCTAGGCCTACAAACATCCAGCTGGGCCCCTGCTACCTGAAACTATTGTGGACACCTTGCCCTACAAATTCAAGCTGTCACCTCCTAGGAGGAGGGATAGAGGACTTGGTGCACACCTCTAAGACAGTACTCCTTTGAAATAATTTACAATAGAAACTGGGCCAATGGCAATAACTTTGTGTCATCCTAACAGTACTTTGAGCACAACTTGGTCCCACATCACCCATTTTCCTTTTAGACAATTATTGAAAGGTGACCATAGCTTGCAGCACTAAGCCTTTCTTCTGGTAAGAGAAGGTAGTGTGGGCACTAAGAAATGTAGCTAAAGCCTGGACTGTTCTTTAAAATTTTGATTGGGGAGCTTGGAACCACAACCAAGTATTGCTTCTATTTCTAGGAATTAGAGTGCAGACCTTGGCCCACAGAATCTAGCCTAAATTTACATAATGAATCTTCAGGTAGAGGACTTGGCAAAAGGTCACAAGACATTCTTAGTAGGAAAGAAAAAGTCATTGGAAGTCCAGGGCCTAGGAGACATTTCTCTTCTGGAATTGTAGTAAGTTGGGTGGATATTAGAAAACACAATGCCAAGTCAATCTCATATATAAGGTAAATTCGTTTGCAATATAATTCATGCTCTGAAGCCTGGTTCATTATATGAAGTAAAGTGAAAACCTATGTCTACAGCAACAAGACTGGTCCCTTAGTAGATACCAGATTAGTTTGAAGTTTTCTTTGATCCCCATGTGAATTCCACCAGATGTTCACTGGATAGCTGCAGAATTCCATAGTGATTTCTAAGTGATTTTCAACTTATTTCTACCTTATTCCTCTTCCCCTATTTTCAAACAACTTTTTCCAAAACTCCTCTCATAAACTCTTATTTTCAATATTCAACATTGAGTCATTATTTTTTAAGCATTTCCCTATTGACAGTAGTAGCCAAAGATCTGCATAAAAGAAAAGTGTGAGAGTCCCACATGCAGCCATTCAGAGTTATACTCACAATGACACATTTTTGCTATACTACAGCAAAATGGCGCTTACAGTTTACATGGCTCTAAAGGAACTTCGTCAAACAGACTCAGCCTCCAAATATCAACACAGTTAATATTCGATTGCAGCTTCCAAGTCAGTCAAGCAGGTTACCTGACCACAGATGAAATCTAAGGCCAGTTATCTAATAACAATTATCTGTTAACCTATTCCTTCATCTTCAAGAGAAACCTTGCCATACCTATATGACATTTTGATTGAAAGACAGTTAGGTGGCTATATTCCACAGACACCTCCATGTTCTCAGTGGTTATCTAAATTTTATCAAGAAATGGAGAATAGTCACTCAAAAGTGAGCACCACACCATCAACCCAATATCACGTGACTCCCTGTCATGACTTCAGGCATGTCTCTTGATGGTAAGGTAAATCCAGCACAGAAGCCTCCCAAGTATCGCAATATTCCCTAATTCTTGTCACAAGATTACCAAGTGACTTCCACCTTACTTTCTCTGCTAGGCAAAAATAAGCCTCTTCAGAAGATGTTGATGGAATACCCTCATTGTCAATATATCAGTTTTCTTTACTTGGTGGTTCAGCCAGGCCCTCTCAGAATTTGTGGTCTCAGGTTTTGCATAGAGAAATTGTGAGGCAGCCATTCTTTCCACCATCAAATGGTATCCTCACAATGACTCAGCGTTTTATCTACAATACAGAAAAATGGCGACTATTGTTTTCGCCACTATCTAGTCACTGCCCCACAGCGTACTCTGGCTCAATTATCAACTCAGCCAATGAGTGACTTTTGCCTCCACAAGGCAGTTTTCCTGACAAACAGAAAAAAAATTAGAGGCGAAGTAAAGATCATTGACCGCCCGCATATACCATTAACTTCTAATTAGATTTGTAATGTGGACACCACATTCGATTGGAAGACAGTTAGGAAGCTGACTCAGCCATCTTCTGCTCCACGTAGACTAATGACTTCTCAGTGCTGATGTGAATTTTCTCTGTGATATCCACTTTTCACTACAAAGGGAGTACTACATCATCCTTCCATTCAGGATTTGGATTGGTGACACTGGCCCATGGCACAAGGCCTATTTTTTCCTAACAATAAGAAGAGAGCTTGGGATACAAAGCACTCAGCCTGACCTCAGAAAACTTGTAGATAGAAGACATTAATCCAAAGGGCAAGAGAGTCCTCATGTAATTTGAATCTTATTTAGAAACCTATACCTTTGTTTCCTGCCTCTACCTCCTATCATGAATCATGGTACTGAAGTTTGTTTTGCAGTTCCAATCCCTACCCCTGTTTCCAGGAAGTAGATCTGAGAAATAATCCCACAATATTTCTTCCGACTTTCACTGATATAGACTGAAATAATGTAGTAAGCTCAAGTTCCAAGCCTGTTATCTGTGAACAAATGTTTCCTAGAGCCTGACTCAAAGCAAAAGCCTTCTTTATGGAAGAAAAAATAAAATGCAGACTGTGTAAATCTGAACCAAGCCTGGCCCACCTAAACAAAAGCAGTTAAACTCAGGGCCACAATGTCAAGATCATCCAATTGGTAACAATATCCAATCTGAAGACCTAAGTCCACAAACATTCAGCCTGGCCCCTGCTACCAGAAGCTATTGTGGACACCTTGACCTACAGAATCAAGCTGTCATCTTCTAGAAGGAGGAAGAAGATGACTCAGTGCACAGTTCCAAGACAGGCCACTTTTTAAAGAATTTACAATAGAAATTGGGCCAAAGAAACCAACTTGTGTCATCATAACAGTACATTCAGCATAAACTGGTTCCACGTCACCAATTTTCCTTTTAGACAATTATTCAAAGGTCACCATACCTTAGAGCACCAAACATTTCCCCTTGTAATAGAACAAAGTTTGGGCACAGAGAAACCTTGATTAAAGACTGCACTGTTATAAAATGACTCAATTGGGGAGCCTAGAAACACGGCATAGTGTTGCTTTAATTTCCAGGAAGTAGAGTGGAGACCTTGGCACACAGAATCTAGCCTAATTTTACCTAATGGATCTTTAGATAATGGATGTGACACACGGTCACAAGACCTTCTTGGTAGGAAAAAATGTCGATGGAAGTCCATGGCCCAGAATTAGAGTAATTCCTTTGCCAGAATTAGAGTAATTTTTGTGGACATTTGAATACACAACACAACTCTGGTCTCATGTACCGGGTACACTTGAGTGCAAATCATTTCACAAACTGTAAATTTTAAGTATTAAGATGAAAACTTAGAGTCACAGCAACAAGACTAGTCACCTGGTAGATACCAGCTTCCTGCAGGGTCTTCCTTGATCCCCACGTGAATCCCTCCAGGTATTCACTTGAACTCCATGTAATTCCCTGGTGATTACTACATGATTTTCAGATGACTTCCACCTTATTCCTCTTCTCCTATCCTCAAACGAGTGTTTTCAAAACACGTCTCATAAACTCTTATTTTCAATATTTCAGCATTGAGTCATTGGCCTTTAAGCAATTTCTTCTCAACAGTAGTAGCCTAGTCTTCACCTACAAAAATAATGTGAATTTACTACCAAAACTTTTAAGGGTTATACTTACAATGACTCAACGTTTCTGCTACAATACAGCATAATGGTGCTTAGAGTTTCCACCATTATGAGGTAGCCTCGTCATTCAGACTCAGCCTCTAAATTTCAACGTGGTTAATTTGGCACCACTGCTCCTATTGTATACAAGCAGGGTGCATAACAAGAAACAAAAACTCAGGAAACTTACCTCTCGACAAGTGTGTGTTAGCCTATGCTGCTGTCCTCAAGCATGTCTTTTCATGAATACTTGACTTTTCGATTGAAAGACTGTTAGGTTGCTATGTTCCACAGATACTATCATTTTCTTAGTGGTTATGTAAATTTTTCCAAGGAATAGAGAAAGGTAACTTGAAAGGGAGCCCCAAAGATCACCCCAATTTCATGTGATTTTGGTTTGTTGCTCTCAGGCTAGTCTCTTCCTGGTCACGTGATTCCCATGGGAAAGTCTCATGAGTATCGTGAGATTTCCTAATTCTTGGTACTAGATTTCCAGGCGACATCCACCTCATTAACTCTACTAGACTAGAAAAAGCCTTTTCAGAACATGTTGCAGACTTCCTCAATTCAGTATATCAGCTTTTTCTCCGTATTGGTTAAGCCAGTCTCTTGCAAATTTTTAGTCTACTGTTTGATATAGAGAAATTCTTAAGCAGTCATTCTTTTTGCAGTGAAGAGATATCCTTACAATGACTCAGCATTTTTCCTACAATACAGCAATATGGCAGCTATGATTTCAGCTGCTATCTATTCGCTGCTTACAGAATACTCAGGCTCAATTATGATCGCAGGCAATGTGCAACTTCTTCCTCCTGTGACATAGGCAGTTTTCCTGACAAACAAACAAAAGTAGAGGTGAATTAAAGATCATTGACTGCCTGCATGACCTCACATAAGTTTTGTAAGGTGGGCATGACATTCAACTGGTAGTCACTACGAAGTCTGGTTCGGACACCTTCAGTTCCACAAATACTAATGATATCTCAGTGTTGATGTGAATTTTCTCAGTTATATGCACTTGTCCCTTCAAAGAAAGCACTATATCGTCTCCCTTGTGATAATGTGGATTGGTAAATGGGCCCAAGGTACAAGGCCTGTCATTTCCTAACAAAAGGTAGAAGGGATACTGGGAACTAGACACTAAGCTTATCTGCTTTTAACACAAAAGATAGGATAAGTTAAATCAGCAAGCAAGCCTGTCCTCATGTAATTTGAGTCTTTTCTCGAAACCTAGGACTTTGTTTCCTGCCTGCATCTCCTGTTTACATCCAGTGTGCTGTCCTTGGTTGCAGTTACAATCCCTACCTCTATTTCCAGAAAGTAGATTTGTGAAATTAGCCAAGAGAATTTTCCCAGACTTTCTCTGACAGAGACTAAATGGTCTCTTAAGCCCACAGTTCTAAGCCTCTTCTTTGGGAATGAATGTTGACTGAAGACCTTATCTCAAAGCAAAAGCTTTCTTAAGTGAAGAAAAAATAAATCAGAGACTGTGGAAATCTTAAGCAAGCCCGTACCTCTTAAAAGGACATAGTTAAAGCCTAGGCGCAAAACGTCAAGACAATCCAATTGGTTTCAATGTCCAGCCTCAAGACCTAGGCCCACAAACATCCAAACCTGGCCCTTTTTACATGAATCTTTTCTGGACATCTTGGCCCATGGAACCAATATGTCATCTCCTATAAGAGGAAGAATAGAGGACTTGGTGCATGCCTCCAAAAATGTACTCCTTTGAAAATATTTACGATAGAAATTGGGCTGATGAGACCAATCTTCTGTCATACTAACTGTACTTTCAGCACAACATGGACCCACGTCATCGATTTTTTTTTTAGATATTTATTGAAAGTTGAGCATACCATGCATCACCAAGCCTTTCATCTGGTAAGAGAAGGTAATGTGGGCACTAAGAAACCTGGCCAAAGCCTGAAATGTTCTTTAAAAAACTTGATTAGGGAGCTTGGAATCACAACCAAGTATTGCTTCTAATTCTAGGAAGTACAGTGGACACTTTGCCCCACAGAATCTAGCCTAACTTTATATAACGACTATTTCAGTAGAGGAACTGGCAAACGGTCACAAGACATTCTTGGTAGGAAAAGAAGAGTCGTTGGAAGTCCATGGCCTAGGATTCAGTCCTCTGTCGGAACAAGGATAATTTGGGTGGACGTTTGGAAACACAACACCATGCCAATGTCATATATAAGGAAACTTGTTTGCAGTATGATTCATGCTCTGAAGCCTGGTTCATACTACGAAGTAAGGTGAAAACGTACGGCCACAGCCACAAGACTAGTCACTTGGTAGATATCCAATTAGTGTGTGGTAATCCTTAATATCAATGTGAATTCCACCAGTTCTTTTAATGATCTCTGCGTGATTCTCTAGTGATTTCTAAGTGATTTTCAGGTGATTTCCATTTTAGTTCTCTTCTCCTTTTTTCAAACAAGTGTTTTCAAAACTTGTCTCATAAACTCTTATTTTCAATACTCAGCATTTAGTCTTTGGCCTTTAAGGAATTCTCTGTCGTCAGTAGTGGCCAGAGATTAGCATAAAAGAAAAATGTGGGAGTCCCATATGAAACTGTACAGAGTAATACTCACAATGACTCAGCATTTTTGCTATACTACAGAAAAATGGCGCTTACAGTGTACACCGCTCATAAGTAGCTTCGTCAACCAGAGTCAGCCTCCAAATATCAATGCAGTTAATGTTTGACAGCAGCTTCCATTGCATTCATGCAGGTTGCCTGACCACATATGAAACCTAAGGCCAGTTATCTAATAAGAATTGTGTGTTAACCTATGCTGACGTCCTCATGCGAACTTTCTCATGCAGACATGACCTTTTGATTAAAGTGCCATTAGGTGGTTATGTTACATAGACACTATAATTTTCCCAGTGGTTTTCTAAATTTTACCAAGGTTTAGAGTAATTCAAAACTGAGCACAACATCATCAACCCAATATCATGTGACTGTGTGATGCCCTGAGACCTATCTCTCGACGGTCACGTGAATCCCACAGGAAAGCCTCAGGAGTACCAGGAGATTCCTTAATTCTTGTTACAAGATTTCCAGATGACTTCCACCTCACTTTCCTCTGCTAGGTTACAATCAGCCCCTTCAGAACATGTTGAGGGAACATCCTCAATGTCAATATCTCAGATTTCTTTCCTTGATGATTAAGCCAGTTCCTCTCAGAATGTGTAGTCTGAGGTTTGTTATAGAGAAATTCTGAAGCAACTGTTCTTTCCGCCATCAAGTGGTATCCTCACAATGACAGCATTTTTCCTACAATACAAAAAAATATCAGCTATTGTTTCCACGACTATCCAGTCACTGCCTCACAGCACACTAAGGCAAATGATCAATGCTGCCAATGTGCGACTGTTGCCTCTCCAAACATAAGGCAAAATTAGAGGTGAATTAAAGATCATTGACTGTCTGCATATACCATTGACTTCAAATTAGATTTGTAATGCTGACTTGACATTCGTTTGGAGGTAAGTATGAAATCTGTCTCAGCTACCTTCTTTTCATGCATACTAATGATTTCTCAGTGTTGATGTGAATTTTCTAGTTATATGCACGTCCCTTCAAAAAAAAGCACTATATAGTCTTCCCTTGTAAGGATGTGGATTGGTGACATGGGCCGAAGGCACAAGGCCTGTCTTTTCCTAACAAAAAGTAGAAGGGAGACTGTGAACCAAGGCATTAAGCCTATCCTATTGAATACTAGTAGATAGGATAATTTAAAAAACAGGGTAAGTCAATCTTCAGGTAATTTAAGTCTCTTCTCGGAACCTAGGACTTTGTCTCCTACCTGCATTTCCTATTGTGCTCAAAGGTGCTGTCTATGTTTGCAGTTACAATCCCTACCTCTAGATCCAGGAAGTAGATTTAAGAAAATAGCCAAAAGCATTTCTTACAACTTTCTCCAACATAGACTGAATGGGTGGCATAAGCCCACAGTTTCAAGCCTGTTTTCTGTGAGTAAGTGTTACCTGAAGTCCTTGTCTCTAAACAAAAACCTTCTTAATGGAAGAAAAAATAAAATGGAGACTGAGGAAATCTTAACCAAGCCTGAATCTCCTTAAAGAATATAGTTAAAGACCAGCCCCACAATGTCAAAATCATCCAGTTGGTAACAATATTCATTCTGAAGACCTACACCCACAAACATCCAACCTGGCCTCTGCAACCTGAAACTATTTTGGACACCTTGACCAATAGAATCAAGCTGTTATGTTCTAGAAAAAGGAATAATGGAGGATTCGGTGCAGGGTTCCAAGACTGTTCTCCCTTGAAAATATTTATGATAGAAATTGTACCAACAACACCAACCTGTGTCATTATAACAGTACATTCAGCACAAACTAGTTCCTCATCACCAACTTTTCTTTCAGACAATTTTTGAAAGGTGACCATACCTTACAGCACCAACCCTTTTCTCTAGTAATAGAACATAGTTTGAGCACTAAGAAACCTGGATCAAAGCCTGAACTGTTTTGTCAGTTACTCAATTGAAGAACCTGGAAGCATGGCCAAGCATTGCTATTATTTTCAGAAAGTAGAGTGGAGACATTGGCACATATAAATGACTAACTTTACTTAAGAAATCTTTAGATAGATGACGTGGCACCCAGTCACAAGAACTTTTTGGTAGGAAAACATGTCGATAAAAGTCTATGACCCAGGTCCCAGTCATCTGCCAAAACTAGAATGAGTTCTGTGGACGCTTGAATACATTATACCATGCCAGAATCATTTACAGGGTACGCTCAAGTGCAAAACATTTCACAAATTGAAGCCTGATTCATTGTAAGAAGTAAGGTGAAAACCTACAGCCACAGGAACAAGACTAGTCACCTGGAAGACACAAGATTCCTGCAGGGTCTTCCTTTATCCCCACGTGAATACCTCCAGGCATCCCTTGACCGACATGTAATTCCATGGTGATTACTACGTGATTTTCCAGTGACTTCTACCTTATAGCTCTTCCCCTATCTGCAAACATGTGTTTTCGAAATATGTCTCATAAACATTTATTTTCAATATTTCAGCATTGAAGCATTGGCCTTTAAGCAATTTCTTCTTGAGAGTCGTAGCCTAAGGTTGACCTTCAAGAATAGTGTGGCTCTCTCACCAGAACAATTAAAGGTTATGCTGACAACACAGCATTTCTGCTACAATACAGCATAATAGTGCTTAGAGATTCCACTACTTGAAGGTACCTTCATCATTCAGACTCAGCCTCGAAATTCAAAGTGATGAATGTGTGAATGATGCTCCAGTTGTATACAAGCAACTTGCCTAACTTGAGACGAAATCTCAGGGCAGTTACTTAATGTCAAGTGTGTGTTTGACCATGCCACTGTCTTCAATCAAGTCTTTTTATGTATACATGAGCTTTCGATTGAAAGGCTGTTAGGTGGCTATATTGCATAGGTAATCTTATTTTCTCAGTGAATTTCACCAAGGAATGCAGAAAGGTAACACAAAAATGAGCGCCATAAAATCACCCACATTTCATGTGATTTTCATGTGTTGTCCTCAGGCCAGTCACTTATAAGTCACGTGAATCACGCGGTAAATCCTTGTGAGTAACGTGAGATTACCTAATTCTTGGTACTAGATTTCCATGCGACTTCCACCTCATTACCTCTGCTAGGCCTTTTAGAACACGGTGAAGTAACTGCCTCAATGTCAGTATCTCAGCTTTTTTTTTTTTCATATTGGTTAAGCCAGTCTCTGGCAGATTTTTAGTCTGTGCTTTGATATAGACAAATTCTTAAGTTGTCGTTCTTTTTGCAATGAAGAGGTATCTACACAGTGACTTAGCATTTATTTTTTTACAATAAAGCAATGTAGCAAGTATGTTTCAACCACTATCCATTCGCTTCCTCCTAGCACACTCAGGCACAAATATGAACAAGCCAATGTGTGATTTCTGCCTCCACTGACATAGGCAGGTTTCCTGACAAACAGACAAAATTAGAGACAAATTAAAGATCATTGACTGCCCACATATACCATTGACCTCACATAAGGTTTGGAATGTGAACATGACATTCGATTGGAGGTAAGTACGAAATCTATCTCGGCTACCTTCTGTTGCATGCATACTAATGATTTCTCACTGTTGATGTGAATTTTCTAAGTGATATGCACTTGTCACTTCAAAGAAAGCATTGCATCATCTTCTCTTGTGAGGATGTGGATTGGTGACATGGGCCCAAGGCACAAGATTTGTCTTTCCCTAACAAAAGTAAAAGGGAGACTGAGAACCAAGGAAGTAAGCCTATCCTCTTTGAAAAGTAGAGAAGATAACTTAAACCAAAGAACAAGACTGTCTTCATGTAATGTGAGACTTATATCAAAGCCTAAGACCTTGTCTCCTGCCTGCATTTCTTATTGGGATCCAGTGAGCTGTCTTTGATTTCAGTTACAATCTCTAACTCTATTTCAAGAATGTAGATTTGAGAAATTAGCCCAGAGCATTTTCTCTGACTATCTCTGACATAGACTGAAATTGTGGTGTAAGCCCACAGTTTGAAGCCCATTCTCTGTGAACAAATGTTGCCTGAACTCCTTGTCTCAAAACAAAAGCATGCTTTAGGGAAGAATAAATAAAACAGAGACTGTGGAAATCTGAACCAAGCCTAGACCTCCTAAAAGGACATAGTTAAAGCCCAGGCCCCAATGTCAAGACCATCCAATTGGTAACAATGTTCAGCCTCAAGACCTAGGCCCAAAAACATCCAGCCTGACCATTTTTCCTGAAAATCTTGGGCCTAAATAACCAAGCTGTCATCTCCTAGGAGGAGGATGAATGGAGGACTCTGCGAATGCCTCCAAGACTGTAATCCTTTGAAAGCATTTACAATAGAATTTGGGCAGATGGCACCCACCCTGTTATTCTAACAGTACAATCAGCACAATCTGGACCCACGTCACTAACTTTCTTTTTAGTCAATTATTGAAAGGTGACCATAGCTTGCAGCACCAAGTCTTTCTTCTGATAAGAGAAGATAATGTGGGCACTAATAAACCTTGCCAAATCCTGCACTGTTAAATAACTCATGTGGGGAGCTTGGAATCAAAATTATGTATTGTTCCTAATTCTAGGAAGTAGAGTGCAGCCTTGGCTAACAGAATCTAGCCTAACTTTACATAACAGATCTTTAGGTAGAGGACTTGGCAAACGGTCCCAAGACATTCTTGGTAGGAAAGGAAACTTCGTTGGAAGTCCATGGCCTAGGAGGCAGTCCTCTGCTGGAACTGGGGTAAGTTGGGTGGGCATTTGAAAACCCAGCACCACGCCAAGCTCATATATAAGGTAAACTTGTTTGCAATACCATTCAGGCTCTGAAGCTTGGTTCATTCTACGAAGTGAAATGAAAACCTATGGCCACAGGAACAAGACTGGTCACTTGGTACATACCAAATTAGTGTAGGCTATGTCTTGATCCCCATGTGAATTCTACCAGGTGTGTACTCAATCTCCATATGATTCCTAGAGATTTCTAAGTGAATTACAGGTGATGTCCATCTTATTCCTCTTCTCCTATTTTCAAACAAGTGTTTTCAAAACTCGTCTCATAAACTCTTATTTTCTGTATTTAGCATTGTGTCATTGGCCGTTAAGCAATTCCCTGTCGACAGCAGTGACCAAGTTCTGCATAAAAGAGTAATGCGGGAGTCCCGCATGAAGCCATTCAGAGTTATGACTCAGCATTTTTCCCTTAACAATGGAAAATGATGCTTACAGTTTATACAACTCCCAAGTAGCTTCGTCAATCAGATTCAGCTTCCAAATATCAACACTTTAATGTTCGACAACAGCTTTCATTGCGTGCAAGTATGTTGCATGATCACAGATGAAACCTAAAGCCAGTTATCTAACAACAATGGTCTGTTAGCCTATGCCCCCATCCTCAAGCGAATCTTCTCCTACAGACATGTCCTTTGAAGGGCCGTTGGGTGGCTATGTTACACAGACACTATCATTTTCTCAGTAGTTATCTAAATTTTACCAGGGAATGGAGAAGGGTAACTCAAAAGTTAATGTTACACCTGCAACCAATATTACGTGACTGTCTGTGATATCCTCAGATCCATCTCTTGACGGTCGTGTATATCATGCAGAGAAGCCTCATGAGTATCACGAGATTCCTTAATTCTTGTTATGAGATTTCCAGGCGTCTTCCATGTCACTTTCTTCTACTAGGCTAAAATAAGCTTCTTCAGAACACATTGATGGAACAGCCTCATTGTCAATTTCTCAGTTTTCTTCCTTGGTGGTTAAGCAAGTTCTTCTCAGAATTTGTAGTCTGAGGTGTGGTATAGAGAAATTCTGAAGCAGCCGTTCTTTCCATCAAGTGGTATCCTCATAATGACTCAGCATTTTTCCTGTAATACAGAAAAATTGTGGCTATTGTTTCCACCACTATCCAGTCGCTGCCTCACAGCACACTCAGGCTCAATTATCAACGCTGCCAATGTGCCACTTTTGCTTCCATGAATATGAGGCAGTATTCCAAACAGACAACACTTAAGGAAAATTAACGATCATTGACTGCCCTAATATACCGTTGACTTCAAATTAGATTCATAATGAGGACTCAAAATTGGATTACAGGACAGTTAGGAGGCAGTCTCAGCCATCTTCTGCTCCATGTAGACATTTGACTTCTCAGTGCTGATGCGAATTTTCTCAGTGATATGCACTTTTCACTACAAAGGGAAAACTATATCATCTTTTCTTGTGAGGATATGGATTGGAGATACGGGCCCAAGGCACAAGGCCTGTCTTTTCCAAACAAAGGTAGGTGGGAGTCTGGGACCCAAAGCACCAAGCCTGTCCTCTCAGAAAACTAGTAGATATGAGAACTTGTTCCAAAGGCCAAGCCTGTCCTCATATAATTTGAATCCTATCTAGAAAACTAGGACTTTGTCCCCAGCTCCTATTTCCTATTAGGAAACAGGGAACTGACTTTGGTTTTGAAGTTCCAATCTCTACCCGTATTTCCAAAAAGTAGATCTCACAAATTAGCCAACAACATTTCTTCCAACTTTCTCCGACATAGACTGAATTTGTGACTTAAGTCCAAGTTCCAATTCATTTTCTGTAACCAAATGTGCCTGCAGCCCTGGATCAAAGCAAAAGCCTTTCTTACTTAAGAAAAAATAAAATAGATACTTGTAAAAATATGATTCAAGCCTGGACCACCTAAAAGGAAGCAGTTAAACTCATGGCCACTATGTCGAGATCTTCCAATAGGTAACAATATCCAGTCTGAAGATATATGTCCACAAACATTCAGCCTGGCCCCTGCTAGCTGAAACTATTGTGGACACCTTGACCTACAGAATCAAGCTGTCATCTTCTAGAAGGAAGAAGAATGGAGGACTCGGTGCACGGTTCTAAGACTCTCTTTCCTTGAAAGTATTTATGATAACAATTGGGCAGAAGAC
Source organism: Pteropus medius (assembly GCF_902729225.1). NCBI lineage: Eukaryota > Metazoa > Chordata > Mammalia > Chiroptera > Pteropodidae > Pteropus > Pteropus medius. The sequence goes on from NW_024344433.1 coordinate 125,826, forward strand.
ACCAAATGTGTCATCATAACACTACATTCAGCACAAACTAGTTTTACGTCACCAATTTTCCTTTAACACAATTATTGAAAGGTGACCATATCTTAGAGGACCAAGCCTTTTCCCTGGTAATGGAACATAGTTTGGGCACTAAGAAACCTGGATCAAAGCCTGAACTATTTTGTAAGTGACTTGATTGAAGAGCCCGGGAGCACAACAATGTATTGCTTTTATTTCCCGAAAGCAGGTTGGAGACCTTGGCACACAGAATCTACCCTAACTTTACTGAATGTATCTTTAGATAGAGTACGTGGCACATGGTCACAAGACCTTCTTGGTAGGAACAAATGTCGATGGAAGTCCATGGCTCAGGACCCTGTCCTCTGCCGGAACTAGGATGAGTTGTCTAGATATTTGAATACACAACACCACACCAGTCTCATTTACAGGGTACAATCGAGTGCAAAATATTATACAAACTGAAGGCTGATTCATTGTAAGTAATAAGGTGAAAACCTATAACCACAGCAACAAGACTCATCACTTGGTAGACACTAGATGACTGCATGGTCTTTCGTGATCCCCATGTAAATCTCTCCAGGTATTCACTTGAATTCCATGTAATTCACTGCTTATTACTACGTGATTTTCAGGTGACTTCAATCTTATTCATTATCCCCTATGACTGTCTTCCAATCGAATGTCATGTCATAATTCCAAATCTCATTTCAAAACAACAGTATATGCAGGCAGTCAGTGATCTTTACTTCGCCTCCAGTTTTGTCTGTTTTTCAGGAAAACAACCTTTGTTCAGGGAGGCAACAGTTGTACATTGGCAGCCTTGATAATTGAGCCTCAGTGTGCTGTGAGGCAGTGATTAGATAGTGGTGGAAACAATAACCACCATTTTATGTATTGTAGAAAAAATTCTGAATCATTGTGAGGATACCACTTGACAACAGAAAAAATAGCTGCCTCAGAATTTCTGTATACCAAACCTCAGACTCTAAATTCTGAAGTGGACTGGCTTCACCACAAAGGAAAGAAAACTGAGATATTGACGTTGAGACCCTTCCATCAATGTGTTCTGAACAGGCTTATTTTAGCCTAGGAGAGGAAAGTGAGGTGGAAGTCGCCTGGAAATCTGGTAACAAGAATTAGGGAATGACGAGTCTTCACTGCAGGATTCACGTGATCTTCAAGAGACAGGCCAGAGAGCATCACAGGGAATCACATGATATTTGATTGATGGTTTTGTTTTCAGTTTTGAGTAACTTTTCTCCATTCCTTGGTAATTGAGATAACCACTGAGAAAATGATAGTGTCTATGGAACATAGCCACCTAATGGTCCTTCAATCGAAAGGTCATGTTGCCAGAAAAGGATCACTTGTGGACGGTGGAATAGGTTAACGGACGATTGTTGTTAGATAACTGGCCTTAGGTTTCATCTATGGTCAGGCAACCTGCGGGAACACAATGGAAGCTGCTGTCGAACATTAACTGCATCGATATTTGGAGGCTGAGTCTGCTTGATGAAGATACTTTAGAGCAGTGTAAAGTGTAAGCAGCATTTTGCTGTATTTTAGCAAAAATGCTGAGTCATTGTGAGTATCACTCTGAACGCTTTCATGTGAAACTCCCGCACTATTTTTTATGTGGACCTTTGGACACTACTGACAACAGGGAATTGCTTAAATGCTACTGACTCAATGCTGAATATTGAAAATAGAGTTTATAGGACGAGGTTTGAAAACACTTGTTTGAAATAAGGGAAAAGGAATAAGTTGGAGATGACCTGAAAATCACTTAGAAATCATATGTGAATCATGCAGAGATCAAGTAAACACCTGGTGGATTTCACATAGGGATATAGAAATACCCTGTCCTTATCTGGTATCTACCAAGTGAACAGTCTTGTTGCTGGCCTTAGGTTTTCATTTTCCTTCCTAGAATGAACCAGGCTTCAGGGCATGAATCGTATTGCAATTGAATATGAGATTGGTGTGCTGTTGTGTTTTCAAATGTCCACCCAACTTATCTCAGTTCCAGCAGAGGACTGCCTCCTAGGCCATGGACTTCCAATGAAGTTTCCTTTCCTACCAAGAATGTCTTGTGACCGTTTGCCATGTCCTCTACCTAAAGATTCATTATGTAAAGTTAGGCTAAATTATGTGGGCCAAGGTTTCCACTATACATCCTAGAAATAGGAGCAATACTTGGTTATGACTCCAAGCTCTTCAAACGAGGTTTTTGAAGAACAGTCCACACTCTGGCCAGGGTTTTAGTGCCCACACTACCTTCTCTTACCAAAAGAAAGGCTTAGTGCTGCAAGCTATGGTAACCTTTCAATATTTCTCTAAAAGGAAAATTGGTGATGTGGGACCAGGTTGTGCTGAATGCACTGTTATGAAGACACAGGGTTGGTGCCATCGGCCCAAATTCTATCATAAATGATTTCAAGGGAGGACAGTCTAGGAGGCGTGCACCAAGTCCTCCATTCTTCCTCCTCCTAGATGACAGTTTGGTTCCATAGGCCAAAGTGTCCACAAGAGTTTCAGATAAAAATGCCCCATGCTGGATGTTTGTGGGCCTAGGTCTTGAGACTGGACATTTTTACCAGTTGGGTAGTTTTAACGTTGTGGGCCACGGCTTTAACTATGGTTTTTTAGGAGGTCCTGGCTTGGTTCAGATTTCCACAGTCTCCTATTAATTTTTTTCTTTTTTAAAGAAGGCTTTTGCTTTAAGACAAGGAATTCAGTTAACATTTGTCCTTGGAACTGTGGGCTTAGGCAACCCTTTTAGTCTATCTCGGAGAGTCAGAAGAAATGCTCTGGGCTAATTTTTCATATCTACCATCTTGAAATAAAGGTAAGGATTTTAACTGCAACCGAAGATAGCACACTGGATCCCAATAGGAAAGGGAGGCAGTAAACAAGGTCCTAGGTATCGAGATGAGACTCAAATTACATGAAGGCAGACTTGCCCTGTTGGTTAAGTTCTCCTACCGACTAGTGTTCAGAGAGGATAGGCTTAGTGCCTTGGTTCTCAGTCTCCCTTCTACTTTTTGTTAGGAAAAGACGGGCCTTGTGCCTTGGGCTGGTGTCTCTAATACATATCCTAACAAGGTCAGATGGTGTAGTTTTCCCTTTGTAGTGAAAAGTGCATATCACTGAGAAAATTCGCATCAACACTGATAAGTCATTAGTCTACATGGAGCAGAAGGTTCCCAAGACAGCCTCCTAACTGTTCTCCAATCGAATTCGTGTCCACATTATAAATCTAATTTGAAGTCAACAGTATACGCGGGCATTCAATGATCTTTAATTTGCCTCTAGTTTTGTCTGTCAGAAAAACTGCCTTATGTCCATGGAGGTAAGAGTCACATAATGGCAGTGTTGCTCATTGCGCCTAAGTGTGCTGTGAGGCAGCAACTGAATAGTGGTGGAAACAATAGCTGCCAGTTTTCTGTATTGTAGGGAAAATGCTGAGTCATTGTGAGGATACTACTTGATGGCAGAAAGAATGGCTGTCTCAGAATTTCTCTATAGCAAAACTCAAACTAAAAATCTGTGAGAGACTGGCTTAACCAATATGGAAAAAAAGTTGAGATTCTGACCTTGAGGCACTTTCTTCAATGTGTTCTGAAAGGACTTGTATTAGCCTAGCAAAGTTAATGAATTGAAAGTCACCTGCAATCTTGTACAAGAATGAAGGAATCTCAGAATACTCATGAGGCTTTCCCGCGGGATTCTCATGATCAGAAAGAAACTGCCCTGGGGGAAACACATGGAAATCACATGAAATTGGTGTGATGGTGTGGCACTCACTTTTGTGCAGCACTTTTACATTCCTTGGTAAAATTCTATAAGTACTGAGAAAATGAGATTACTTGTGTAACATAGTCACCTAACAGCACTTCAATCGGAAGGTCATGTCTGATGAGAAGATTTATTTGAGGTCGGCAGCATAGGCTAACACACGCTTCTTGTTAGGCAATTATACGGAGTTTTTGTCTCTGGTCAGGCAACCTGTTTGTATACAATGGGAGCAATGGTCACACATGAACCCCATTGAAATTTAGAGGCTGAGTCTGAATGACGAGGCTACCTTAGAGCATTGGAAACTCAAAGCGCAATTATGCTTTATTATAGCAGAAGTGGTGAGTCATTGTGAGCATAACCCTTAACGGTTCTGGTGGGAGATCCACGCTATTCTCGAAGGTGAACCTTAGGATACTACTGTCGAGAAGAATTTGCTTAAAGTCCAATGACTAAATGCTGAAATCTTTAAAATAAGTGTTTCTGAGACGTGTTTTGAAAACACTTGTTTGAGGATGGTGGAAGAGTTATAAGGTGGAAGTAACCTAAAAATCACGTAGTCATCACCAGGGAATTACATGGAGGACAAATGAATACCTGGCAAGATTCATGTGAAGATCGAGGAAGAACTTGCAGGAATCCGGTGTCCACCAGGTGCCTAGTCTTGTTGCCTTGGCTTAGGATTTCACCTTACTTCTTACAATGAATCAGGCTTTAGTTTGTGAAATCTTTGGCTCTCGAATGTACCTTGTAAATGAGACCGGCATGGTATTGTGTATTGAAACATTCACACAATTTACCTTAATCCCAGCAGACGACTGGTCCTAGGCCATGGACTTCCATGAACATTTTTTTCCTACCAAGAAAGTCTTGTGACCTTGTGCCAAGTCCTCAATCTAAAGGTCCGTTAAGTAAGGTTAGACTATATTCTGTGTGCCAAGGTCTCCACTTTACTTCCTGGAAATTAAAGCATTGCTTGGCCGTGCTTCCATGGTCTCTACTTGAGTAACACAAAACAGTTCAGGTTTTGATCCAGGTTTCTTAGTGTTCAAACTATGTTCTATTACCAGTGGAAAAGCTTGGTGCTTTAAGATATGGTCATCTTTAAATAACAGTATCAAAGGAAAAGTTAGTGATGTGGAACCAGTTTGTGTTGAATGTACTGTTATGATGACACAGGTTGGTGTCTTTGGCTGAATATCTATGTTAAATACTTTAAATGGTGGACAGTCTTGGTACCATGCACCAAGTCCTCCATTCTTACTCCTTCTACCAAATGAGAGCTTGATTCTGTAGGCCAAGGTATCCACAAAAGTTTCAGGTAGCCGGTGCCAGGCTGGATGATTGTGGGCCTAGGTCTTCAGACTGGATATTGTTACCATTAGATAATATTGATGTTGTGGCCCTGAGTTAAACAATTTTCTTTAAGGTGGTCCAGCTTGGTTCAGATTTTCACAGTCTTCGTTTTGTTTTTTTCTTCCATATAGAAGCTTTTCCGTTGAGCCATGGACCAGGCAACATGCGTTCACAGAAAAAAGGCTTGGAACTTGACCTTATACCACCATTTCAGCCTATGTCAGAGAAAGTCAAAAGGAATGCTGTAGGCTAATTTCTCAGATAAACTTCCTGGTAATAAGAGTAGGGATTGGAACTGCAAAACCATGGTCAACTCTGATTCCTAATAGGAAATAGAAGCTGGAGACAAGGTTCTAGGTTTCTGGATAAGACTCAAATTACATGAAGACCGACTTGCCCTTTGGATTCAGTTCTTTAATCTACTCGTTTTCAGAAAGGACAGGCTGAGAGCTTTAGGTCCCAGTATCTTATCTAATTTTTGTTAGGAAAAGACAGGCCTTGTTCCTTAGGCCTGTGTCATTATTCTATATCATCACAAGGAGGATGATGTAATGCTCCCCTTGTAGTGAAAAGTGCATATCACTGAAAAAATTTGCATCAACACTGAGAAGTCATTAATCTACATGGAGCAAAAGGTGCAGAGACCGCCTCCTAACTGTCCTCCAATCGAATGTCCTGTCCAAGTTACAAATCTAATTTGAAGTCAATGGTATATGTGGGCAGTCAATGATCTTTTATTCGCCTCTTGTTTTGTTTGTTGCTCATGAAAACAGCCTATGTTTGTGGAGGCAACAGTCGCACATTGGCGGCATTGGTCACTGAGCCTGAATGTGTTGTGAGGCAGAGACTGGATAGTGCTGGATACAATAGCTGTTATTTTCTTATATTGTAGGAAAAATGCTCTCATTGTGAGGATACCACTTGATGGTGGAAAGAACAGCAGCCTTACAATTACTCTATACCAAACCTAAACTATAAATTCTGAAAGGGGCTTGCTTAATCATTAAGGATAGAAATCTGAGATATTGACGTTGAGGCTGTTCCATCAAAGTGTTTTAAAGAGGCTTATTTTATCCTAGCAGAGGAAAGTGTGGTGTATGTCACCTGTAAATCTCGTAGCAAGAGTTAAAGAATCTCGCGATATTCACGAGACTTCCCAGCGAGATTAACTTGAGTGTCAAGAGACAGGTCTGAGGGCATCACAGGGTGTCAGGTTATATTGGGTTGATGGTGTGGCACTCACTTTTGAGTTACCTTTCTCCAAACTTTGGTAAAATTTAGATAACCACGGAAAAAATTTTAGTATCCATGGAACATACCCACCTAACAGCCCTTCAATCTAAACGTCATGTCTGCATGAGAAGGTTCGCGTGAGGACGATGACATAGATTAACAGACAATTTTTTTTAGAAACTGTCCTTGGATTTCATCTATGGTCAGGCAACCTGCTTGTAAGTAATGAAAGCTGCTGTCAAACATGAACTGCGTTGTTATTTGGAGGCCGAGTCTGCTTGACGAAGCTACTTTAGAGTCTTGTAAACTATAAGTGCCATTTTGCTGCAGTATAGCAAAAATGCTGAGTCATTGTGAGTATCACTCTTAACGGTTTCATGTAGGACTCCCGCACTATTATTTTTTGCAGAACTTTGTCTATTACTGTCGATGGAGATTTCCTTAAAGGCCAATGACTCGATGCTGAATATTGAAGATAAGAGTTTATGAGTTTTGAAAACACTTGTTTGAAAATAGGGGAAGAGAAATAAGGTGAAAATCATCTGAAAATCACTTAGAAAACACTAGGGAATCACACAGAGATCAAGTAAACACCTGATTTAATTCACAGGGGGATCTAGGAATACCCTGCACTAATCTGGTATCTACCAAGTGACCAGTCATGTTGCTGTGGCCGTCGGTTTTCACTTTACTTCCTAGAATGAACCAGGCTTCAGAGCATGAATTGGACTGAAAATGAGTTTACGTTATATGAGATTGGTGTGGTGTTGTTATTTCAAACATCAACCCAATTAACCCAAGTTCCAGCAGAGGACTGCCTTGTAGGTCATGAACTTGCAACACCTTTTCCTTTCCTACCAAGAATGTCGTGTGACTGTTTGCTAAGTACCCTGTCTAAAGATTCGTTATGTAAAGTTAGGCTAAATTCTGTGGGGCAAAGTCTCCACTCTACTTTCTAGAAGTAGGAACAATACTTGGTTTATCATTCCGAGCTCCCCAGTCGAGTGTTTTAAAGTATAGTCCAGGCTTTGGTCAGGTTTCCTAGTACCCACACTACCTCCGCTTACCATAAGAAAGGCTTGGTCCTGAAAGATATGGACAACTTTCAATAATTCTTTAAAAGGAAAACTGGTGATGTAGGACCAGGTTGTGCTAAATGTACTGTTATGAAGACACAGGGTTAGTGCCATCCACCCAAATTCTATCATAAATGCTTTCAAGGGGTGAATGAAGTTTTCCATTCTTCACCCTCCTAGGTGATGACAGCTTGGTTCTGTCAGCCAAGGTGTCCACAGGTTTTCAGTTAACAAGGGCCAGGCTGGATGTTTATCAGCCGAGTTCTTGAGACTGGACATTGTTCCCCATGGGATGATCTGACGTTGCCAGCCTGGACTTCAACTATGTCCTTTTAGAAGGTCCAGGCTTGGTTAAGATTTCTACAGTCTCCATTTTATTTATTTATTTATTTTCAATGGAAGATTTTTATTTGAGAAAAGACTTCAGGCAACATTTGTTCACAGAGTACAGATTTGGAACTCTGGGCTAATTTTTCAAATCTTCTTTCTGAAAATATAGGTAGGGATTGTTACTGCAACAAAAAACTGCACCTGGATCCCAATAGGAAATGTAGGAAGGAGGCAATGTGCTAGGTGTCGTGATAAGACTCAAATTACATGAGGACAGACTTATCCTATGGGTTAAGTTATCACATCTACTAGTTTTCAGAGAACATAGGCTTAGTTCCTTGGTTCCCAGTCTCCTTTCTACTTTTTGTGGGGGAAAAGAGAGGCCTTGTGCCTTGGGTCCATGTCACCAATCCACATCCTCACAAGGGAAAACGATGTAGTACTTTTTTTGAAGTGACAAGTGCATATATTTGAGAAAATTCAAATCAACAATGAGAAAGCATTAGAATGCATGGAATGCAAAGATGCCAAGACAATTTTGTATTGACCTCCAATCCAATGTCATATCTACCTTACAAATTTGATGTGAGGTCAACATTATATGCAGGCAGTCAATGATCTTTAATTCGCCTCTCCTTTTGTCTGTTTGTCAGGAAAACTGCCTATGTCAGTTCAGGTAGAATTTGCACATTGGCTGAGTTCATAATTGAGGCTGAGTGTGATGTGAGGCAGAGAATGGATAGCGGTTGAAACAATAGCTGCTATATTGCTTTATTGTAGGAAAAATGCTGAATAATTGTGAAGATATCTCTTCATTGCAAAAAGAACGAATGCTTAAGAATTTCTCTGTGTCAAACCAGAGACTTAAAATCTGCAAGAAACTGGCTTAACCACTATGGAAAAATAGCTGAGATACTGACATTGAGGAAGGTCCTTCAACATGTTTTGAAAAGGTTTGTATTATACTAGTGGAGGTAATGAGGTGGAAGTCACCTGGAAATCTCGTACCAAGAATTAGGGAATCTAGCCATACTCGAGAGGCTTTCCCATGGGATTCACATGACTAAGAAGGGACTGGCCTGAAGGAAGCACACGAAAATCATGTGAACTTGGGGTGATGATGTGGTGCTCACTTTTGTGTTATCTTTCTGCATTCCTCGGTAAAATTCACATAAGCACTGAGAAAATAAGATTACCTGTGTAACAGAGCCACCCAACAGCCCTTCAGTCGAAAGGTCATGTCTGCATGAGAAGACTTGCTTTAGGATGGCAGCATAGGCTAACACACACTTGTCATTAGGTAACTGTCCTGAGGTTTCATGTCTGCTCAGGCAACCTGCTTGTATACAATGAGAGCAAAGTTCGCATATTAACCGCGTTTAAATTTAGAGGCTGAGTCTAAATAATGAAGCTACCTTGGAGCAGTAGAACTCATCTTGCCATTATGCTGTATTGTAGCAGAAATGCTGAGTCATTGTGAGCATAACCCTTAACGTTCTGGTGGGAGATCATCGCTATTCTTGAAGGTGAAACTTAGGCTACTACTGTTGAGAGGAAATTGCATATGATTCAATGCAGAATATTGAAAATAAGAGTTTATGACATGAGTTTTAAAAGAATTGTTTGAAAAAAAAGAAGAGAAATAAGGTGGAATTCAACTGAAAATCACTTAGAAATCACTAGGGAATCATGCGCAGATCAAGTAAACAACTGGTGGAATTCACATTGGGATCAAGGATTACCCGCACTAATCAAATATCTACCAAGTGACCAGTCTTATTGCTGTGGCCGGAGAGTTTTACTTTACTTCCCAGAATGAACCAGGCTTCATAGAATGAATCGTACTGCAAACGACTTTACCTTATATATGACAATGGCGTGGTGTTGTGTTTTCAAACATCCACACAACTTACCGTAGTTTGGGCAGAGGTTATTTCCTGGCCACGTATTTCAATTGACATTTTTCCAACCAGGAAGATCTTGTGACCGTGTGTCACGTCCTTTATCTAAAGATTTGTACAGTAAAGTTAGGCTAGATTCTGTATGCCAAGGTCTCCAACCTATGTTCTGGAAATAAAAGCAAAGCTTGGCCGTGCTTCCAGTCTCTCCAATCAAGTAACTTACAAAACAGTTCAGGTTTTCATCCAGGTTTCCTAATGCCAAAACTATATTCTATTAACAGGGAAAGGGCTTGATGCTGTAAGGTATGGTCACCTTTCAATAATTGTATCAAAGGAAAATTGGTAACATGGTACTAGTTTGTGCAGACTGTACTGTTATGATGACACAGGTTGGTGTCTTCGACCCAATTTCTATCGTAAATACTTTCAAGGGAGGACAGTGTTGGATCCATGCACTATGTCCTCCTTTTTTCCTCCTTAGAGAAGATTACAATTTAATTCTGTAGGCCACGTTGTCCACGATAGTTTCAGGTAGCAAGGTCCAGGCTGCATGTTTGTGGAACTAGGTCTTCAGACTGGATATTGTTACTGATTGGATAATCTTGCCATTGTGACCCTGAGTTTAGCTGCTTTTTTTTTAGGTGGTCAAGGCTTGCTTCAGATTTCCACAGTCTCTATTTTATATTTACTTCCATAAATATGGCTTTTGATTTGAGCCAGGGCTCCAGGCAACATTTGTTCAGAGGAAATAGGCTTGGAACTAGAGTTTTCACCACCATTTCCATCTATGTCAGAGAAAGTCAGAAGAAATACTGTGGGATAATACCTCAGATCAACTTCCTTGAAGTAAGAGAAGGGATTGGAACTGCAAAACTGAGGTCAGCATCCTGGTTCCTAATAGGAAATAGAGGCCAGAGACAAGGTTTTAGGTTTCTAGATAAGACTCAAATGACATGAGGATAGGCTTACTATTTGGATTAGATGTTCCTATTTACTACTTGTCAGAGTGGACCGGCTTAGTGCTTTGTGTCCCAGTCTCATTTAAACTTTCTATTAGGCAAAGACAGGCCCTGTGCCTTGGGCCCTTGACACCAATCCGTATCCTCACACTGGAGGATGATGTAGTGCTCCATTTGTAGTGAAAAGTGCATATCACTGAGAAAATTCACATCAACAATGAGAAGTCATTATTCTACCTGGAGCAGAAGGTGGCCCAAGACCACCTCCCAACTATGCTCTAATCAAATGTCGTGTCCATATTACAACTCTAATTTGAAGTCAACGGTATATGCAGGTAGTCAATGATCTTTACTTCGCCTCTAGTTTTGTCTGTTTGTCAGAAAAACTGCCCTGTGTTCATGGAGGCAACTGTCCCACAATGGCAGCGTTAATCATAGAGCTTGAGTGTGCTGTGAGGCAGAGACTGGATAATAGTGTAAAAAATAGCCTCCAATTTTCTGTATTGTAGGAAAAATGCTGAGTCATTGTGAGGTTACCACTTGATGGCGGAAAGAATGGCTGCCTCAGAATTTCTCTATACCACACCTCAGTCTACAAATTCTGAGAGGGACTGGCTTAACTATCAAGGAAATAAATCTGAGATATTGACATTTAGCCTGTTCCATCAATGTGTTCTGTAGGAGATGATTGTAGCCTATCAGAAGAAAGTAAGGTGGAAGTCATCTTGAAGTCTCATAACAAGAATTAAGGAATCTGGCGATACAAGGCCCCTATGGGATTCATGTGACCATCGAGAGAGACCTGAGAGCATCACAGGAAGTCACGTGATATTGGATTGATGGTGTGGCACTCACTTTTAAGTTACCTTTCTCAATTCCTTGGTAAAATTTGGATAACCACTGAGAAAATTATAGTGCCTGTGGAACATAGCCACTTAATGGTCCACAATCAAAAGTTCATGTCTGCATGAGGAGGTTCGCTTGAGGACAGCGGCATAGGTTAACAGACAATTGTTGTTAGATAACCAGTCTTAGGTTTCATCTGTGGTCAAACAACCTGCTTGAAGGCAGTGGAAGCTGCTGTCGAACATAAACTGCATTGATTTGGAGGCTGAGTCTGCTTGACCAAGCTACTTTAGAGCAGTGTGTACTGTAAGCAGCATTATGTTGTATTAGAGCAAAAATGCTGCATCATCGTAAGTATAACTTTAAACGGCTTCATGCCAGACTCCTGAATTATCTTTTATATCTTAGAACTTTGGCCACAACTGTCAACCGAGAATTGCCTAAAGGCCAATGACTCAATGTTCAGTATTGAAAACAAGAGTTTATGAGATGAGTTTTTAAAACACTTGTTTGAAAATACAGGAAGAGAAATAAGGTGGAAATCACCTGAAAATTACTTAGAAATTACTAGGGAATCACGCAGAGATCAAGTAAACACCTGGTGGAATTCACTTGGGGGTTAAAGTATATCCCACACTAACCTGGTGTCTACCAAGTGACCAGTCTTGTTGTTGTGGCTGTAGGTTTCATTTTACTTTTATAATGAACCAGACTTCAGAGCATGAATTGTATTGCAATCGAGTTTACCTTATATATGAGATTGGTGTAATGTTGTTTCAAACGTCAACCCAACTTACCCCTGTTCCAGCAGAAGACTGACTCCTAGACCATGGACTTCCAATGACTTTTCTATTCCTACCAGGAATGTCTTGTGACTGTTTTCCAAGTCCTCTACCTAAACACTCATTACGTAAAGTAGGGTTAGATTCCGTGGGCCACGGTCTCTACTCTACTTTCCATAAATAGGAGCCATACTTGGTTGTGATTCCAAGCTCCCCAGTCCAGTTTTTTAAAGAATAGTCCAGGCTTTGGCCAGGTTTCTTAGTGCCCTCACTACCTACTCTTACCAGAAGAAAGGCTTGGTGCTGCAAGCTATGGTCACCTTTCAATAATAGTCTTAAAGGAAAATTGGTGATGCAGGACCAGTTTGTGCTGAATGTACTGTTATAATGACACAGGGATGGTGCAATAGGCCCAATTTCTTTCAAGGGAGTACAGTCTAGGAGGCATGCACCAAGTCCTCCATTCTTCCTCCTCCTAGGAGATGACAGCTTGTATCTATAGGCCACTGAGTCCACAAGACTTTCAGGTTACAAGGGCCAGGATGGATGTTTGTGGGCCTAGGTATTGAGACTGGACATTGTTACCATTTGCATTGTCTTGACGTTGTTGGCTTGGGTTTTAGCTATGTCCTTTTAGGATGACCCGGCTTGGTTCAGATTTCCGCAGTCTCTGTTTTATTTTTTCTTCCCAGGAAGATTTTGCTTTGAGAAGAAGACTTCAGGCAACATTTGTTCACAGATAACAGGCTTGGAGATGTGGGATTACGCCCCCCTTTCAAGTCTATGTCATAGAAATTAGGTAATACGAAAGGTTCTTGTGTAATTTCTTTAATCTACTTTCTGGAAATAGAGATATGGGTTGTAAAGGCAACCACGGAAAGCACCCTGGATCTCAATAGGAAATGCATGCAAGAGACAAGGTCCAAGGTTTCAAAATAAGATTCAAATTACATGAGAACAGACAGACCCTGTGGTATAAGTTATCCTATCTACGAGTTTTCAGAGATAGGCTTATTGCCCTGTTTCCCAATCTTCCTTCTACTTTTTGTATATCACCAATCCACATCCAAAACAAGGAAGAAATGTTGTACTTTCTATGCAGTCAGGAGTGCATATCACTGAGAAAATGCACATCATCACTGAGAATTCATTAATATGTATGGAACAGAAAGTGAACGAGATAGACTTCATACCCACCTCCAATTGAATGTCATGTCCACATTCCAAATCTTATGTGATGTCAACGTTATATGCGGACCATCAATGATCATTAATTCACTTTTGTCTGTTTGTCAGGAAAACTGCCTATGTCAGTGGAGTCAGAAGTCGCACATCATCTGCATTCATAATTGAGCCTGAGTGTGCTGTGAGGAAACGAATGGATAGAGGTTGAAACTATAGCTGCCGTATTGCTTTAATGCAGGAAAAAAGCTGAGTCATAGTGAGGTTACACCTTCATTGCAAAAAACAAAGAAAAACAAAAACAAAAAAACGGTGCTGCTGAAGAATTTCTCTATGTCAAATCATAGACTAAAAATCTGCGAGAGACTGGCTAAAGCAATATGGAAAAAATGCTAAGAAACTGACATTGAGGCAGTTTCTTCAACATGTTCTTAAAAGGCTTGTATTACCCTAACAGAGGTAATGAGGTGGAAGTAGCCTGGAAATCTCGTAGCAAGAATTAAGAGATCTTGCTATACTAAAGAGGCTTTCCCGCGAAATTCACGTCACCAGGAAGAGACTGGCCTGAGGGCAAATCTTGAAAAACACTTTTGTCTGACTCTTCTACATTCCTTAGTAAGATTCATATAAGCACTGGGAAAATAAGATTACCTGTCTAACATAGCCACCTCACAGCCCTTTAATCGAAAGATCATGTCTGCATGAGAAGACTTGCTTGAGAACAGTGGCATAGACTTACACACACTTGTCATTAGGTAAGTGCCCTGAGGTTTCATCTCTGGTCAGGCATCTTGCTTGTATACAACGGGAGAAGCGGTCACACATTAACCACATTGAAATTTAAAGATTGACTCTGAATGATGAAGCTACCTTACAGCGGTGGAAACTCTAACTGCCATTATGCTTTATTGTAGCAGAAATGCTGAGTCACTGTGAACAGAATCCTTAACGTTTCTGGTGGGAGATCCACGCTGTTCTTGAAGGTGAACTTTAAGCTACTAATGTCGAGAAGAAATTGCTTAAATGCCAAAGACTCAATGTTGAAATATTGAAAATAATTGTTTATGAGATGTGTTTGAAACACTCGTTTGAGCATAGGGGAAGAGGAATTAGGTGGTAGTCACCTGAAAATCACGTAGTAATCACCAGGGAATGACACCGAATTCAAGCAAATACCTGCGGGGATTCACGTGAGAATCAATAAAGACCCTACAAAATCGGGTGTCTACCAGGTGACGAGTCTTGCTGCTGTGGCTGTAGGTTTTTACCTTACCTCTTACAATGAATCAGGCTTCAGTTTGTGAAATGTATTGCACTTGAGTGTACCCAGTAAATGAAATCGGAGTGATGTTGTGTATTCAAAGTCCACACAACTTACCGTAGTTCTGGCACAGGACTGGGTCCTGGGCATGGACTACCAGTGAAATTTTTTCTTACCAAGAAGGTCTTGTGACCATGTGCCACATCTCCTACCTAAAAATTCATTAAGTAAAGTTAGGATAGATTGTGTGCCAAGGTCTCCACTCTACATTTTGGAAATAAAATCAATGCTTGGCTGTGCTTCCGGGCTCTCCAATCGAGTAACTTACAAAACAGATAAGGCTTTGATTCAGGTTTTTAGTGCCTAAACTATGTTCTATTATCAGGGGAAAGGCTTGTTGTTATAAACTATGGTCACCTTTCAATTATTGTATAAAAAGAAAATTAGTAATGTGGAACCAGTTTTTGCTGAATGTACTGTTATGATGACACAAGTTGCTGTCTTCTGCCCAATTTCTATCATAAATAGTCTTGGAGCCATGCGCAGAGTATTCCATTCTTCCTCCTTCTAGGAGATGACAGCTTGATTCTCTTAGGCAAGGTGTCCACAATAGTTTCAGGTAGCAGGGGCCAGGCTGGATGTTTGGGGGCCTAGGTCTTCAGACTGGATATTGTTCCGAATTAGATGATTTGTTGTTGAGTCCCTGAGATTAACTGCTTCTTTTTAGGTGGTCCACACTAGGTTCAGTTTTCCACAGTCTCCGTTTTATTTTTTCTTCTATAAAGAAGGCTTTTGCTTTGAGCCAGGGCTCCAGGCACCATTCATTCACAGAAAAAAGGCTTGGAACTTGAGATTACGCCACCACTTCACTTTATGTTGGAGAAAGTTGGAAGAAATACTGTAGGCTAATTTCTCATCTCTACTTTCTGGAAATAGGAGTAGGGATTGGAACTGCTAAACCAAGGTCAGTACCCTAGTTCCTAAGAGGAAATAGAAGCCGGAGACGAGGTCCTAGGTTTCTAGATAAGACAAAAATTGCATGAAGACAGGCTTTACCTTTCAATTAAGTTCTTCTATCCACTCATTTTCAGAGAGGACAGGCTTAGTGCTTTGGGTCCTGGTCTTACTTCTACTTTTTCTTAGTAAAAGACAGACCTTGTGGCTTCGGCCAGTGTCACCAATCCATGTCCTCAAAGGTAGCATGATGTAGTGCTCTCTTCATAGTGAAAAGTGCATGTCACTGAGGAAATTCACATCAACACTGAGAAGTCATTAGTCTACTTGGAGCAGAAGTTGTCAGAGACAGCCTCCTAACTATCATCCAATTGAATGCCACGTTCACATTACAAATCTAGTTTGAAGTCAATGGTATATGCGGGCAGTCAATGATCTTTAGTTCACCTCTAGTTTTGTCTGTTTGTCAGAAAAACTGTCTTCTGTTCGTGGAGGCAACAGTCGCACACTGGCAAAGTTGATCATTGAGCCAGAGTGTGTTGTGAGGCAGCGACTGGATAGTGGTGGAAACTATAGCTGCCATTTTTCTGTATTGTAGGAAAAATACTGAGTCATTGTGAGGATACCATTGATGGCAGAGAGACCGCTACCTCAGAATTTCTCTATATAAAAAGACTACGAATTCTGAGAGGGACAGTCTTATCCATCAAGGAAAGAAATCTGAGATATTGACATTGAGGCTGTTCCATCAAAGTGTTCTGAAAAGGGTTATTCTAGCCTACCAGAGGAAAGTGAGGTGGAAATCACCTGACAACCTGTCCCAAGAATTAGGGAATCTCACGATACTCATGAGGCTTTCCCATGAGATTCACGTGACCAGGAAGTGACTGACCTGATAGCAACACATGAAAATTACATGAAATTGGAGTGATGGTTGGGTGCTCACTTTTCTGTTACCCTTCTACATTCTTTGGTAAATTTCATAAAAGAAAATAAGATTACCTGTGTAACATTGCCACCTTACATTCCTTCAATTGAAAGGTTATGTCTGCATGTGAAGATGTGCTTAAGGACAGCGGCATAGGCTAACACATACTTGTCATTCAGTAACTGCCTTGAGTTTTATCTCTGGTCAGGAATTTGCTTGTATACAATGTGAGCAGCGGTCACACATTTATCCGCATTGAAATTTAGAAGCTGAGTCTGAATGACGAGGCTACCTTAAAGCGTTCGAAACTCGAAGTGCCATTATGCTGTATTGTAGCAGAAATGCTGAGTCATTGTGATCAGAACCCTTAACGGTTCTGGTGGGTGATCCACACTATTCTGGAAGGTGAACCTTAGGCTACTACTGTAGAGAAGTAATTGCTTAAAGTCCACTGACTCAATGCTGAAATATTTAAAAATAAGAGGTTATGATACATGTTTTGAAAACATTTTTTTTTCAGGTAAATGGAAGAGGAATAAGGTGGAAGTCACTTGAATATCACGTAGTCATCACCAGGGAATTACATGGAGGTCAAGTGAATATCTGGCAAGATTCACGTGGAGATCAAGGAAGAACTTGCAGGAAACTGGTGTCCATAAGGTGACTAGTCTCATTGGCTGTAGGGTTTCACCTTACCTCTTAAAATGAATCATGCTTCAGTGTGTGAAATCTTTGGCGCTTGAGTGTACCCTGTAAATGAGACCAGCATGGTATTGTGTATTGAAACATCCACATAACTTATTCTAATTCCAGCAGGAGACTGGGGCCTGGGCCGTGGATTTCCATGGACATTTTTTCTACCAAGAAGGTCTTGTGACCGTGTGCCAAGTTCTCTAAAAATCCGTTAAGTAAAGTTAGGCTGGATTCTGTGTGCCAAGGTCTCCACTCTACTTCCTGGAAATTAAGGCAATGCTTGGCCGAGCATCCAGGGTCTTGAATCAAGTAACTTACAAAACAGTTCAGACTTTGATTCAGGTTTCTTAGTGCCCAAACTATGTTCTATTATGAGGGGAAAGGCTTGGTGGTTTAAGCTATGATCACCTTTAAATAATCATATCAAAGCTAAAATTGGGGACGTGGAACCAGTTTGTGCTGAATGTACTATTGTGATGACACAGGTTGGTGTCTTTGGTCCAATATTACGGTATATACTTTAAATTATGGACATTCGTGGTTCCATGCACCAAGTCCTCCATTATTCCTTCTTCTACGAGATGACTACTTGATTCTGTAGGCCAAAGTATCCACAAAAGTTTCAGGTACCCGGTGCCATGCTGGATGTTTGTGGGCCTAGGTCTTCAGACAGGATATTGTTACCAATTAGAGGATCTTGATGTTGTGGCCCAGAGTTAAACTATTTTCTTTAAGGTGGTCCAGACTTGGTTCTGATTTCCATAGACTTTGTTTTGTTTTTTCTTCTGTAAAGAAACTTTTCTTTTGAGCCAGGGCCCAGGCAACATTTGTTCACAAAAAAAAAAGGCTTGGAACTTGGGCTTACACCACCATTTCAGTCTATGTTGGAGAAAGTTGAAAGAAATGCTGTGGGCTAATTTCTCAGATATACTTTCTGGAAATAGGAGTAGGGATTAGAACTGCAAAACCAAGGTCAACACTAGTTCCTAATAGGAAATAGAAGCCAGAGACAAGGTTCTAGGTTTCTGGATAAGACTCAAATTACTTGAGGGTAGACATACCTTTTAGATCAGTTCTTTTTATCTACTCATTTTCAGAGAGGATAGGCTTACAACTTTAAGTCCCAGTCTCCCTTCAACTTTTTGTTAGGAAAGTACAGGCATTGTGCCTTGGGCCCGTGTCACCAATCCATATTCTCATAAGGATGATGATGTAGTGCTCCCCTTGTAGTGAAAAGTACATATCACTGAAAAAATTTGCATCAACACTGAGAAGTCATTAGTCTACGTGGAGCAGGAGGTGCCCGAGACATCCTTCTGTTTTCTAATCTAATGTCGTGTCCACATTACAAATTTAATTTGTAGTCTATGGTATATGCAAGCAGTCAATGATCTTTTATTGGCCTCTAGTTTTGTCTGTTTGTTAGGAAAACAGCCTTATGTTCATGGAAGCAACAGTTACACACTGGCGGTGTCGATTATTGAGCCTGATGGTGCTGTCAGGCAGCAACTGGATAGTGGTGGATACAAAAGCTGCTATTTTCTTGTGTTGTAGGAAAAATGCCGTCATTGTGAGAATAACACTTGATGGTGGAAGAATGGCATCCTCACAGTTATTCTATACCAAACCTAAGACTACAAATTCTGAGAGGGTCTGATTTAACCACTAAGGATAGAACACTGAGATATTGATTTTGAGGCTATTTAATCAAAGTGTTTTGAAGAGGGTTATTTTAGCCTAGCAGAGGAAAGTGAGATGGAAGTAATCTGTAAATCTCATAACAAGAATTTGGGAATCCTCCAATACTCAGGAGACTTCTCTACAGGATTCACTTGAGTGCCAAGTGACAGGACTGAGGGCATCACAGGGTGTCACGTGATATTGAGTTCATGGTGTGTTGCTCACTTTTGAATTATCCTTCTCCAAACCTTGATAAAATTTAGATAACCACTGAGAAAATGATAGTGTCTGTGTAACATAATCCGCTAAAGGACCTTCTATCGAAATGTCATGTCTACATGAGAAGGTTCGCAGAGGACGTCACCATAGGTTAACAGACAATTGCTGCTAGATAACTGGCCTTAGGTTTCATCTGTACTCAGGCAATCTGCTTGAACGCAATGGAAGCTGCTATCGAACATGAACTGCGTTGATATTTGGAGGCTGCGTCTGCTTGATTAAACTACTTTTGAGCTTTTTAATTGTAAGCGCCATTTTGCTGTATTAGAGCAAAAATTCTGAGTCATTGTGAGTATCACATTTAACTGTTTCTGTGGGACTCCCACACTATTATTTGTTGCGGAACTTTGGCCACTGCTGTCAACAGAGATTTCCTTAAAGGCCAATGACTCGATGCTGAATATTAAAGATAAGAGTTTATAAGACAAGTATTGAAAACACTTGTTTGAGGAGGAAGCTGTCTTCGTTTCTCATAGAAAATGACTTCTCATTGTTGATGTGAATTTTCTCATTGCAATGCACTTGTCACTTCAAGGTGGAAATCACCTGAAAATCACTTAGAAACCACTAGGGAATCACATGGAGATCAAGAAAAAACCTGGTTTAATTCACATGGGGATCAGGGAATACTCAGCACTAATCTGGTATCTACCAATTGACCAGTCTTGTTGCTGTGGCTGTCAGTTTTCACTTTATTTCCTAGAATGAACCAGGCTTCAGAGCATGAATCATATTGAAAACGAGTTTACCTTATATATGAGATTGACATGGTGTTGTCTTTTTCAACGTTCACCCAAGTTATCCCAGTTCCAACAGAGGACTGCCTCCTAGGAAATAGACTTCCAATGCCATTTATTATCCTATCTAAAGATTCGTTATGTAAAGTTAGGCTAGATTCTGTGGGGCAAGGTCTCCACTCAACTTCCTAGAAATAGGGCAATAGTTGGTTTATGATTCCAAGATCCCCAATCTAGTGTTTTAAATAATTGTCCAGGCTTTGGCCAGTTTTCTTAGTGCTCACGCTATGTTCGCTTACCAGAAGAAAGGCTTGGTCCTGCAAGATATGGTCAACTTTCAATAATTGTCTAAAAGGAAAGTTGGTGACGTTGTACCAGGATTTTCGAATGTACTGTTTGGATGACACAGGGACATGTCATCGGCCCAATTTCTATTGTAAATTCTCTCAAGGGTGTACATTCTTGCAGGTGTGCACAGAGACTTCCATTCTTCCTCCTCATAGGAAATGACAGCTTGTTTCTATTGGACAAGATGTCCACAAGATTTTCAGGTAAAAAGGCCAGGCTGGATATTTGTCGGCTGAGTTCTTGAGACTGGACATTGTTCCCAATTGGATGATCTTGACATTGTTGACCTGGGCTTCAACTATGTCCAGGCTTGGTTAAAATTTCCATAGTTTCGGTTTTATTTTATTTTTCTAAAGAAGGCTTTTGCTTTGAGATAAGACTTCAGGCAACATTTGTTCACAGAGTACAGATTTGGAACTCTGGGCTAATTCCTCAAATCTACTTTCTGAAAATACAGGTAGGGATTGTTACTGCAACCAAAAATAGCACTCTAGGTCCAACAGGAAATGCAAGCAGGAGAAAAATTTCTAAGTGTCAAGATAAGACTCAAATTACATGAGGACAGACTAGCCCTGTGGATTAAGTTATCCTATCTAATAGTTTTCAGAGAGGATAAGCTTAGTGCCTTTTTCCCTGTCTCCCTTCGACTTTTATGAGAAAAGAGAGGCCTTGTGACTTGGGCCCATGTCGCCAATCTACATCCTCACAAGGGAAAATGATGTAGTGATTTTTTTTAAGTACAAGTGCATATAATTGAGAAAATTCATGTCAACAGTGAGAAATCATTAGTATGCATGGAACGCGATGTGGCCAAGAAAACTTTGTACTGACCTCCAATCAAATGTCATGTCTACATTACAAAACTGATGTGAGGTTAACGGTATATGCGAACAGTCAATGATCTTTCATTTGCTTCTACTTTTGTTGGTCAGGAAAACTGCCTATGTCAGTAGAAGCAGAAGTCGCATATTGGCTGCGCTCATAATTGAGCCTGAGTGTACTGTGAGACAGCGAATGGATGACAGTTGAAACCATAGGTGCTATTTGCTTTATTGTAGGAAAAATGCTGAATCATTGTGAAGATACCTCTTCATTACAAAAGAATGGCTGCTTAAGAATTTCTCTGTATCAAACTAGAAAAAATCTGCAAGAAACTGGCTTAACCAATATGGAAAAATAGCTGAGATACTGATATTGAAGCAGTTTCTTAAACGTGTTCTAAAAAGGCTTATATTAGCCTAGCAGAGGTAATGAGGTGAATGTTGCCCGGAAATCTCGTACCTAGGATTAGGAAATCTTTCTATACTCATGAGGCTTTCCTTCCTAATTCTCATGACCAGGAAGAGACTGGCCTGAGGGCAACACACAAATATCACGTGAAATTGAGGTGATTGTGTGGTGCTCACTTTTGTGTCATCCTTCTACATTCCTTGTTAAAATTCACATAAGCACTGAGAAAATAAGATTATCTGTATAACAGAGCCACATAACAGCCCTTCGACTGAAAGGTCATGTCTGAATGAGAAGACTTGCTCGATGATGGTGGCATAGGCTAACACACACTTGTCGTTAGGTAACTGTCCTGAGGTTTCATCTCTGTTCAGGCAACCTAATGTATATAATGGTAGCAAAGGACGGATATTAACCGTGTTTAAATTTAGAGGCTGAGTCTGAATGATGAAGTTTTGTAACAGAAATGCTGAGTCATGGTGAGCATAACCCTTAACAGTTCTGGTGGGAGATTCTCGCTATTCTTGAAGGTGAACCTTAGGCTACTACTGTCAAGAGGAAATTGCCTAAAAGCCAATGATTCAATGCAGAATATTGAAAATACGTGTTTATGAGATGAATTTAAAAAAATGTTTGTAAATAAAAGAAGAGGAATATGGTGGAATTCAACTGAAAATCACTTAGAATTCATTAGGGAATCACACGGAGATAAAGTAAACAACTGGTGGAATTCATATTGGGATCAAGGATTACTCCACACTAATCGGATATCTACCAAGTGACCAGTCTTATTGCTGTGGCCAGTGTTTAAACTTTATTTCATAAAATGAACCAGGCTTCATAGCATGAATCATATTGCAAATGACTTTACCTTTTATATGACATTGGCATGGTATATTTTCAAATATCCACGCAACCTGCTCCAGGTGCAACAGAGGACTGCCTCCTAGTCCATGGACTTTCAACGACTTTTCTTTTCCTACCAGGTCTTCTACCTAAAGATTCGTTATGTAAAGTTAGGCTAGATTCTGAGGGCCAAGGTGTCCACTCTAGGTCCTAGAATTAGAAGCAATACATGGTTGTGATTCCAAGCTCCCCAATCAAGTTTTTTAAAGTTTGGTCCAGGCTTTGGCCAGGTTTCTTAGTACCCACACTTCCTTCTCTTACCCAAATCAAAGCTTGGTGATGCAAGGTATGGTCACCTTTCAATAAATGTCAAAAAAAATTGGTGAAATGGGACCAGGTTGTGCTGAATATAATGTTATAATGACACAGAGTTGGTGCCATTGGCCAAATTTCCATCATAAATGCCTTTAAAAGTGTACAGTCTTGGAGGTGTGCACTCTGTCCTCCATTCGTCCTCCTGTAGAAGATGACAGCTTGGTTCTATAGGCCAAAGTGTCCACAACAGTTTTAAGTAACAAGGGTCAGGCTGGATGTTTGTGGGCGTAGGTCTTGAGACTGGACAATGTTACCAATTGGATGGTCTTGACGTTGTGGGCCTGGGCTTTAACTATGTCCTTTTAGGAGGTCCAAGCTTGGTTAAGATTTCCATAGTCTCCTTTATTTTTTCTTCCCTAAAGAAGGCTTTTGCTTTGAGACAAGTCCTTCAGGCAACATTCACAAAGAAGATACTTAAACTGTGGGCTTACGCCACCCTTTCAGTCTCTGTCAGAAAAGTCTGAGGAAATGTTCTTGGCTATTTTCACAAATCTATTTTCTTGAAATAGAGGTGGAAATTGTAACTGCAACCAAGGACAGCACACTGGATGTCAATAGGAGATGCAGGCAGGAGACAAGATCCTAGGCTTTGAGATAAGACTCAAATTACATGAGGACAGACTTGCCCTCTGGTTTAAGTTATCCGATCTCTAGTGTTAAGAGCGGATAAGCTTAGTGCCTTAGTTTCCAGAATCCCCTTTACTTTTTGTAAGGAAAAGACAGGCTTTGTGCCTTGGGCCCATTCACAATCCACATCTTCAAAAGAGAAGATGATGTAGGGCTTTATTTGAAGGGACAAGTGCATATAACTGAGGAAATTCACATCAACACTGAGATATCATTAGTATGCGTGGAACCAAAGGTGGCTGAGGCAGACTTCATTCTGACTACAAATCGAATGTCATGTCCACATTACAAATCTAATGTGAGGTCAGTTGTATATGTGGGCAGTCAATGACTTTTAATTCACCTCTACTTTTGTCTGTTTGTCTGAAAAACTGCCTATGTCAGTGGAGGTAGAAGTCGCACATTGCCTGTGATCACAATTGAGCCTGAGTGTGCTGTGAGGCAGCAAATAGATAGCGGCTGAAACCATAGTTGCCATATTGCTGTATTGTAGGAAAAATGCTGAGTCCTTGTAAGAATACTTCGTCATTGCAAATAGAATGGCTGCTTAAGAATTTCTCTATATCAAACCACAGACTAAAAATCTGTGAGAGACTGGCTTAACAGATATGGAAAAAAATGCTGAGATACTGAATCAAGGCAGTTTCTCAACATGTTCTGAAAAGGGTTGTTTTAGTCTACTAAAGTTAATGAGCTGGGTATCACCTGGAAATCTCATACCAAGAAATTGGAAATCTCGCATTACTCACAAGATTTTCCCACGCAATTCACGTGACCAAGGAAGAGCCTGGCCTAAGGGCAACACTATGATCTATTACCAGGGAAAATTCTTGGTGCTGTAAGGTATGGTCAGCTTTCAATAATTGTATCAAAAAAAAATTTTGAAATGGAATGTACATAACAGTACATTCCATACAAACTGTTATGATGACACAGGTTGGTGTTTTCGGCCCAATATTTATGGTAAATATCTTAAAGGGAGGAGAGCCTTGGAACCATGCACCTAGTCCTCCGTGCTTCCTCCTTCTAGGAGATGACAGCTTGATTCTGTAGGCCAAAGTGTCCACAATTGTATAAAGTAGCAGGGTCTGGCAGGATGTTGGTAGATTGGAAAGCCTCATGAGTATCATGATATCCCTATTCTTAGTACGAGATTTCCAGGTGAATTCCACCTCATTACCTCTGATAGGCTAATACAAGTCTTTTCAGAACAAGTGGAAGAAATTGCCTCAATGACAACATCTCACTTTTTTTTCATATATCTTAAGCCAGTCTCTTGCAGATTTTTAGTCTGTGGTTTGATATAGAGATATTTTTAAGCATTCATTCTTTTAGAAATGAAGAGATATCCTCACAGTGACTCAGCATTTTTCCTACAGTAAAACAATATGGCAGCTATGGTTTCAACTGCTATCCATTTGTTTCCTCACAGCACACTCAGGCTCAAATTTGAACGCAGCCAATGTGCGAATTCTACCTCCACTGACAAAGGCAGTTTTCCTGACAAACAGACAAAAGTAGAGGTGAATTAAAGATCATTGCCCGCATGTACTGCTGAACTCACAGAAGTTTTTTTAATGTGGAAACGACATTCGATTGGAAGTCAGTACAAAGTCTGACTCCACCACCTTCGGTTCTACGTATACAAATGTTTTCTCAGTGTTGATGTGAATTTTCTCAGTTATATGTTCTCGTCCCTTCAAAGAAAGCACTACATCGTCTTCCCTTTTGAGGATGTGGATTGGTGACACAGGCCCAAGTCATAAGGCCTATTTTTTCCTAACAAAAAGTAGACAAGAGACTGGGAAATAAGGCACTAAGCCTATCCTTCCTGAACAAATAGTAGATAGAATAACTTAAACCACAAGGTAAGACTATCCTTGGGTAATTTGAGTCTCATCACGAAACCTTGGACTTTGTCTCCTGCCTGCATTTCCTATTGGTATCCAGTGTGCTGTCCTAGTTGCAGTTACATTCCCTAACTCTATTTTCAGAAAGTAGATTTGAAAATTTAGCCCAGAGCATATCTGAAGAGTTACTCTGATATAGACTAAATGGTGGCATAAGCCCACAATTCCAAAGGTTGCCTGAAGTCGTTGTCTCAAAGTAAAAGCCTTCTTTGTGGAAGAAAAAATAAAACAAAGACTGTGGAAATCTGACCTAAGCATGAACCACATAAAATGACATAGATAAATCCAGGCCCACAGCATCAATATAATCAATTGCTAACAAAATCCAGTCTGCAGAGCTAGGCTCACAAAGATCCAGCTGGGGTCCTGCTATCTGAAGCTATTGTGGACACCTTGCCCTACAGAATTAAGCTGTCATCTCCTAGGAGGAGGAATAGAAGACTCAGTGCACGCCTCCAAGACTATACCCCTTTGAAAGCATTTACGATAGAAACTGGACCGATGGCAATAACTTTGTGTCATCCTAACAGTACTTTGAGCACAACTTGGTCCCACGTCACCCATTTTTCTTTTAGACAGTTATTGAAAGGTGACCATAGCTTGCAGCACCAAGCCTTTCTTCTGGTAAGAGAAGGCAGTGTGGGCACTAAGAAACCTGGCTAAAGTCTAGACTGTTTATTAAAAAAATTGATTGGGAAGCTTGGAATCACAGCTAAGTACTGCTCCTATTTCTAGGAATTAGAGTGCAGAACGTGGCCTAAATTTACATAATGAATCTAGCCTAAATTTACATAATGAATCTTTAGGTAGAGGACTTGGCAAATGGTCACAAGAAATTCTTAGTAGGAAAGGAAAAGTCATTGGAAGTCCTTGGCCTAGGAGACAGTCCTCTACTGGAATTGTAGTAAGTTGGGTGGATGTTAGAAAACACAACCCCAAGCAAATCTCATATATAAAGTAAATTCATGTGCAATACCATTCATGCTCTGAAGCCTGGTTCATTATATGAAGTAAAGTGAAAACTTATGGCCACAGCAACAAGACGGGTCACTTGGTAGATACCAGATTAGTGTGAACTTTTCTTTGATCCCCATATGAATTCCACCAGATGTTTACTGTATCTCCGCAGGATCTTTAATGATTTCTAAGTGATTTTCAGGTTATTTCCACCTTATTTCTCTTCACGTATTTTCAAACAACTATTTCCAAAACTCGTCACATAAACTCTTATTTTCAATATCCAATATTTTCAATATTCAGCATTGAGTCATTGTTTTTTAAGCATTTCCCTGTTGACAATAGTAGCCAAAGATCCACATAAAAGAAAAGTGCAGGAGTCCCACATGAAGCTGTTCAGAATTGCACTCACACGGACACAACATATTTGCTATACTACAGCAAAATGGTTCTTACAGTACAGACTGCTCTAAAGTAACTTCGTCATCCAGACTCAGCCTCCAAATATCAAGGCAGTTAATATTCAATTGCAGCTTCTAAGGTGGCAAAGCATGTTGCCTGACCACAGATGAAACCTAAGGCCAGTTATCTAACAAAAATTGTCTGTTAACCTATTCCTCCATCTTAAAGAGAAACTTTTTCATGCCTACATGACTTTTTGATTGAAGGACTGTTAGGTGGCTATGTTCCACAGACACTACCATTTTCTCAGTGGTTATCTAAATTTTATCAAGAAATGGAGAATAGTCACTCTAAAGTGAGCACCACACTATCAAACCAGTATCACGTGACTCCCTGTCATGATCTTAGGCATGTCTCTTGATGGTGAGGTGAATCCAGCAGGGAAGCCTCCTGAGTATTGCGATTTCCCTAATTCTTGTCACAAGATTACCAGGCGACTTCCACTTTACTTTCTCTGCTAGGCAAAAATAAGCCTCTTCAGAAGACGTTGAATGAATAACCTCAATGTCAATATATCAGTTTTCTTTCCTTCGTGGTTCAGTCAGTCATTCTCAGAATTTGTAGTCTGAGATTTGGTAGAGAGAAATTGTGAGGCAGCCGTTCCTTCCGCCATCAAGTGGTGTCCTCACAATGACTCAGCATTTTTCCTACAATACAGGAAAATGGCGGCTATTGTTTTCACCACTATCTAGTAGCTGCCTCACAGCATGTGCTGGCTCAATTATCAACCCGACCAATGTGCGACTGTTACTTCCACAAATATAAGGCTGTTTCCCTGACAGACAAAACTAGAGGCGAAGTAAAGATTATTGACTGCCCGCATACACCGTTGAATTCAAATTAGATTTGTAATGTGGCACTCAATTGGAGGATAGTTAGGAGGCTGTCTCGGCCACCTTTTGCTCCACATAGACTAATGACTTCTCAGTATTGAAGTGAATTTTCTCAGTAATATGCACTTGTCACTACAAAGGGAGCATTACATCATCCTTCCTTTTACGATATATATCCAAAGGAACAAGGCCTGTCAATTCTTAACAAAATCAAAGGGAGACTGGGACTCAAAGCACTAAGCATTCCTCTCTGAAAACTTATAGAAAGGAGAAGTTAATTCAAGGAGCAAGCGTGTCCTCATGTAATTTAAATCTTATATAGAAACCTAGGACCTTGACTCCTGCCTCTATTTCTATTAGAAACTATGGTGCTGAAGTTGCTTTTTCAGTTCCACACCCTACCCCTATTTCCAGGAAGTAGATCTGAGAAATAATCCCACAGCATTTCTTCTGACTTTCTCCGATATAGACTTCTGACTTTCTCCGATATAGACCGTGCACTACCAGAAACTATTGTGGACACCTTGACCTAAAGAATCAAGTTGTTGTATTCTAAAAGGAGGAAGATGACTCAGTGCACAGTTCCAAGACAGGCCACTTTTTAAAGTATTTACGATAGAAATTTGGCCGAAGAAACCAACCTGTGTCATCATAACAGTACATTCAGCACAAACAGTTACACATAACCTATTTTCCTTTTAGACAATTATTGAAAGGTGACCATACCTTAGAGCACCAAGCCTTTCCTTGGTAACTGAACAAATTTGGGGCACAAAGAAACTTTGATCAAAGTCTGCACTGTTTTAAAATTACTCGATTAGAGAGCCTAGAAACACAGAATAGCAATACTTTAATTTCCAGGAAGTAGAGTGGAGACCTTGGCACACAGAATGTAGCCTAATTTTACCTAATGGATCTTTAGATAGTGGATTGACACATGGTGACAAGACCTTCTTGGTAGGAAAAATGTCGATGGAAGTCCACGGCCCAGGACCTAATCCTTTCTGGAATTAAAGTAAGTTGTATGGACATTTATATACACAACACAACACTGGTCTCATATACAGGGTACACTTGAGTGCAAAACATTTCACGAACTGAAGCCTCATACATTGGAAGTGTTAAGGTGAAAGCCTACAGCCACAGCAACAAGACTAGTTACATGGTAGACACCAGATTCCTGCAGAATTTCCCTTGATCCCCATGACAATCCCTCCAGGTACTCACTTGAACTCCATGTAATTCCTTGGTAATTACTACGTGATTTTCAGGTGACTTCCTCCTTATTCCTCTTCCCCTATCCTCAAACAAGTGTTTTCAAAATATGTCTCATAAACTCTTAGTCATATTCTTCTTGACAGTAGTAGCCTAATATTCCCCTTCAAAAATCTACCACCAAAACCGTTAAGGGTTATGCTTATAATGACTCAGTATTTCTGCTACGATACTATAATTATACGATAGTATAATGGCGCTTAGAGTTTCCACCGCTGTTAAGTAGCTTTGTCATTCAGACTTAGCCTCTAAATTTCAACACGGTTAATGTATGATCGCTGCTCCTATTGTATACAAGCCGGGTGCCTGACAAGAAAGGAAACTTCAGGTCACTTACCTAATGACAAGTGTGTGTTACCATAAGCCGCTGTACTCAAGCAAGTCTTCTCATGCAGATATGACCTTTCGATTGAAAGACTGTTAGGTTGCTATGTTCTATAGACACTATCATTTTTTTAGTGGTTATGTTAATTTTACCAAGGAATGAAGAAGGGTAACTCAAAAGTGAGCACCACACCAACACCCCAATTTCACGTGATTTTTGTTTTTTGATCTAATGCCAGTCCTTCCTGGTCACATGATTCCCGTGGGAAAGTCTTGTGAGTATCACGAGATTTCCTAATTTTTGAATGAGATTTCCAGGTGACATCTACCTCATTAACTCTACTAGACTAAAAAAAGCCTTTTCAGAACAGGTTGAAGACTGCCTCTATTCAGTATATCAGCTTTTTTTCCATATTAGTTAAGCCAGTCTCGCAGATTTTTAGTCTACTGTTTGATATAGAGAAATTCTTAAGCATCCGTACTTTTTGCAATGAAGAGATATCCTTACAATGACTCAGTATTTTTCCTACAATACAGCAATATGGCAACTATGGTTTCAGCCACTATCTATTTGCTGCCTCACAGCACACTCAGGCTCAATTATGATCGCAGGCAATGTGCGACTTCTTCCTCCTATGACATAGGCAGTTTTCCTGACAAACTGACAAAAGTAGAGGTGAATTAAAGATCATTGACTGCCCACGTATACAACTGACCTCACATAAGATTTGTAAAGTGGACATGACATTCGATTGGTAGTCACTACGAAGTCTGGTTCAGCCACCTTCGGTTCCACAGATATTAATGATATCTCAGTGTTGATGTGAATTTTCTCAGTTATATGCACTTCAAAGAAAGCACTATATCGTCTTTCCTTGTGAGGATGTGGATTGGTAAATGGGCCCAAGGCATAGGCCTGTCATTTCCTAACAAAAAATAGAAGGGATACTGAGAATTAAGGCACTAAGCTTATCTGCACTTAACACAAGCGATAGGATAATGTAAATCAGCTGGCAAGTCTATTCTCATGTAATTTGAGTCTTTTCTCAAAACCTAGGACTTTGTTTCCTGCCTGCATCTCCTATTGATATCCAGTGTGCTGTCCTTGGTTGCAGTTACAATCCCTACCTCTATTTCCAGGAAGTAGATTTGTGAAATTAGCCAAGAGCATTTCCTCGGACTTTCTCCAACAGAGACTGAAAGGGTGGCATAAGCCCACAGTCCAAGCCTCTTCTTTGTGAAGAAATGTTGCCTGTAGTCCTTGTCTCGAAGCTAAAGCCTTCTTTTGGGGGGAAAATAATAAATCGGAGACTGTGGAAACCTTAAGCAAGCCTGGACCATCTAAAAGGACATAGTTAAAGCCTAGGACCAAAACGTCAGGACAACCCGATTGGTAAAAATGTCCAGCATCAAGACCTAGGCCCACCAACATCCAGCCTGGCCATTGTTACCTGAATCTTTGGTGGACATCTTAGCCTATGGAACCAATATGTCATCTCCTGTAGGGGGAAGAATAGAGGACTCAGTGCACGCCTCCAAGATTGCACTTCTTTGTAAGCATTTATGAGAAAAATTGGGCTGATGGCACCAGCCCTATGTCATACTAACAGTACATTCAGCACAACATGGACCCACATCACCATTTTTTTTTATATTTATTGA
Organism: Pteropus medius; assembly: GCF_902729225.1. Classification (NCBI taxonomy): domain Eukaryota; kingdom Metazoa; phylum Chordata; class Mammalia; order Chiroptera; family Pteropodidae; genus Pteropus; species Pteropus medius. Next base: position 156,679 of record NW_024344433.1, read on the forward strand.
AAGATGACCATACCTTGTAGCACCAAGCCTTTCTTCTGGTAAGAGAAGGTAGTGTGGGCACTAAGAAATCTGGCCAAAGCCTGAAAAAACTAATTGGGGAGCTTGGAATCACAACCATGTATTGCTTCTAATTCTAGGACCTAGAGCGGACACCTTGGCCCTCAGAATCTAGCCTAACTTTACATTATGAATCTTTCGGTAGAGAACTTGGCAAACGGTCACAAGACATTCTTGGTAGGAAAAGAATAGTTGTTGGAGTCCATGGCCTAGCAGTCTGTCCTTTGCTGGAACAGGGATAATTTGGGTGAACATTTGGAAACACAACACCACCTCAATGTCATATATAAGGTAAAGTCGTTTGCAGTACGATTCATGCTATGAAGCCTGGTTTATTTTACGAAGTAAAGTGCAAACCTCTGGCCACAGCAATAAGACTGGTCACTTAGTAGTTATGCGATTAGCGCGGGGTAATCCTTGATCCCAATGTGAATTCTACCAGTCGTTTACTTGATCTCCGTGTGATTCCCTAGTGATTTTCAGGTGTTTTCCACTTTAGTTGTCTTCCTCTATTTTCAAAAAAAGTGTTTTCAAAACTTGTCTCATAAACTGTTACTTTCAATACCCAGCATTGAGTCATAGGCATTTAAGCAATTCCCTGTCATCGGTAGTGGCTAAAGTTCAGCATAAAAGAATACTGCAGGAATCCCATATGAAGCCCTTCAGAGTTATACTCATAATGACTCAGAATTTTTGCTATTCTACAGAAAAATGGCGCTTACAGTGTACACCTCTCGTAAGTAGCTTCGTCAAGCAGAGGCAGCCTCCAAATATCAACACGGATAATGACGGCAGCAGCTTCCATTGTCTTCAAGCAGATTATCTGAAAACAGATGAACCCTAAGGCCAATAAGCTAACAGTCGTCTGTTAACCTATGCCGCCGTCCTCAAGCAAACCTTCTCTACAGACATGACCTTTCGATTGAAGGGCCGTTAGGTGGCCATATTACACAGACATTTTCATTTTCTCAGTGATTATCTAAATTTCACCAAGGAATGGAGCAGCGTAACTCAAAAGTGAGCGCCATACCATCAACCCATTATCACACGACTCCCTCCGATGCCCTCAGGCTTGTCTTGACGGTCACATGAATCCCGTAGGGAAGCCTAGTGAGTATAATGAGATTCCTTAATTCTTGTTACGAGATTTCCAGATGAATTGCACCTCACTTTCCTCTGCTGGGCTACAATCAGTCTCTTCAGAACACGTTGATGGAACAGCCTCAATGTCAACATCTCAGATTTATTTCCTTTGTGGTTAAGCCAGTCCATCTCAGAATTTGTAGTCTGAGGTTTGGTAGAGAAATTCTGAGGCAGCCGTTCTTTCCACCATCAAGTAGTATCCTCATAATGACTCAAAATTTTCCCTACAATCCCGAAAATTAGTGGCTATTGTTTCCACCACTATCCAGTCGTAGCCTCACAGCATACTCAGGCTCAATTATCAACGCTGCCAATGTAGAACTGTTGCCTTCAGAAATGTAAGGTAGTTTTTCTGACAAACAGACAAAACTAGAGATGAATTAAAGATCACTGACTGCCCGCATATACCGTTGACCTCACGTAAGATTTGTAATGCAGACATGACATTCGACTGGAGGTCAGTACGAAATTCTCTCGGTCAACTTGCGTTCCATACATACTAATGCTTTCTCAGTGTTGATGTGAATTTTCTCAGTGATATGCACTCATCATTTCAAAAAAAGCAATACATCGACTTCCCTTGGGATTATAAGGATTGATGACTAGGGCCCAAGGCACAGGCTTCTCTTTTCTTCACAAATGTAGAAGGGATAGTGGATACCAAGGCACTAAGCCTATCCTCTCTGAAAACTAGTAGATACGATAACTTAACCCACAGGACAAGGCTGTCTTCATGTAATTTGCATCTTATCTCGACACATAGGACCTTGTTTCCTGCCTGCATTTCCCATTGAGATCCAGTGTGCTATTTTTGGTTGCAGTAACAATCCCTACCTCTATTTCCAGAAAGTAGATTTGAGAAATTGGCCAAGAGTTCCAAACCTGTTTTCTGTGAACGAATGTCTCCTGAAGACTTTTCTCAAAACAAAAACCTTCTTTAGAAAGAAAAAAATAAAACAAGATCGTGGAAATCTTAACCAAGTCTGGACCTCCTAAAAGGACATAATCTTAACCAAGTCTGGACCTCCTAAAAGGACATAGCCTAGGAGGGAAATGTTAAGACCATCCAATTGGGAACAATGTCCAGTCTCAAGAACTAGGCCCACAAACATCCATCCTGACCCTTGTTACCTGAAACTCTTATGGACACCTTGTCCAATAGAACCAAGCTGTGATCTCCTAGGGAGAGGAAGAATGGAAAACTTTGTGCATGCCTACAAGACTCTACTCCCTTGAAAGCATTTACAATAGAAATTGGGCTGATGGCACCAATCCTGTGTCATCATAACAGTACATTCAGCACAACCTAGTCCCACATCACTAATTTTCCTTTTAGTTAATTAGTGAAAGGTGACCTTAGCTTGCAGCACCAAGCCTTTCTTCTGGTAAGAGAAGGTAATGTGGGCACTAAGAAACCTTGCCAAAGCCTGGACTGCCCATTAAAAAACTCGATTGGGGAGCTTAGAATCACAATTATGTATTGTTTCTATTTCTAGGAAGTATAGTGTAGCCTTGGTCGATAGAATCTAGCCTAAATTTATAACGGATCTTTAGGTAGAGGACTTGGCAAATGGTCACAAGACATTCTTGTTAGGAAAAGAAAAGTCGTTAGAAGTTCGTGGCCTAGTCAGTAGTCTTCTGCTGGAACTGGGGTAAGTTGGGTGGACATTTGAAAACACAACACCATGCCAAACTCATATATAAGGTAAATTCATTTGCAATACCATTCATGCTCTGAAGCCTGGTTCATTCTATGAAGTAAAGTGAAAACTTATGGCCACAGGAACAAGACTGGTCACTTGGTACACACCAGATTAGTGCAGGGTATGTCTTGATCCCCATGTGAATTTCACCAGGTATTTACTTGATCCCCGCATGATTCCCAAGAAATTTTTAAGTGAATTACAGGTGATTTCCATTTTATTCCTCTTCTCCTATTTTCAAACAAGTGTTTTCAAAACTCATCTCATAAACTCTTATTTTCTGTATTTAGCATTGAGTTATTGGCCGTTAAGCAATTCCCTGTCGACAGTAGTGACCAAAGGTCCTCATAAACGAGAATTACAGGAGTCCTGCATGAAGCCATTCAAGTTATGACTCAGCATTTTTTGCCTTAACAAAGGAAAATGATGCTTACAGTTTACACTACTCCCAAGTAGCTTTGTCAAGCAGATTCAGCTTCCAAATATGAATACTTTAATGTTTGACATCAGTTTCCATTACATACAAGCAGGTTCCCTGATCACAGATGAAACCTAAGGCCAGTTATCTGACAAAAATTGTCTTTTAACCTAAGCCCCTGTTCTCAAGCAAATCTTCTCCTGCAGACATGTCTTTTAGATTGAAGGACAATTGGCTGGCTATGTTACACAGATATTAACATTTTCTCAGTGGTTATCTAAGTTTTTCCAAAGAATATAGAAGGGTAACTCAAAAGTGAACGCCACACCTGCAACCAATATCACATAACTGTCTGTGATACCCTCTGGCCTGTCTCTTGATGGTCACATGAATCTTGCGGGGAAGCCTCGTGAGTATCACGAGATTCCTTAATTCTTGTTATGAGATTTCCAGGTGACTTCTACATCACTTTCCTCTACTAAGCCTCTTCAGAACACGTTGATGGAACAGCCTCAATGTCAGTATCTGAGGTTTGGTATAGAGAAATTCTGAGACAGCCGTTCTTTCCATCGAGTGGTATCCTCATAATGATGCAGCATTTTTCCTACAATACAGAAAAATTGGGCTATTGTTTCCATCACTACCTGGTCGCTGCCTCACAACACACTCAGGCTCAATTATCAACACTACCAATGAGCCACTGTTGCCTCCACAAATATAAGACCGTTTTCCTGACAAACAGACATCACTCAAGGAGAATTAACAGTCATTGACGGCCCTCATATACTCTTGACTTCAAATATTCAGTCTGAAGACATATGTCCACAAACATCCAGCTCAGGCCCTGCTACCTGAAACTACTGTGGACATCCTTGTCCTACAAAATCAAGATGGTATCTGCTAGAAGGAGGAAGAATGGAGGACTTGATGCATGGTTCCAACGCTTTCTTCCCTTGAAAGAATTTATGATAGAAATTGGGACGAAGAAACCAACCTGAGTCACCATAACAGTACATTCAGCGCAAACTGGTTCCACGTCACCAATTTTCCTTTTAGATAATTATTGAAAGGTCACCATATCTTACAGTACCAAGCCTTTTCCCTGATAATAGAACATACTTTAGGTACTAAGAAACCTGGATAAAACCTGAACTGCTTTATAAGTTACTTGAATGAAGAGCCTGGAAGCACGGCTAATCATTGCAAGGTTAGAGACCTTGGCACACAGAATGTGCCTAACTACTGAATGAATCTTTAGATAGAGTATGTGGCACATGGTCACAAGACCTTCGTCGTAGGAGAAAATGTCGATGAAGTCCATGGCCCAGGACCCTGTCCTCTACCAGAACTAGGATATGTTGTCTGGACGTTTGAATACACAACACCATGCCAGTCTCATTTACCGGGTACAATCGAGTGCAAAATATTGTACAAACTGAAGACTGATTCATTGTAAGTGGTAAGGTGAAAACTTACAACCACAGCAACAAGACTCGTCACCTGGTAGACACTAGATGACTGCATGGTCTTCCATGACCCTCACGTGAATTCCTCCAGGTATTCACTTGAACTCCATGTAATTCCTTGGTGATTACTACGTGATTTTCAGGTGATTTCAACCTTATTCGTCATCTCCTATAACTGTCTTCCAATCAAATGTCATGTCATTATTACAAAACTCATTTGAAAATAACGGTATGTGCGGGCAGTCAGTGATCTTTACTTCGCCTCCAGTTTTGTCTGTTTTTCAGGAAAACAGCCTTTTGTTCATGGAGGCAACAGTTGCACATTGATGGCCTTGATAATGGAGCCTCAGTGTGCTTTGAAGCAGTGACTGGATAGTGGTGGATACAATAATCGCCACTTGCTGTATTGTAGGAAAAATGCTGAATCATTGTGAGGATGCCACTTGACGGCAGAAAAAATGGCTGCCTCAGAATTTCTCTATACCATACCTCAGACTACAAATTCTGAGAGGGACTGGCTTAACCACAAAAAAAGGAAAACAGATATTGACATTGAGGCTCTTCCATCAATGTTTTAGCATAGCAGAAGAAAGTGAGGTGGAAGTCATCTGGAAATCTCGTCACAAGAATTAGAGAATGATGTTTTAGCATAGCAAAGAAAAGTGAGAAGACATCTGGAAATCTCGTCACAAAAATTAGGGAATGACGCAATATTCACTAGTCTTCACTGCGGGATTCACATGACCTTCAAGAGACATGCCTGGGGACATCACAGGGAATCACGTGATATTGGATTGATGACATGGCTCTCAGTTCTGAGTTACCCTTCCCTGTTCCTTAGAAAAATTTAGATAACCAAAGAGAAAATGAGAGTGTCTATGGAACATAGCTACCTAATGGCCCTTCAATCGAAAGGTCATGTCTGATGAAAAAGGGTAGCTCGTGGTCGGCGGCATAGGTTAACAATCGTCATTAGATAACTGGCTTTAGGTTTCATCTGTGGTCAGGCATCCTGCTGGAACACAATGAAAGCTGCTGTCTAACACTAACTATGTTGATATTTGGAGGCTGAGTCTGCTTGACAAAGTTCTTTAGAGCACTGTAAAGTGCAAACGTGATTTTTCTGTAGAATAGCAAAAATGCTGAGTCATTGTAAGTATCATTCTGAATGGTTGCATGTGAAACTCCCACACTAATTTTATGTTGACCTTTGGACACTACTGTCTACAGAGAATTGCTTAAATGCTACTGACTCAATGCTGAAAATTGAAAATAAGAGTTTATGAGATGAGGTTTGAAAACACTTGTTTGAAAATAAGGGAAAAGGAATGTAAATGACCTGAAAATCACTTAGAAATCATATGTGAATCACATGGAGATCAAGTAAACACCTGGTGGATTTCACATGGGGATCAAGGAATACCTTGTTCTTATCTAGTATCGACTAAGTGACCAGTCTTGTTGCTGTGGCTTTAGGTTTTCACTGTTCTTCGTAGAATGAACCAGGTTTCAAAGCATGAATTGTACTGCAATCAAATTTACCTTATATATGAGTTTGGCATGGTGTTGTGTTTTCAAACGTCCACCCAACTTACCCCAGGTCCTGAAGAGGACTGCCTCCTAGGCCATGGACTACCAACAACTTTTTCTTACTACCAAGAATGTCTTGTGACTGTTTTCCATTTCCACTACATAAAGATTCGTTATGTGAAGTTAGGCTAAATTATGTGGGACAAGATCTCTACTATACATCCTAGAAATAGGAGCAATACTTAGTTGTGCTTCCAAGATCCCCAGTACAGTTTGTTAAATAGTCCAGTCTTTGGCCAGGTTTCTTAGTGCCCTCACTACCTTCTCTTACCAAAAGAAAGGTTTTGTGCTGCAAGTTATGGTCACCTTTCGATAATTGTCCTAAAGGAACATTGGTATTCTGGGACCATGTTGTGCTGAATGTACTGTTATGAAAACACAGGGTTGGAGCCATCAGCCCAAATTCTATCATAAATGCTTTCAAGGGAGTACAGTCTAAGAGGTGTGCACCGAGTCCACCATTCTTCCTCCTTCTAGGAGATGACAGTTTGGTTCTATAGGTCAAGGTGTCCACAAGAGTTTCAGGTAACAAGGGTCAGGCTGGATGTTTGTGGGCCTAGGTCTTGAGACTGGACATTGTTACCAATTGAATGGTTTTAACGTTGAAGGCCATGGCTTTAACTATATATTTTTAGGAGATCATGGCTTGGTTCAGATTTCCACAGTCTCCTATTATTTTTTTCTTTTCTAAAGAAGGCATTTGCTTTGAGACAAGGACTTCAGTTAACATTTGTTCACAGAAAGCAGACTTGGAACTGTGGGCTTAGGCCACCCTTTCACTCTATCTCAGAGAAAGTTGGCAGAAATGCTCTAGGCTAATTTTTCAAATCTACCTTCTTGAAATAGAGGTAAGAATTATAGCTGCAAACAAGGACAGCACACTGGAAATGGAGGCAGTAAGCAAGGTCCTAGGTTTCGAGATGAGACTCAAATTACAAGACAATAGACTTTCCCAGTTGTTTAAGTTATTGTATCTACTAGTGTTCAGAGAGGATAGGCTTAGTGTCTCGGTTCCCAGTCTCCTTTCTACTTTTTGTTAGGAAAATATAGGCCTTGTGCCTTGGGCCCGTGTCACCAATCCATGTCCTCACAAGGAAGGATGATGTACTGCCTTTTTTGTAGTGAAAAATGCATAACACTGAGAAAATTCACATCAATACTGAGATATGGGTTGGAGACATGGGCCAAAGGCAAAAGACCTGTCTTTTCCTGACAAAAATTAGAAAGGAGACTGGGACCCAAATTACTAAGCCCGTCCTCTCTGAAAACTCATAGTTAGGAGAACTTAGTGCAAAGGGCAAGCCTGTCTTCATGTAATTTGAGTCTTATCTATCTAACTAGAACCTTATCTTCTGCCTCTATTTTCTATTAGGAACCAGGATACTGACCTTGGTTTTCTAGACATTAGTGGTCTAAAGTTCACCTTCAAGAATAGCATGGATCTCCCAGCAGAAGCGTTAAGGGTTATGCTCACAATGACTCATGATTTCTGCTAAAATACAGCATAATGGTGCTTAGAGTTACCACCGCTCTAAGGTAGCTTGGTCATTCAGACTCTACCCCTGCATTTCCACACGGTTAATGTGTGACTACTGCTCCAATTGTACACAAGCAAATAGCTGACTTGAGAAAAAACCTCAAGGCTATTACCTAATGACAAGTGTGTGTTAGCCCTTGCCACCATTCTCAAGCTAGTCTTTTCAGGCAGACATGAGCTTTCCATTGAAGGGCTGTTAGGTGGCTATGTTACACGGGTAATCTTACTTTCTCAGTTCTTATGTGAATTTCACTAAGGAATGTAGAAGGGTAACTCAAATGGATGCACCACACCATCACCCCAGTTTCACGTGATTTTTGTGTAACGCCCTGAATTTAGTCTCTGTCTGATCACCAGAATCATACAGGAAAGCCTCGCAAGATTTCCTAATTCTTGGTACGAGATTTCCAGGCGACTTTCACCTCATTACCTCTGCTAGCCTAATACAAGCAAGCCTTTTAAGAACATATTGAAGAAACTGCCTCAATGTCAGTTTCTCAGCTTTTTTCCATATTGGTTTAACCAGTCTCTTGCAGATTTTTAGTTTCTGGTTTAATATAAATAAATTCTTCAGTAGCCATTTTTTTTTTTTTGCAATGAAGAGATAACCTCACAATGACTCAGCAGTTTTCTTACAATAAAGAAATATGGCAGCTATGGTTTCAACCGCTATCCATTCTCTTCCTCATAGCACACTCAGCCTCAATTAGGAACCCAACAATGTGTGACTTCTGCCTCCACTGACATCGGCAGTTTTCCTGACAAAGGGACAAAAGTTGGAGTGAATTAAAGATCATTGACTGCCCGCATATTCCTTTGACCTCAGATAAGATTTGGAATGTGCACATGACATTCAATTGGAGGTTACTATGAAGTCTGTTTTGCTCACTTTCTGTACCACACATACTAATGATTTCTCAGTTTTGATGTGAATTTTCTCAGTGATATGCACTCGTCACTTCAAAGAAAGCACTACATCATCATCCCTTGTGAGGATGTGGATTGGTATTATAGGCCCAAGGCACAAGGCCTTTCTTTTTCTAACAAAAAGTACAAGGGAGACTTGGAAATGAGTCATTAAGCCTATCCTCTCTGAAAACTAATAGATAGGATAGCTTAAACCACAGGGCATGTTAGTCCTCATGAAAGTTGAGTCTTATCTCAAACCTAGGACCCTGTCTCCTGCCTGCATTTCCTATTGGGATCAAGTGTGCTATCTTTGGTTGCATTTACATCCCTACTTCTATTTCTAGAGTGGATGTGAGAAATTATCCCAGAACATTTCTTTACTCTTTCTTCATAATAGACTGAAACGATGGCCTAAGCCCACATTTCTAAACCTGTTCTCTGTGAACAAATGTTGCCTGAGAAACTTGTCTCAAAACAAAAGCCTTCTTAGGCAACAACCAATAAAAGGGAGACTGTGGAAATCTGAACCAAGCCTGGATCTCCCATAATGACATAGTTAAAATCCAAGCACACAACATCAAGACCATCCAACTGATAACAATGTCCAGTCTCAAGACCTAGGCCTACAAATATCCAGCTAGCTCTTTTTTTCCTACAAATCTTGTTGACACCTTGGCCCATAGAAATAAGCTGTCATCTCCTAGAAGGAGGAAGAATGGAGAACTCTGTGCACACCTCTAAGACTGTAGTCTTTTAAAAGCATTTATGATAGAAACTGGGCCAATGGCACCAACCCTGTGTCATCGTAACAGTACATTCAGCACAAACTGGTTCCATGTCACCAATTTTTCTTTTAGACAATTATTGAAAGGTGACCATACCTTGCAGCACCAAGCCTTTCTTCTGGTAAGAGAAGGTAGTTTGTGAATTAAGAAATCTGGCCAAAACCTCAACTGTTCCATAAAAATCTCGATTGAGAAGCTTGGAATCACAACCAAGTATTGCTCCCATTTCTAGGAATTAGAGTGGAGATCTTGGTCCACAATATCTAGCCTAATTTTACATAATGAATCTTTAGATAGAGGACTTGGCAAATGGTCACAAGACATTCTTGGTAGGAAAAAAAAACAGTCATTGGAAGTCCATGGCCTAGGAGTCAGTCCACTGCTGGAACTGGGGTAAGTTGGGTGGATGTTTGAAACACAACACTACGCCAGTCTCATATATAAGGTAAACTCATTTGCAATACTATTCATGCTATGAAGCTTCATTTATTCTACAAAGAGTGAAAACCTACACACACAGTAACAAGAATGGTCACTTGGTAGATACCAGATTAATGTGGGGTATTCCTTAATCCCCATCTGAATTCCACCAGATGTTTACTTGATCTCCACATGATTCTCCAGTGATTTCTAAGTGATTTTCAGGTAATTTCCACCTTATTCCTCTTCTCCTATTTTCAAACAAGTGTTTCAAACTCATCTCATAAACTCTTATTTTCAAAATTCAGCTTTGAGTCACTGGCCTTTAACAATTCCCTGTCAACAGCAGTGGCTAAAGGTCAGCATAAAAGAATAGTATGGGAGTCCCACATGAAGCCGTTCACAGTTATACTCACAATGACTCAGCATTTTTGCTATCATACAGGATAATTGCACTTAGAGTTTACACTAAAGGAGCATCGTCAAGCAGACTCAGCCTCCAAATATCAACGCAGTTAATTTTCGACAGAAGCTTCCATTGCATTCAGCAGGAATCCTGACCACAGATGAAACCTATGGCCAGTTATATAACAACTACTGTTTGTTAACTTATGGCCCCGTTCTCAAGTGATCCTTCTCATGCAGACATGACCTTTCGATTGAAGGGCTGTTAGGAGGATATGTTACACAGATACTATAATTTTCTCAGTGGTCATCTAAACTTTTCCAAGAAATGGAGAAGGTTAACTCTGAAATGAGCACCATACCATCAACCCAATATCATGTGACTTCCTGTGGTGCCCTCAGGCCTGTCCTTCGACGGTCATGTGAATCCCTCATAGAAGCCTCGTGAATACTGCGACTTCTCTTATTCTTGTGACGAGTTTTCAAGGCAACTTCCACCTCACTTTCCTCTGGTAGGCTAAAGTAAGGTTCTTTAGAACACGTTGATGGAACAGCCACTATCAATATCTAAGTTTATTTTCCTTGGTGGTTAAGCCTCTCCCTCTCAGAATTTGTTGTCTGAGGTTTGGTATAGGAAATTCTGAGGTTGCAGTTCGTTCCACCAATAAGTGGTATCCTCACAATGACTCAGCATTCTTCCTACAATACAGAAAAATGGTGGCTATCATTTCCACCACTATCCAGTAACTGTCTCACAGCACACTCAGTCTCAATTATCAATGTCGACAATTTGTGACTGTGGTCTCCACGAACGTAAGGCAGTTTTCCTGAAAACAGACAAAACTAAAGGCGAAGTGAAGATCATTTACTGCCCACATATACTGTTGAGTTCAAATTAGATTTGTAGAGTGGACAAGACATTTCATTGGAGGATTGTTAGGAGGCTGTGTCGGCTACTTTCTGCACCACGTAGACTAATGACTTCTCAGTGTGGACGTGATATGCACTTGTCACTACAAAGGGGGCACTACATCATCCTCCTTTGTGAAGATATGGATTGGTGACAGAGGCCTGTCTTTCATAACAAAAAGTAGAAGGGAGACTGGGACCCAAAGCTTTAAACCTTTATTCTCTGAAAAACCAATAAATAGGAGAATTTACTCCAAAGAGTAAGCTGTCCTCATGTAATTTGAGTTTTATCTAGACACCTAAAACCTTGTCTCTTGTCTCTATTTCTTTTTAGGAACCAAAGTGCTGATCTTGGTTTTCCAGTTACAATCCCTATCCCTATTCCCAAAGGTAAATCTGAGAATATAGCCCATAGGATTTCTTCCTACTTTCTTCGATACATATGAAATCATGGCCTAAGTCTAAGGTCAAAGCCTGTTTTCTGTGAACAAGTGTCACCTGAAGACATGGCTCAAAGCAAAAGCCTTCTTTATGAAAACAATAAAATTAAATGGAAGCTGTGGAAATCTGAACCATCTCTGAACCACCTAAAAGTAAGCAGTTAAAATCAGAGCCACAACATAAAGTTCATCCAATTGGTAACTATATCCAGTCTGAAAACCTAAGCTCACAAACATCCAGCCTGGCCCATGCTACCTGAAACTATTGTGAACACTTTGACCTATAGAATCAAGCAATCATATCCTAGAAAAAGGAAGAATGGCGAACTCGGTGAACGGTTCCAAGACTGCCCTCTCTTTAAAGTATTTCTGATAGAAATTGGGCCTAAATCACCAACGTGTGTCAACATAACAGTACATTCAGCTCAAACTGGTTTTAGGTTACCCATTTTCCATTTCTACAATTATTGAAAGGTGATCATATATAACAGCACCAAGCCTTTCCTCTGTAATAGAACATTATTGGGCTCTAAAAAACCTGGATTAAAGCCTGAACTGTTTCATAAGTTACTAGATTGGCGAGCCTGGAAGCACAGGCAAGCATTGCTTTTATTTCCAGGTAGTAGAGTGGAGACCTTGGCACACATTGGACATGGTTAAAATATCTTTTTGGTAGGAAAAATGTCAATAGAAGTCCATGACCCAGGACCCAGTACTCTGTCAGAACTAGAGTAAGTAGTGTGGTCGTTTAAATACACAACATCACGCCCGCCTCATTTACACGGTACACTCAAGTACAAAACATTTCACAAATTGAAGCCTGATTCATTGTAAGAGGTAAGGTAAAAACCTACCGCTGCAGCAAGACTAGTCACCTGGTAGACACCAGATTCCTGCAGGATTGTCCTTGATCCCATGTAATTCTCTAGTTATCACTATGTTATTTTCAGGTGAGTTCCACCTTATTTCTCTTCTCCTATCCTCAAAGAAGTGTTTTCAAAAATCGTCTCATAAACAATAATTTTCAGTATTTCGCCATTGAGTCATTGGCCTTTAAGCAATTTCTTCTCGACAGTAGTAGACTAAGGTTCACTTTAAGAATAGAGTGTATCTCCCACCAGAACCGTTAAGGGCTATGCTCACAATGACTGAGCATTTCTGCTATAATATAGCATAATGACACTTAGAGTTTCCACCTCTCTAAGGTAGCTTCGTCATTGAGACTTATCCTCTAAATTTTAATGTGCTTAATGTGTGACCTCTGCTCTCATTGTATACAAGCAGGTATCCAAACCAGAGACGAAACCTCAGGGCAGTTACCTAACGACAAGTGTGTGTTAGCTTTTGCTGTCGACCTCAAGAAACTCTTTTCATGCAGAAATGACCTTTCCATTAAAGGGCTATTAAGTGGCTATGTTACATAGGTAATTTTATTTTCTCAGTGCTTATGTGAATTTTACCAAGGAATACAGAAGGATAACAGAAAAGTGAGTTCCACACTGTCACTGCAATTTCATGTGATTTTCGGGTGTTGCCCTCAGGCCAGTCTCTTCCTGGTCATGTTAATCCCACGGGAATGCCTCATGAACATCGCCAGATTTCCTCATTCTTGGCACAAGATTTCCAAGCGACTTTCACCTCAATACCTCTGCTAAGCTAATACAAGCCTTTTCAGAACATGAAGAAAATTCGATAACGTTAGTATTTCAGATTTTTTTCTATATTGTTTAAGCTAGTCTCTCGCAGATTTTTAGTCTGTGATTTAATATAGAGAAATTCTTAAGCAGCCATTCTTTTTGCAATAAACAGGTAGCCTCACAAAGATTCAGCATTTTTCCTATAGTAAAACAATATGGCAGCTATTGTTTAATCCACTATCCATTCGCTGCCTTACAGCACACTCAGGCTCAAATTTCAAAGCAGCCTCCACTGACAGGCAGTTTTCTTGACAAACAGACAAAAGTAGAGGCGAATGAAAGATCATTGACTGCCCACATATAACGTTGACCTCACATAAGATTTGTAATGTGGACATGACATTCGATTGGAGGTCAGAACGAAGTCTGTCTTGGCCACCTTCTGTTCTAGGCACGCTAATGATTTCTCAGTGTTGAAGTGTCTTTTCTCAGTTAAAGGCACTCGTAACTTCAAAGAAAGCACTACAATGTCTTCCCTTGTGAGGATGTGAATTGGTGACACAAGTTCAAGGCACAAGCCTGTTTTTCCTAACAAAAAGTAGAAGAGAGACTGGGAACCAAGGCACTAAGTATATGCTCTCTGAACACTAGTAGAAAGGAGAACTTACCACAGGGCAAAATCTGTCCTCATATAATTTGAGTCTTATCTCCAAATCTAGGACCTTATCTCCTGCCTGCCTTTCTTATTGGGATCCAGTGCAGTCCTTGGTTGAAGTTACAATCCCTCCCTCTATTTCCAGAAGGTAGATTTGAGAAATTAACCCAAACCGTTTCTTATGACTTTCTCTGACATAGACTGAAAGGGATGGGTAATCTCAAGTTCCAAGCCCTCTCTCTGAACAAATTTTGCCTGAAGTCCTTGTCTCAAAGCAAAAGCCTACACAGGGAAGAAAAATAAAATGGAGACTTGGACTTCTGAACCAAGCCTGAATCTCCTAAAAGGATACAATTAAAGCTCAAGCCCACAATGTGAAGACCATCCAATTGGGAACAATGTCCCGTCTCAAGACCTATGCCCACAAACATCCAGCTGGCTCTTGTTACCTGAAACTCTTGTGGACACTTTAGCTTACAGAACTAAATGATTACCTCCTAAGAGGAAGAATGGAGGACTCAGTGCACACCTCCAAGAATATACTCCCTTGAAAACATTTATGATAGAAATTGGGCTGATAGCACCAACCATCTGTCATCATAACGGTACATTCAGCACAACCTGGTCCCACATCACCAATTTTCCCTTTAGACATTTATTAAAAGGTAATCATAACTTGCAACATCAAGCCTTTCTTCCGGTAATAGAAGGTAGTGTGGCAATAAAACCTGGTCAAACCTGGGCTGTTATTTTAAAAAATCGACAGCTTGATTCTATAGACCAAGGTGTCCACAATAGTTTCAGGTAGCAGGGGCCAGGCTGGATATTTGTGGGCCTAGGTCTTCACACTTGATACTGTTACCACTGGATGATCTTGACGTTGTAGCCCTGAGTTTAACTGCTTTCTTTTAGGTGGTCCAAGCTTGGTTCAGATTTCCATAGTCTCCTTTTTGTATTCTCTTTTATAAAGAAGGCCTTCTCTGAACTAGGGATCCAGGCATCATTTCTTCACAGAAAACCTGCTTGGAATTTGGTTTACAACACCATTTCAGTCTATGTCAAAGAAAGTCAGAAGAAATGCAATGGGCTAATTTCTTAGATCTACTTCCTGGAAATAGGGGTAGGGATTGGAACTCCAAAAACAAGACCAGCACCCTGGTTCCTACTAGATAAAGAGGCAGGAGACAATGTCCTAGGTTTCTAGATAAGACTCAAATTACATGAGGATAGGCTTGCCCTTTGGATTAAGTTCTCCTATCTACTTGTTTTCAGTGAAGACAGGCTTAGTGCTTTGCATCCCAGTCTCCTTTCTATTTTTGTTTTAAAAGACAGGCCTTGTGTTTTGGGCCTGTGTCACCAATCCATTTTCTCGCAAGTAAGATTGATATTGCATTCCCTTTGGTGTGATAAGTGAAAATCTCTAAGAAAATTCACATCAATAGTGAGAATTCATTAGTCTACATGGAGGAGAATGTGGCCGAGAAAGCCTCCTAACTGTCCTTTAATCAAATGTTGTGTCCACATTAAAAAACTAATTTGAAGTCAACGGTATGTGCGGGAAGTCAATGATCTTTATGTTGCCTCTAAATTTGTCTGTTTGTCAGGAAAACTGCCTTTTGTTCATGGAGGCAACAGTCGCACGTTGGCGGCATTGATCAATGAGCCTCAGTGTGCTGTGATTCAGTGACTGGATAGTGCTGGAAACAATAGCCACCATCTTTCTTTATTGTAGGAAAAATGCTGAGTCATTGTGAGGATACCACTTGATGGCAGAAAGAATGGCTTCCTCAGAATTTCTCTATACCAAACCTAAGACTACAAATTCTGAGAGGGACTTATTTGACTACCAAGGAAAGAAATCTGAGATATTGACTTTGAGGCTATCCATCACCTTGGTCTGAAGAGGCATATTTTAGCCTAGCAGAGGAAAGTGAGGTGGAAATGCCTTGAAATCTCCTCCAAGAATTAGGAAATCTCGCGATATTCACGAGGCCTCCCTGAGGGATTCATGTGAACATCACAGGGAGTCACGTGATATTGTGCTGATGATGCGGAGCTCACTTTTGAGTTAGGGTTCTCCATTCCTTGGTAAAATTTAGATACTCACTGAGGAAATGATACTGTCTGTGTAACACAGCCACCTAAAGGCCCTTCAATTGAAAAGATATGTCTGCAGGAGAAGGTTCGCTTGAAGACTGTGGCATAGGTTAACAGACAATTGTTAGATAACTGGCCTTAGGCTTCACCTGTACTCAGGCAACCTGCTTAAACGCAATGCAAGCTGCTGTGGAACATTAACTGCATTGATATTGGAAGGCTGAGTCTGCTTGACGAAAGTACTTTAGAGCGGTGTAAAGTGTAGGCACCATTTGCTGCAGTATAGCAAAAAAGCTGAATCACTTTGAGAACAACTGTGAACAGCTTCATATGGGACTCCCTCACTATTCTTTTATGTGGACCATTGGCCACTGCTGTCGACAGAGAATTGCTGAAAGGCCAATGACTCAATGCTGAATATTGAAAATAAGAGTTTATAAGACGAGTTTTGAAAACACTTGTTTGAAAATAAGTGAAGAGGAATAAGGTGGAGATCACCTGAAAATCACTGAGAAATTACAAGGGAATCACGCGGAGATCCAGTTAACACCTGGTGGAATTCACATGGAGATCAAGGAATACCCCACACTAATCTGGTATCTACCAATTGACCAGTCTTGTTGCTGTGGCCATAGGTTTCCACTTTTCTTCGAAGATGAACCAGGTTTCAGAGCATGAATCATATTGCAATCGAGTTTGCCTTATATAAGAATTTGGCGTGGTGTTGTGTTTTCAAACATCTACCCAACTTACCCCAGTTCCAGCAGAGGACTGCTTCCTAGGCCAAGAACTTCCAACGACATTTCTTTTCATACTAAAAATGTTTTGTGACTGTTTGCCAATTCCTTTACCTAAAGATTGTTATGTAAATTTAGGCTAGATTCTGTGGACCAGGGTCTCTACTCTACTTCTTAAATAGGAGGAATACTTACTGTGATTCCAAGCTCCACAATCGAGTTTTTTAAAGAACTTTCAAGGCTTTGGCCAGGTTTCTTAGTGCCCACAGTACCTTCTTTTACCAGAAGAAAGGCTTGGCTCTGCAAAGCATGGTAACCTTTCAATAATCGTCTAAAAGTAATATTGGTGACATGGGACCAGATCGTGCTAAACGTACTGTTATGATGACACAAGTTTGGTGACTTCGGCCCATTTTCTATCGTAAATGCTTTCGAGAGAGTACAATTTTGAAGGTGTGCACCAAGTTCTCCATTCTTCCTCCTCATAGGAGTTGATAGCTTGGTTCTATAGACCAAGGTGTCCACAAAGTTTCAGGTAACAAGGACCATGCTGGATGTTTGTGGCCGTAGGTCTTGAGACTGGACATTGTTACCAACTGAATACTCTTGACATTATGGGCCTGGGCTGTAATCTCCTTTTAGGAGGTTCAGACTTGGTTCAGATTTTCAGTCTCCATTTTATTTTTTCTTCCCTAAAGGTTTTTGCTTTGAGACAAGGACTTCAAGCCACATTTGTTCACAGAGAATAGGATTGGAACTGTGGGCTTACACCACCTTTTCAGTCTATGTTGGAGAAAGTTTTAAGAAAAGCTCTGGGCTAATTTCTCAAATCTTTTTTCTAGAAAAAGAAGTAGGGATTTTAACTGCTACCAAAAACAACACACTAGATCCCAACAGGAAATGCAAGCAAGAGACAATGTTTTAGGTTTTGAGATGACACTCAAATTACAGACTTGCCCTGTGTTTTAAGATATCCTATCCACTACTTTTCAGAAGATAGGCTTAGTGCCTTGGTTCAGTCTCCCTTATACTTTTTGTTAGGAAAAGACTAGCCTTGTGCCTTGGACCCATGTCACCAATCCACATTCTCACAAGGAAAGATGATGGAGTGCTTTCTTTGAAATGACAACTACATATCACTGAGAAAATTCACAGTAACACTGAAAAAATTATTAGGATGTGTGAAACAGAAATTCAGTGAGACAGACTTCGTACGGACCTCCAATTGAATGTCATCTCCACATCCCAAAAATTATGTGAGGTCAATTGTATAAGAGGGTAGTCAATGATCTTTAATTCGCCTCCACTTTTTCTACTAGTCAGGAAAACTGTCTAAGTTAATGGAGGCAGAAGTCGGACATTGGCAACGCTCATAATTGAGCCTGAGTGTGCTATAAGGGAGTGAATGGATAGCAGCTGAAACCATAGCTGACATATTGCTTTATTGCAAGAAAAATGCTGAGTCACTGTGAGGATACCTCTTCATGTAAAAAGAACGGTTACTTAAGAATTTATCTATATCAAACCACAGACTAAAAATCTGCGAGATACTGGCTTAAACTCCAAAGAAAGAATACTGAGGTATGGACATTGAGGCTGTTCCATCCGAGTGTTCTGAAGAGGCTTATAATAGCCTCACAGAGGTAATGCAGTTGAAAATGCCTGGAAATCTCAGGCAAAGAATTAGGGAATTTTACGATACTCATGAGGATTTCCCACTGGGTAATGTGAATAGGAAGAGACTGGCCTGAGGGCAACACACGGAAATTACTTGAAGTTGGGGTGATGGTGTGGTGCTCACTTTAGAGTTATCCTTCTACATTCCTTGGTAAAATTTACATAAGCACTGAGACAATAACATTACCTGTGTAGCAAGGACACTGAATAGCCCTTCAATCGAAAGGTCATGTCTGCATGAGAAAACCTGCTAGAGGACAGCGGCATAGGCTAACACACACTTGTCGTTGGGTAACTGCCTGGAGGATTTATCATTGGTCAGGCAATCCGCTTAAGTACAATGGGAGCAGAAGTCACACATTAAAAGCATTGATGTTTAGAGGTTGAGTCTGAATGACGAAGCTACCTTAGAACGGTGAAAACTCTAAGCACCATTATGCTGTATTGTAGTAGAAATGCTCAGTCATTGTGAGCATAAAGGTTCTGGTGGGAGATCCATGCTATTCTTGAACGTGAACCTTAGGCTACTGCTGTTGAGAAGAAATTGTTTAAAGGCTAAGGACTTAATGAAGAAATATTGAAAATATTTATGAGACATGCTTTAAAAACACTTGTTTGAGGAAAGGGGAAGAGGAATAAAGTGGAAGTCACCTAAAAGTCATATAGTAATCACCAGGGAATTACATGGAGATCAATTGAATACCTGGAGGGGTTCACGTGGGAATCAAGTACGACCCTGCAGGAATCTGTTGTCTACCAGGTGATGAGTCTTGTTGTTGTGGGTATAGGTTTTTACAATACCTCTTACAATGAATCATGCATCAGTTGGTGAAATGTTTTCACTAGTGTACCTTGTCAATGAGACCAGCGTGGTGTTGTGTATTCAAATGTTGAAACAACTTACCATATTTCTGGCAGAGGACTGGGTCCTGAGCCGTCGATTTCTATCAACATTTTTAATACCAAGAAAGTCTTTTGACCGTGGACCACATCCTCTATTTAAAGATCTGTCAAGTAAGGTACGCTAGGTTCTGTGTGCCAAGGTGTCCACTCTGCTTCCTGGACATAAAAGCAATGCTTGGCTGTGCATCCAGGCTCTCCAATTGAGTAACTTACAAAATAGTTCAGGCTTTGATTCAGGTTTTTTAGTGCCCAAAGTAGGTTCTATTACCACAGGAAAGCACCATTATGCTGTATTGTAGCAGAAATGCTCAGTCATTGTGAGCAGAACCCTTAACGGTTCTGGTAGTATAGTCACCTTTCAATAATTGTATCAAAGGAAAATTATAACCAGTTTATGCTGAAGGTACTGTTATGATGACAAAGGTTGGTGTCTTCAACCCAATTTCTATCGCAAATACTTTAAAGGAAGGACAGTCTTAGAACCATGCACCAAGTCCTGCATTCTTCCTCTTTCTAGGACATGTCAGCTTGATTCTGTAGGCCAAGGTGTCCACTATAGTTGCAAGTAGCAAGGGCTAGGCTGCTTTTTGTGGGCTTAAGTCTTCAGACTGGATGTTGTTACCAATTGGATGATATTGATATTGTGGGCCTGAGTTTAACTGCTTCTTTTTAGATGATCTAGACTTGGCTCAGATTTCCACAAACTCTGTTTTATTTTTTCTTCCATAGAGAATGCTTTTGTTTTGAGCCAGGGCTCTAGGCAACATTTGTTCACAGAAAACAGGCTTGGAACTTGGTCTTATGCCACCATTCAGTCTATGACGAAGAAGTCAAAAGAAATACTGTGGGCTATTTTCTCAGATCTACTTTCTGGAAATAGGGGTAGGGATTGGAACAGCAAAACCAACTTTAGCACCATGATTCCTAATAGGAAAGAGAGGCTGGAGACAAGGTCTTAGGTTTCTAGTAAAGACTCAAATTACATGAGGACAGGCTTTCCCTTTGGATTAAGTTCTCCTATGTACTTGTTTTCAGAAACAACAGGCTTAGTGCTTTGGGTCCCAGTCCTCTTCTACTTTTTATTTGGAAAAATCAGGCCTTGTGCCTTGGGCCCATGTTACCAATCCATATCCTTACAAGGGAGGATGATGTAGTGCTCTCTTTGTAGTCACAAGTGCATACCCCTGAGAAAATTCACATCGACACTGAAAAGTCATTAGTTTACATGGAGCAGAAGGTGGCCGAGACCACCTCCTAACTGCCCTCCAATCAAATGTCATGTCCACATTACAAATCTAGTTTGAAGTCTACATGCGGCAGGTCTGTGATCTTTAATTTGCCTCTAGTTATATCTGTTTGTCGGAAAAACTGCCTTCTGTTCGTGGAGGCAACAGTCGCACATTGGCAGCATTGATAATTAACCCTGAGTATGCTGTGAGGCTGCGACTTGACAGCGGCCGAAACAATAGCCTCCATTTTTCTGCATTGTAGGAAAAATTCTGAGTCATTGAGAGGATATCACTTGATTGCAGAAAGAACGAGTACCTCAGAATTTTCTCTATATCAAACCTCAGCCTACAAATTCTGAGAGGGACTGGCTTAAGCACCAAGAAAAGATAAATGAGATAGTGACATTGAAGTTCTTCCATCAAAGTGTTCTGAAGAGGCTTATTATAACCTAGCAGAGGAAAGTGAAAAGGAAGTTGCTTGGAAATCTCGTAATAGGAATTAAGGAAGTTCGCTATATTAACGAAGCTTTCCCGCAGAATTCATGTGATCAGGAAGAGACTGGCCTGAGGGCAACACAGAAAAACCACATAAAATTGGGATGGTGGTGTGGTGCCTCTTTTGTGATACACTTTTACATTTATGGTAAAATTCACATTAGCACTGAGAAAATAAGATTACCTGTATAACATAGCCATCTAACAGGCCTTCAATTGAAAGGTCATGTCTGTATGACAAGACTTATTTAAGGAAAGCGGCATAGGCTAACACACATTTCTCATTAGGAAATGCCCTGAGGTTTTGTCTGTGGTCACGCAACCTGCTTGTATATAATGGGAGCAGTGGTCGTACATTAACCACTTTGAAATTTAGAAGCTGATTCTGAATGACAAAGCTACCTTAGAGCGGTGAAACTCTAAGAGACATTATGCTGTATTGTAGCAGAAATGCTAAGTCAATGGGAGAATAACCCTTAATGGTTCTGGTGGGAGATCCACAGCATTCTTGACATTGAACCTTAGGCTACTACTGTTGAGAAGAATTGCTTAAAAGCCAATAACTCAATGCTGAATTATTGAAAATAATTGTTTATTAGATGTGTTTTGAAAACACTTGTTTCAGGAGGAGGCTGTCTCTGCTACCTTCTGCTCCACGTAGAGTATTGACTTCTCAGTGTTGATGTGAATTTTCTCAGTGATATGCACTTGTCACTTCAAAGGGAGAACTACATCATCCTCTCCTTTAAGGATATGGATTGGTGATATGGGCCCTAGGCACAAGGCCTGTCTTTTCCTGAAAAAAGTAGAAAGGAGACAGGGACTCAAAGCACTAAGCCTGTCCTCCCTGAAAACTAGTAGAAAGGAGAACATAATCCAAAGAGCAAGCCTGTCCTCATGTAATTTGAGTCTTATCTAGAAACCTAGGACTTTGTCTCCAGCCTTTATTTCGTATTAGGAAACATGGTGCTGACCTTGGTTTTGAAGTTCCAATCCCTACTTCATTTTCCAGGAAGTAGATCTGAGAAATTAGCCACAGTATTTCTTCCAACTTTCTCTGACTTAGACTGAAATGGTGACGTAAGCCCAAGTTCCAAGTCTGTTTTCTATGAACAAGTGTTTCCTCGAACCCTGGTAAAAGCAAAAGCCTTCCGTATGTTAGAAAAAATAAACGAATACTGTGGAAATCTGAACCAAGTCTGGATCAATTAAAAGGAAGCAGTTAAAATCAGGGTACAAGGTCAAGATTATCCAATTGGTAACAATATCCAGTTTGAAGACCTAGTTCTACAAACATGCAGCCTGACACCTGCTATCTGAAACTATTATGGGCACCTTGGCCTACAGAATCAAACTTTCATCTCCTGGAAGGAGGAATAATGAAGGACTCTCTGCATGGTTCCAAGAGTGTCCTCCCTTTAAAGTATTTGTGCTAGAAATTGTGCCAAAGACACCAAATGTGTCATCATAACAGTACATTCAGCACAAACTGGTTTTACATCACCAATTTTCTTTGATACAATTATTGAATGAGGACCATACCTTACAAGACCAAGCATTTTCCCTGATACTAGAACATAGTTTGGGCACTAGAAAACCTGGATCAATTCCTGAACTGTTTTGTAATTTATTTGATTCGATACCATGGAAGTACGGCCGAGCATTGCTTTTATTTCCAGAAAGTAGAGTGGAGACCTTGGCACACAGAATCTAGCCTAACTTTACTTAATGGATCTTTAGATAGAGGATGTGACACATGGTCACAACCTTCTTCATAGGAAAAAATGTCAATGGATTTCCAAGGCCCAGAACCCAGTCCTTTGCTGTAACTAGAGTAAGCTGTGTGGACTTTTGAATACACAACACCACGCCAGTCTCATTTACAGGGTACTCTCCAGTGCAAAATATTTCACAGTCTGAAGCCTGATTCATTGTAAGAGGTAAGGTAAAATCCTAAAGCCACAGCAACAAGACTAGTCATCTGGTAGAAACCAGATTCCTGCAGATTCTTCCTTGATCCCCACATCCATTTCTGCAGGTATTCACTTGACCTTCATGTAATTCCCTGCTGATTACTATGTAATTTTCAGGTGACTTCCATCTAATTCCTCTTACCCTATTCTCAAACAAGTGTTTTCAATACATGTCTCCTAAACTCTTATTTTCAATATTTCAGCATTGAGTCAATGGTCTTTAAACAATTTCTTCTCGACAGTAGTAGCCTAAGGTTCACCTTTAAGATTAGTGTCGATCTTCAACCAGAACCCTTAAAGGTTATGCTCACAATGACTAATCATTTCTGCTACAATACAGCATAATGGCACTTAGAGTTTCCACTGCTCTAAGGTAGCTTCATCATTCAGACTCAGCCTCTAAATTTCAACTCAGTTAATGTGTGATCGCTGCTCCCATTGTAACAAGCAGGATGCCTGACCAGAGATGAAACCTCAGGGCACTTACTTAATGACATAGATGTGTTAGCCTATGGGCTGTCCTCAAGCAAGTCTTCTCATGCAGACATGACCTTTCGATTGAAGGGCTATGTTACACTGGTAATCTTATTTTCTCAGTGCATATGTGAATTTTAGAAGTAATGTAGAACGGTAAAACAAAAATTAGCGCCCCAGCATCACCCCACTTTCACGTGATTTTCATGTGTACCCTCAGGCCAGTCTCTTCCTAGTCACCTGAATCCCACCGGAAAAACTTTGTGAGTATGGTGAGATTCCCTAAATCTTAGTACGAGATTTCTAGGTGACCTCATCACCTCTGCTAAGCTAATACAAGCCTTTTAAGAACATGTTCAAGAAATTGCATCAATGTCACTTTCTCAGCTTTTTTTCCATATTGGTTTAGACAGTCTCTCGCAGATGTTAGTCTTTGGTTTGACATAGAGAAATTCTTATGCAGCATTTTTTTTTTTTTTTTGGCAATAAGAAGCAACCTCACAACGACTCAGGATTTTTCCTACAATAAAGTAATATGGCAGCTAAGGTTCCAAATGCTATCCATTCTCTTTCTCACTGCACACTCAGGCTCAAATATGAACACAGCCAAAGTGTGAATTTTGCCACCACTGACAAAGGCAGTTTTCCTGAAAAATAGACAAAAGTTGGAGCGAATTAAAGATCATTGACTGCCCGCATATACCTTTGACCTCACATAAGATTTGTAATGTGGACATGACTTTCATTTGGAGGTCAGAACGACATCTGTCTCGACCAAATTTGGTTCTACATATACTAATGATTTCTCATTGTTGATGTGAATTTTCTCAATTATATGCATTTGTCATTTCAAAGAAAGCATTACAACATTATTTCTTGTGAGAATGTGTATTGGTGACATGGGTCCAATGCTAAAGGCCTGTCTTATCCTAACAAGAATTAGAAAGGAGACTAGGAAATAAGGAACTAAGCCGATCCTCTCTGAAAACTAGTACATAGGATAACCTAACCCACAGACGAAGGTAGTCCTCATGTAATTTGATTCTTATCTCAAAACCCTGGGCCTTGTCTCCTGCCTGCATTTCCTATTGGGATCAAATGTGCTGTCCTTGGTTTCTGTTATAATCCCTACCTTTATTTCCAGAAAGTAGATTTGAGAAATTAGCCCAGAGCTTTTCTTTGGACTTTCTCTGACATAGGCTGAAAAGGTGGCTTAAGCCAACATTTCCAAACCTATCTCTGTGAACAAATGTGGCCTGAAGTATTTGTCTCAAAGCCAAAGCCTTTTTTAGGGAAGAAAAAATAAAACAAAGACTTTGGAACTCTTAACCAAGCCTGGACATCCTACAAGTACATAGTTATAGCCCAGGCCCACAACTTGAAACCATACAATTGGTAATAATTTCCAGTCTGAAGACCGAGGCACACAAACATCCAGCCTGGCTCTTGTTACCTGAAACTCTTATGGACACCTTGGCCTATAGAACAAAACTGTCACCTCCTAGGGGGAGAAAGAATGGGAAACTTTGTGTACACCTCCAAGACTCTACTCCTTTGAAAGCATTTACAATAGAAATTGGGCCGATGTCAACAATCCTGTGTCATCATAACAGTACATTCAGCACAACCTGGTCCCAGGTCACTAATTTTCCTTTTAGTCAATTATTGCAAGTTGATCATACCTTGCAGCATGAAGCCTTTCTTCTGGTAAGAGAAAGTAGTGTGAGCACTAAGAATCGTGGTCAAATCTTGAATTATTCTTTAAAAAACTTGATTTGAGAACTTGGAATCAAAACCAAGTATTGTTCCTATTTCTAGGAAGTAGAGTGGAGACAATGGTCCACAGAATCTAGCCTAACTTTACATAACGAATTTTTAGGTAGAGGATTTGGCAAACGGTCACAAGACATTCATGGTAGAAAAAGTAACGTGGTTGAAAGTCCATGGCCTAGGAGGCAATACTCTGCTGGAACTGGAGAAAGTTGGTTTGATGTTTGAAAACACGACACCACATCAATCTCATATATAACATAAACTCGTTTACAATACGATTCATACTCTGAAGCCTGGTTTATTCTACGAAGTAAGGTGAAAACTACGGCCACAACATGACTGGTAACTTGGTAGGTACAGGATTAGTGCAGGGTATTCCTTGAACCCCATGTGAATTACATCAGGAGTTTATTGATTTCCACATGATTGTCACTACAAAGGGAACACTACATCATCCTCTCTTGTGAGGATATGGATTGGTGGCACGATCCCAGGCACAAGGCCTGTCTTTTTCAAACAAAAAATAGAAGGGAGACTGAGACCCAAGCACTAAGCATGTCTTCTCTGAAAATTTATAGATAGGAGATATTAATCCAAAAGGCAAGCGTGTTGTCATATAACATGAGTCTGACCTAGAAACCTAGGACCTTGTCTCCGGTCTCTATTTCTATCAGGAACCAGGGTGTTGTCCTTGCTTTTGCAGTTCAATCCTGACCCCTGTTTCCAGGAAGTAGACCTGAGAAATTAGCCAAAAGCATTTCTTTCTACTTTCTCGACATAGACTGAAATTGTGGCATAACCCCAAGTTCCAAGTCTGTTTTAGGTGAACAAATGTTGTCTGAAGCCCTGCCTCAAAGAAAAATCTTTCTTTAGGGAACAAAAAGGAAAATGGAGACTGTGGAAATCTGAACCAGGCCTGGACTTCCTAAAAGGACATAGTTAAAGACCAGGCCTACAAAATCAAGACCATCCAATTGGTAACAATATTCAGTCTCAAGACCTAGGCCCACAAACTTCTAACCTGGCCCTAGTTCCCTGAAACTCTTGTGGACACCTTGGACTTTAGAACCAATCTGTCATCTCTTACGAGGAGGAAGAATGGAGGACTCAAGGTACGCTCTAAGTCTGTACTACTTTGAAAGCATTTACGATAGAAATCGGGACAATGACACCAACCCTGTTTCATCATAACACTACATTCAGCACAATGTGGTCTCAAGTAACCAATTTTCCTTTTAGACAGTTATGGAAAGGTGACCGTAACTTGCAGCACCAAACCGTTCTTCTGGTAAGGGAAAGTAGTGTGGGCACAAAGAAACCTGGCCATAGCCTGGACTGTTCTTTAAAAAACTCATTTGGGGAGCTTGGAATCACAACCATATATTGTTTCTATTTCTAGGAAGTAGAGTGGAAACCTTGGCCCTCAGAATCTAGCCCAGGTTTACATAATGAATCTTTAGGTAGATGACTTGGCAAACGGTCACAGGACATTCTTGGTAAGAAAAGAAAAGTGGTTAGAAGTACATAGCCTAGGAGGCCGTCCTCTTCTGGAACTGGGGTAAGTTGGGTGGACATGTGAAAACACAACACCATACCAATTTCATATATAAGGTAAACTTGTTTGCAATACAGTTCATGCTGTAAAGCCTGGTTTATTATCTGAAGTAAAAATGAAAACCTACGCCACAGCAACAAGACTGGTCACTTGGTAGATACCAGATTTGTGTGGGATATTCCTTGATCCCCATGTGAATTCCACCTGGTGTTTAGTTCATCTCCGTGTGTTTCCCTGGTGATTTCTAAGTGATTTTTCGGGTGATTTCAACCTTTTTCCTCTTCTTCTATTTTCAAACAAGTGTTTTAAAAAATGATCTTATTAACTCTAATTTTCAATATTCAGCATTGAGTCATTGGCTGCCGCAGTCCAACCACGACAGGATCCAGGGGGCCCCAAAGGTGGGCAAGGCGTCAGCGTGGGAGACAGTCAACTACACAACTCAGAGGCAGTGTGACACTGTTCCGTCTTATTGTGATTTGAGTACAACTTTTATGCTTTCTATTTTGGCATTTGATTATACTTTGTGGTTAAGATAGCAAGGAGTTAAATCTCTGTGGTTAGGCAAAGCAGAAAATCTTATAAAGTATATTATTATTAATATTCATGATTAACTAGTACATTTTTCTCTCAATCATTAGAACAGAACTACCTGATGGAACAATCTAAACTTTTAATTCTTACATCTATTATGTAAGATACAGTTTGATTTAAATAAGGTGATAGATGTATTCATAACAGCAAGCATTGGCTTGTGGGCAGACATTGTTCTTCTTTCTGCCTGAAGAAATCTTTTAAATGCTATTTGATTTATGCTACATCTAAAGTTCAAACTGAACCTTTCTCATAGCTGTTCGAAAGCTTCCTTGGTGCAGTATTGAGGAAAATATTTATAAAAATCAGTTTTACAAAGCTGTTTTCGTAAGCTAAGTTTTTGTTCCTTTGTTTTTTAAGCACCAAGGAGGTCCTGACCTAGCCAGCCTTTCTATAAAACTTAAACTACTATAAGGCACATGAATTCCATCTTTATTCACCACACGTATGCTATCTTCATTTGCCTCCTGTATAAGGCAAAGGAGGATCAGGTAATCTTTTCATACTATTAGCCCCCCTAGGTGGATACCAGAGTTTTCCATTTATCCAGTAGGCCACAAAAGTAGGCCCTTCCACAGTAGGCACAGGCTTATGAGTAAATTTCTTTTCCTTTACTAATTTTTCTACTAACTGCATGGGAACAGGAGTATAAACTGGTTCTAGTAATTCAGCTTGTTATAATTTATTCATAACATCTTTAAGAGGTGCATCAAAAGGAATTTCTCTTAATAATTGTTCAAATAAAGGGTTTACGCATTCTGGACATGTCAAGGTGACTAGAGCTGATTCCATACGCAGGGAATTTACTATGTTTTCCTCAGAGCCAATTTTGAGGAAATCCATTTGTACAGTGTTTACACTTACTAGAATTTGTGCTACTCAAATTCCCCCTATTAATAGGATCGTTTCTAAGAAACCAATTATCCCTAAACACATGCCACGTCCTCATTCTTGACGATGCATTCCTTGAAGCCTCTGTCCCCATCTCCGGACCTTGTCACACAGTAGGGTAGAAAGAGGACGCGGCAATTGGCCTTACAGCAATTCCCTGTCAACAGTATTTGCCAAAGGTTCACATAAAAGAATAGTGTGAGAGTTTTACATGAATCCATTCAGAGTGATACTCACAATAAGAAAAATAAAACTTTTTCTGTGATACAGCAAAATGGGGCTTTCAGTTTACAGTGCTCCAAAGTAGCTTCGTCAAACAGACTCAGCCTCCAACTATCAATGCAGTTAATGTTCGCCACCAATTTCCATTGCGTTCAAGCAGGTTGCCTTACCACAGATGAAATCTAAGGCCAGTTATATAAAAACAATCGTCTGTTAACCTATGCCACCGTCCTCAAGCAAATCTTCTGCAGAAATACCTTTCTATTGAAGGGCCAATAGGTCGCTGTGTTACACAGACACCATCATTTTCTCAGTGGTTTTCTAAACTTTCCCAAATAATGGAGAAGGGTAACTCAAAAGTGAGCACCACACCATCAACTCAGTATCACGTGACTCCCTGTGATTCCATCAGGCCTGCTTCTTGAGGGTCACATGAAACCCACAATGTAACCTCGTGGGTATCGCAAGATATCCTCATTCTTGGTATGAGGTTTCCAGGTGACTTGCACCTCACTTTCCACTGTGAGACTAAAATAAGGCCCTTCAGAACACTTTGTTGGAACAGTCTGAATGTCAATATCAAAGTTTTCTTTCCTTGGTGGTTAAGCCAGTCCCTCTCAGAATATGTAGTCTGAGGTTTGGTATAGAGAAATTCTGTGGCAGCCATTCTGTCTGCCATCAAGTGGTATCCTCACAATGACACAGCATTTTTCCTACAAAACAGAAAAGTGTCAGCTCTTGTTTCCACCGCGCTGCCTCACAGCACACTGAGGCACTATGATCAATGCTGCCAAAGTGCAACTATTGCCTCTGAGAACAGAAGGCATTTTTCCTGACATGCGGACAAAATTAGAGGCAAATTAAAGATCGTTGACTGCCCACATATACCTTGACTTCAAATTAGATTTATAATGTGGACATAACATTCAATTGCAGGACAGTTAGGAGGCTATCTCAGCCACCTTCTGCTCCACGTAGACTCATGTCTTCTCAGTGTTAATGTGAATTTTCTCAGTGATATGCAGTTTTTACTACAAAGGGAAAACTACGTCATCCTCCCTTGTGAGGATATGGATTGGAGACATGGGCCCAAGGCACAGGCCTGTCTTTGCCTAAAAAAGTAGAAGGGAGTCTAGGATCCAAAGCATTAAGCCTGTCCACTCTGAAAACTAGTAGAGAGGAAAACCTAATCCAAAGGGTAAGCCTATCTTCATGTAATCCGAGTCTTATCTAAAAACCTAGGACCTCGATTCCTGCCTCGATTTCCTATTAGGCACCAGGGTACTGACCTTGGTTTTGCAGTTCCAACACCTACCCCTATTTCAAGGAAAAAGATCTGAGAAAATAGCGCACAGCATTTCTTCTGACTTTCTCCGACATAGACTGAAATGTTGGCATAAACCCAAGTTCCTAGCCTGTTTTCTGAGAACAAATGTTGCCTGGAGCCCTGACTCAAAGCAAATGCCATTTATGGAGGAAAAATATAATGGAGCGTGTGGAAATTTGAAGCAAGCCTGGACCACCTAAAAGGAAGCAGTTAAACTCAGGGCCACAACATCAAGATCATCCAATTTTAATAATATACAATCTGAAGACTTAGGCCCACAAATATCCATCCTGTCCCCTGCTATCTGAAACTACTGTGGACACCTTGGTCTACAGAATCAAGCTGTCGTCTCCTAGAAAGAGGAAGAATAGAGAACTCAGTGCATGGTTTCAAGACTATACTTCCTTTAAAGTATTTACGATAGAAATTGGTCCAAAACCACCAACCTATGTCATTATAACAATACATTCAGCTCATACTGGTTGCACGTCATCAATTTTTCTTTTACACAATTATTGAAAGGTGACCATACCTTATGGCACCAGCCTTTCCGTGGTAATAGAACATGGTTTGGGCACTCGAAAAACTGGATCAAAGCCTGAACTGTTTTGTAAGTTACTCGATGGGAGAGCCTGGAAGCATGGCCAAGCATTGCTTTTATTTCCAGGAAGTAGTGAAGAGATTCTAGCCTAATATTACTTAATGAATCTTTAGAAAGGAAACGTGGCACAAAGTCACAAGACTTTCTTGGTAGGATAAAATGTCGATGGAAGGCCATGGCCCAGTACCCAGTTCTCTGCAGGAACTAGGGTATGTTGTGTATACGTTTGAGTACACAACACCACGCCAGTCTCATTTACAGGGTACACTCGAGTGCCAAATCTTCCACAAACTGAGGCCTGATTCATTGTAAGAGGTAAGGTGAAAACCCAAAGCCAAAGCAACAAGACTCGTCACCTGGTAGATGCCAGATTCCTGCAGGTTCTTATTTAATCCCCACATGAATACCTCTAGGTATTCACTTGACCTCCATGTAACCCCATTGTCATTACTATGTGATTTTCACTTTATTCCTTTTCCCCATCTTCAAACAAGTGTTTTCAAAATACGTCTTATAAACTCTTATTTTCAATATTTCACTATTGAGTCATTGGCCTTTAAGAAATGTCTTCTTGACAAAAGTAGCCTAAGGTACACCTTTAAGAATAGCATGGATCTCCCACTAGAACCGTTGAAGATAATTCTGACAATGACTCAGCATTTCTGCTAAATACAGCATAATGGCGCTTAGACATTCCTCTCCTCCAAGGTAGCTTCGTCATTCAGACTAATCCTCTAAATTTCAACGTGGTTAATGTGTGACTCCTGCTCCCATTGTACACAAGCAGGTCACCTGACCAGAGAGGAAACCTCAGAGCAATTACCTAATGACAAGTATGTGTTAGCCAGTGCCACTGTCCTCAAGCAAGACTTCTCATGCAGGCATGACCTATCAGTTGAAGGGGTGTTAAGTGGCTGTGTTACAAGGTAATCTTATTTTCTCAGTGTTATGAGAATTTTACCAAAGAATGTAGAAAAGTTACACAAAAGGTTTTTTCGAGATTTGCCCTCAGGCCATGCTTTTCCTGGTCATATGTATCCTGTGGGAAAGCATGTTGAGTATTGCCAGATTTCCTAATTCTTGGTACGAGATTTAGGTGACTTCTACTTCATTATCTCTGCTAGGCTAATAGAAGTCTTTTCAGAACACATAGAAGAAACTCCCTCAATGTCAGTTTCTCAGCTTTTTTTGCATGTTGGTTTATCCAGTCTCTCACAGATGTTTAGTCTTTGGTTTGATATAGAGGAATTCTTCAGCAGCATTTGTTTGTTTGTTTGTTTTTAGTAATGAAGAGGTAAACTCACAATGACTTGGCATTTATCCTACAATAAAGCAATATGGCAGCTCTGGTTTCAACTGCTATCCATTCGCTTCCTTACAGCACACTTGGGCTTAATTATGAACACAGCCAATGTGTGACTTCTGTCTCACTGACAGAGGCAGTTTTCCTGACAAACATACAAAAATAGAGGCGAATTAAAGATCATTGACTGCCCACATATGCCTTCGACCTCACATAAGATTTGGAATGTGAACATGACATTCGCTTGAAGGTCAGCATGAAATCTGTCTCGGCCACCTTCGATTCCACGCATACTAGTGATTTCTCAGTGTTGATGTGAATTTTCTCAGTAATATGCACTCGTCATTTCAAAAAAAGTACTACATCATCTTCTCTTTTAAAGATGTGGATTGGTGATATGGACCCAAGGCACATGGCCTGTCTTTTCCTAACAAAAAGTAGAAGGGAGACTGGGAAACAAGGCATTAAGCATATGCTCTTCTTTTGGTAAGAGAAGGTACTAGGGGCACTAAGAAACCTGGTAAAACCTGAAAACTAGTAAATCACAGAGCATGTCTGTCCTCATGAAATTTGATTCTTATCTTTAAACCTAGGAACTTGTCTCCTGCCTGCATGTTCTATTGGAATCTAGTGTGCTATCCTTGGTTGCAGTTACAATCTCACCTCTAATACCAGAAAGTAGATTTGAAAAATTATCCCAAACCATTTCTTACGACTTTCTCCAACATAGACTGAAACAATGGTGTAATCCCACATTTCCAATCCTGTTCTCTGCAAACAAAAGTTGCCTGAAGTCCTTGTCTAAAGCAAACACTTTCTTAGAGAAGAAAAATAAAACAAAGACTGTAAAAATCTGAACAAAGCCTGGACCTCCTTAAAGGACATAATTAAAGGCTAGGCCCACTACTTCAAGCATATCCATTTGGTAACAATGTCCAGTCTCAAGAACTAGGTCAGCAAACATCCAGCCTAGCCCTTATTACCTGAAACTCTTGTGGACACTTTGGCATATAGAACCAAGCTGTCATCTCCTAGGAGGAGAAAGAATGTTGGACCATGTGAACATCTCTAAGACTATACTCCCTCGAAAGCATTTATGATAGAAATTGGACCGCTGGCACCAATCCTGTGTCATCCTAACTTTACCTTCAGCAAAACCTGGTCCCACATGGCTAATTTTCCTTTTAGACAATTATTGAAACATGACCATAGCTTGCAGCACCAAGCCTTTCTTTTGCTAAGAGAAGGTACTAGGGGCACTAAGAAACCTGGTAAAAGCCTGGACTGTTCTTTAAAAAACTTGACTGTAGAGCTTGTAATCACAAGCAAGTACTGCTTCTATTTCTAGGAAATAGAGTGGAGACCTTGGCCCACAGAATCTAACCTAACTTTACATAATGACTCTTTAGGTAGAGGCCTTGGCAAATGGTTACAAGACATTCTTGATAGGAAAAAAAGAGTTGTTTGAAGTCCATGGTCTAGGAGTCAGTCCTCTGATGGAACAGGGGTAACTTGGGTGGACATTTGAAAACACAACATCAGGCAACCTCATATATAAGGTAAATACATTTCATGCTCTGAAGTCTGGTTCATTATATGAAGTAAAGTGAAAACCTATAGCCACAGCAACAAGACTGGTCACTTGGCAGATACCAGATTAGTGCAAGGTATTTCTTGATCCCTATGTGAATTCCACCAGGTGTTTAGTGAATCTCTGCATGATTCCCTAGTGATTTTCAATTGATTTTCAGATGATTTCCACCTTGTTTCTCTTCCCCTATTTTCAAAAATGTGTTTTCAAACTCATCTCATAAACTCTTATTTTCAATATTCAACATTGAGTCATTCATTGCCCTTTAAGCAATTTTCTATTGATAGCTGTGGCCAAAGATCCACATAAAAGAATAATGCAGGAGTTTTACATGAATCCATTTAGAGTTATACTCAAAATGACTCAGCATTTTTGCTATATATAACAAAATGGCGCTTATAATGTATACCGTTCTAAAGTGGCTTCGTCAAAAAGACTCAGCCTCCAAATTAAAACGCAGTTCATGTTTGACAGCAGCTTCCACTGCATTAAAGCAGTTTGCCTGAACACAGATGAAACCTAAGGCCAGTTATCTAACAACAATTGTCTCAACCTATGCCACCATCATCAAGTGAATCTTGTCATGCAGACATGATCTTTCTTTTGAAGGGTCGTTAGATGGCTATGTTCCACAGACACTATAATTTTCTCAGGGATTATCTAAATTTTACCAAGGAATTGAGAAGAATCACTCGAATGTGAGCACCACACCATCAACCCAATATCACATGACTCCCTGTGATGCCCTTAGGCCAGTCTCTTGACGGTCACTTGAATCCCACAGGGAGGCCTCATGAGTATCGTGAGACTCCCTAATTCTCGTTATGAGATTTCCAGACGACTTCCACTTCATTTTCCTCTGCTAAGCTAAAATCAGCCACTTCAAATGGCCTCAGTGTCAATATACCAGATTTCTTTCCTTGATGGTTAAGCAAGTCTCTCTCAGAATTTGTAGTCTGAGGTTTGGTACAGAGAAATTCTGAGGCAGTTGTTCTTTATGCCATCAAGTTGTATCTACACAATGACTCAGTAATTTTCCCACAGTACAGAAAATTACAGCTATTGTTTCCACCACTATCCAGTCACTGCCTCACAGCACACTCAGGCTCAAAGATCAACGCCGCCAATGTGCAACTGTTGCCTCCACAAAGAGAAGGCAGTTTTCCTGACAAACAAACAAAACTAATGGTGAATTAAAGATCCTTGACTGCCCGCATATATATTTGACTTCAAATTAGATTTGTAATGTGGACAGGACATTCACTTGGAGGACAAGTAGGAGGCAGTCTCTGCACCTTAGCCTCCACGTAGACTAATGACTTCTCAGTGTTGATGGGAATTGTCTCAGTGATGCACCTTTCACTACAAGGGGAGCACTACATCATCTTCCTTTGTGAGGATATGGATTACTGACATGGGCCCAAGGCACAGGGCCTGTCTTTGTCTAACAAAAAGAAGAGGTCAGGCTGGGACCCAAAGCATAAGCCTGTCCACTCTGAAAACTAGTAGAGAGGAAAACCTAATCCAAAGGGTAAGCCTATCTTCATGTAATATGACTCTTATCTAGAAACCTAAAAACTTGTCTCTGACCTCTATTTCCTATTAGGAACCAGGGTGCTGTCCTAGGTTTTGAAGTTCCAATCCCTACCTCTACTTCCAGGCAGTAGATCTAAAAAATTAGACCGCAGCATTTCTTCCAACTTTCTCCTACATAGACTGAATTCGTTGCATAAGCCTAAGTTCCAAGCCTGTTTTCTGTGAAAAAAAATATTGTCTGGAGACGTGGCTCAAAGCAAAAGCCTTCCTTATGTAAGAAAAAATAAAATGGATACTTTGGAAATCTGAACCAAGCCTCAACCATGTAAAAGAAAGCAGTTAAACTCAGGGCCACAACATCAAGATCATCCAATTGGTAACAATATCCAGTCTGAAGACCTAGGCCCACAAATATCCAACCCGGATCATGCTACCTGAAACTTGTGGACACCTTGGCCTATAGAATCAAGCTGTCTCCTCCTAGAAGGAGGAAGAATGGAGTACTCGAGGCATGGTTCCAGGATCGTCCTCCCTTGAAAGTATTTACTAAAGAAAATAGGCTGAAGACACCAACCTGTGTCATCATAATAGTACATTAAACACAAACTGGTTCCAAGTCATCAATTTTCTTTTTAAAGAATTATTGAAAGGTGACCATAGGTTACAGCATCAAAACTTTCCCCTGATAATAGAGCATAGTTTGGGAACTAAGAAACCTGGATCAAAGCCTGAACTGTTTGTAAGTTACTCGATTTTCTCAGTGCATATGTGAATTTTACCAATGAATGTAGGAGATAACACAAAAGTGTCTTTCAAGAGTTGCATTCTGGGCGATCACTTCCTGGTCACCTGAGTCCTGCAGGAAAGCCTCATGAGTATCGCAAGATTTCCTAATTCTTGGTGTGAGATTTCCAGGTGACTTCCACCTCACTACCTCTGCTAGGCTAATACAAGCCTTTTAAGAACATGTTGAAGAAACTGCCTCAGTATCAATATCTCAGCATTTTTCCATATTGGTTATGCCCGTCTCTTGCAAATATTTACTGAGGTTTCATATAGAGAAATTCATAAGCAGCCGTTCTTTTTACAATGAAAATGTATTCTCATGATGAGTCAACATTTTTCCAACAATAAACAATATGGCAGGTATGGTTTCAACCACTATCCATTAGCTTATTCACAGCACACTCAGGCTCAGTTATGAACGCAGACCATGTGGGACTTCTGACTCCCCTAACATAGGCAGTTTTTCTGACAAACAGTGCAAAGTAGAGACGAATTAAAGATCATTGACTGCCCGCATATACCATTGACCTCACATAAGATTTGTAATGTAGACATGACATTCGATTGGAGGTCACTAAGAAGTCTGTCTCAGCCATATTTTGTTCCATGCATACTAAAGATTTCTCAGTGTTGATGTGAATTTTCTCAGTGATATTCACTCGTCACTTCAAAGAAAGCACTACATCTTCTTCTCTTGTGAGGATGTGGATTTCTGACAAGAGTGAAAGGACAAGGCCTGTCTTTTCCTAAAAATTCGAAGGGAGACTGGGAACCTAGGCCCTAAACTTATGTTCTCTGAAAACTAGTAGATAGGATAACTTAAACCATAGGTCATGTCTGTCCTCAGGTAATTTGAGTCTTATCTTGAAACTTAGTGCTTTGTCTCCTGCCTGCATTTCCTATTGGGATTCACTGTGCTGTCCTTGGTTGTAATTACAATCCTTACCTCTATTTTTAGAAAGTAGATTTGAGAAATTAGCCCAGAGACTTTTTTACGACTTTCTCCGACATAGAATGAAACGATGATGTAAGCTCACATTTCCAATCGTGGTCTCTGTGAATGATGTTGCCTGAAGTCCTTGTCTCAAAGCAAAAAACTTAGGGGATAAAAAATAAAACGTAGACTGTGGAAATATGAATCAAGCCTGGATCGTAAAAGTTAAAACCCAGGCCCACACATTCAAGACCATCCAATTGGTAACAATATTCAGTCTCATAACCTAGGCCCACAATCATCCAGCCTGGCCCTATTACCTGTAACTCTTGTGGACACCTGGGCTGTCATCTCCTTGAAGGATAAAAAATGGAGGACTTGGTGCACGGTTCCTAGACTGTCCTTCCTTGAAAGTATTTGCAATATAATTTGGGTCGATGACCCCAAATTGTGTCATCATAACAGTACATTCAGCACAAACTGGATCCACGTCACCAATTTTCTTTGATACAATTATTGAAAGGTGACAATACCTTATAAAACCAAGTCTTTCCCTGGTAATAGAACATAGGTTGGGCACTAGGAAACCTGGATCAAAACCTGAACTGTTTTCTAATTTACTCGATTGGAGAGCTTGGAAGCAGGGCCAAGTATTGCTTTATTTCCAGAAAGCAGAATGGAGACTTTGGCACGCAAGATCTACCCAAACTTTATTGAACAAATCTTTAGATAGAGAACATGGCACACATTCACCAGACATTCTTTGTAGAAAAAAAAAAAATGTCGATAGATTTCCATGGACCAGGACCAAGTGCTCTGCCAGAACTAGAGTAAGTGTGTGGACGTTTGAATACACAACACCACACCGATCTCATTTACAGGGTACACACCAGTGCAAAATATTTCACAAACTGAAGCCTGATTCATTCTAAGAAATAAGGTAAAAATCTATAGCCACAGCAACAAGACTAGTCACCTGTTAAAGAACTGATTCCTGAAGGATCTTCATTGATTCCCACATGAATCCCTCCCTGTATTCACTTAAATTCCATGTGAATACAGGAATTTATTTTCAGGTGACTTCCACCTTATTTTTCTTCCCCATCCTCAAATAATCGTTTTCAAAACATGTCTCATAAACTCTTTTTATAATATTTTAGCATTGAGTCATTCGCCTTTAAGCAAATTCTTCTCAACAGTAGCAGCCTAAGCTTCACCTTCAAGAATAGTGTGGAGTTTCCACCAGAACCGTTAAGGTTTATGCTTACAATGACTCAGCATTTCTGCCACAATACAGCATAATGAAAATTAAGTTTCCACCGCTCTAAGGTAGCTTTGTCATTCAGACTCTGCCTCTAACTATCAATGCGCTTAATGTGTGACCACTGCTTTCTTTGTATACAAGCAAGTTGCGTGATCAGACACGAAAGCTCAGGCAGTTATGTAAGACAAAAGAGTGTTAGCCTATGCCACTATCCTCAAGCAAGTCTTCTCATGCAGATCTGACCTTTCAATTGAAGGGCTGTTAGGTGGCTATCTTACACAGGTAATCTTATTTTCTCAATGCTTACGTGTATTTACCAGGGAATGTAGAAGTGTAACACAAAGTGAGCGCCACATCATGACCCTAATTTCACGTGATTTCGTGTGTTGCCCTCAAGCCAGTCTCTTCCTGGTCACATGTATCCCATAGGAAAGCCTCGTGAATATCCCAAGATTACCTAATTCTTGGTACGAGATTTCCAGGACTGTTCCTCATTACTTCTGCTAGGATAATATAAGATTTTTAAGATCTTATTGAAGAAATTGCCATATATCAGTTTCTCAGCTTTTTTTCCATATTTGTTTAGCCAGTCTCTCGCAGATTTTTAGTCTTTGGTTTGATATAGAGAAATCCTTAAGCAGCGGGGTTTTTTTGCAATGAAGAGGTAACCTAAAAATGACTCAGCATTTTTCCTACAATAAAGCAATATGGCAGCTATTGTTTCAACCACTATCCATTCGCTTCCTAACAGCACACTAAGGCTTAATTATCAATGCAGTCAATGTGTGACTGTTGCCTCCACGAATATAAGACAGTTTTCCTGACAAACAGACAAAACTAGAGGCGAAGAAAAGATCACCGACTACCCGCATATACTGTTGACTTTGAATTAGATTTGTAATGTGGACACAACATTCGATTGGAGGACAGGAGATTGTCTCACTCACCTTCTGCTCTATGTACACTAATGACTTCTCAGGTTTTGAAGTGAACTTTTTCAGTGATATGCACTTGTAACTATAAATGGAGTACGACATCATCCTCCCTTATGAGGATAGGGATTGGGGACACGAGCCCAACTCACAAGGCCTGTGTTTTCCTAACAAAAAGTAGAAGAGAGAATGGAATCCGAAGCAATAAGCCTGTCCTCTCTGAAAACTAGTAGATAGGAAAACTTAATCCAAAGGGTAAGCCTATCCTCATGTAATTTGAGTCTTACCTAGAAACCTAAAACCTTGTCTCCAGTATCTATTTCCTATAAGGAACCAGAATGTTGACCTCAGTTTTGTAGTTCCAATCCCCTCCCTTATTTAGAGGAAGTGGATTTGACATATTAGCCCACAGTATTTCTTCTGAGTTTCTCCGAGATAGACTGAAATAGCGGCCAAAGCCCAAGTTCCAAGCCTGTTGTCTGTGAACAAATGTTGCCTGGAGCCAGGGCTCAAACCAAAGCCTTTTTATAGAAGTAAATATAAACAGAGACTGTAGAAATATGGACAAAGCCTGGACCACCGAAAGGAAGCAGTTAAATTCAGGGCCACAAAATCTAGGTCATCCAACAGGTAACAATATCCAGTCCGAAGACTTAAACCCACAAACATTCAGCCTGGCCCCTGCTACCTGAAACTATTGTGGACCTCTTGGCCTACAGCATCAAGCTGTAATGTCCTAGAAGGAGGAAGAATAAAGGACTCGGTCCACAGCTCCAAGACTGTTCTCTCTTTAAAGTATTTATGATAGAAATTGGGCCGAAAACACCAACCTGTGTCATCATAACACTATATTGTGCACATACTGGTTTCACATCACCAATATTTCTTTTAGACAATTATTGAAAGGTAACAATAGAACATAGTTTTGGCATTAAGAAACCTGGATCAAAGCCTAAACTGTTTTGTAAGTTACTCGACTGCAGAGCCTGGAAGCACGGGAAGCATTTCTTGTATTTCCAGGTAGTAGAGTGGAGACCTTGGCATGAAGAACCTAGCCTAACTTTACTTAACGAATCTTTAGGTAAAGAACATGGCACATGGTCACAAGACCTGCTTGGTAGTAAAAAATATCAATGGAAGTCCATGGCCCAGGATCCAGTCATCTGCCAGAACTAGAGTAATTTGTGTGGACATTTTAATACACAACACCACGCCAATCTCATTTACAAGGTACACTCCAGTGCAAAACAATTCACAAACTGAAGCCTGAATCATTGTAAGGTGTAAGGTGAAAACCTAAAGCCACAGCAACAAGACTTGTCATCTGGAAGACACCAGATTTCTGCAGGGTCTTCCTTGATTCCCATGTGAATCCTTCCATTATTCACTTGACCTCCATGTAATTTCCTATTGATTACTATGTGATTTTCAGGAGAATTCCATCTTATTCCTCATCTCATAAACTCTTATTTTCAGTATTTCAACATCGTCTTTTAGGAAATTTCTTCTTGACAGTAGTAGCCTAAGCTTCACCTTCAAGAATAGCATGAT
Source organism: Pteropus medius (assembly GCF_902729225.1). Taxonomy (NCBI): domain Eukaryota; kingdom Metazoa; phylum Chordata; class Mammalia; order Chiroptera; family Pteropodidae; genus Pteropus; species Pteropus medius. The sequence goes on from NW_024344433.1 coordinate 197,198, forward strand.
CTATCACCAAAATCGTTAAGAGTTATGCTCACAATGACTAAGCATTTCTGCTACAATACAGCATAATGGCCCTTAGAGTTTCCACAGCTCTATGGTAGCTTCATAATCAGATTCAGCCTCTAAATTTCAAAGTGGTTGATGTGTGACCGCTTACTCCCATTGTACACAAGCAGGTTGCCTGACCAAAGATGAAACTTCACGGCGGTTACCTCAAGACAAGTGTGTGCTACCCTTGCCGCTGTCCTCAAAGTTCTCATGCAGACATGACCTTTTGACAGAAGGGTTTTGAAGTAATTATGTTACACAGGTAATCTAATTTTCTCAGTGCTTATGTGAATTTTAACAAGAGATGTCAAAGGATAACACAAAAGTGAGTGTCACACCATCACTCCAATTTCACGTGATTTTTGAGTGTTACCCTCAGGCCAGTCTCTTCCTGGTCACGTGAATTCTGTGGGAAAGCCTTGTGAGTATCATGAGATTCCCCAATTCTTGGTAGGAGATTTCCAGGGGACTATTACTTCATTACCTCTGCTAGGCTAATACAAGCCTTTTCAGAACACGTTGAAAAAACTTCCTCAATGTCAGTATCTCAGCTTAATTTCCAATTAGTTAAGCCAGTCTCTCGCAGATACTTAGTCTGTAGTTTGAAATAGAGAAATCGTAAGGAGCCATTCTTTTTGCAATGAAGAGGTGTACTCACATTGACTCAGCATTTTTCCTACAATAAAGCAATATGACATCTATGGTTTCAACTGCTATACATTTGGTTCCTCATAGCACACTCAGGCTTCAATTAAGAATGCCGCCAATGTGCGACTTCTGCGTTGACCTCACTAAAGTTTTGTAATGTGGACCTGACATTCGACAGGAGGTCAGTACAAAGTCTGTCTTGGCTACCTTCTGTTCCACGCATACTAATGATTTCTCAATGTTAGTGTGAATTTTCTTAGTAATATGCACTCGTCACATCAAAGAAAGCACAACATCATATTCTCTTGTGCGGATGTGAATTGATGACATTGGCCCAGGGCATAAGGCCTGTCTTTTCCTAACAAAAGGTATAAAGGAGACTAGGAACCAAGGCATTAGCCTATGTTCTCTGAAAACTAGTAGATACGATAACTTAAACCACAGGGCATGTCTGTCCTCATGTAATTTGAGTCTTAGCTCAAAACCTAGGAGCTTGACTCTTGCCTGCATTTCCTATTGGGATCCACTGTGCTATCTTTGGTTGCAATTACAATCTCTATCTCTATTTCCAGAAAGTATATTTGAGAAATTACCCCCAAAGCATTGCTTACGACTTTCTCCGACAAAGACTGAAAGGGTGGCATAAGACAAAATTTCCAAGCCTGTTCTCTGTGAACAAATGTTGCCTGAAGTCCTTGTCTCAAAGCAAAAACTTCTTAGGCAAGAAAAAATAAAATGGAGACTGTGGAAATGAGACCCGAGCCGAGACCTTCTAAAAGGACATAGTTAGAGCCTAGTCCTACAACTTCGAGACTATCTAAATAGTAACATGTCCAGTCTCAAGAACTAGGCCCGCAAACATCCAGCCAGGCCCAGGTTACCTGACACTCTTGTGGACACCTTGGTGTATAGAACTAAGCTGCCATCTCCTAGGAAGAGGAAGAATAGAGCACTTGGCGCACGCCTCCAAGACCGTACTCCCTGAAAGCATTTATGATAGAAATAGTTCTGATGGCACCAACCTGTGTCGTCCTAACAGTACATTCAGCTCAATCAGGTCCCAGGTCACCAATTTTTCTTTTAGACAATTATTGAAAAGTGAGCATATCTTGCAGCACCAAGTCTTTCTTCTGGTAAGAGAAGATAGTGTGTGAACTAAGAAACTTGGCCAAAGCCTGGATTGTTCTTTAAAAAACTCGATTGGGGAGCTTGGAATCATAGCCAAGTATTGCTCCTATTTCTAGAAAGAAGAGTGGAGACCTTGACCTACAGAATCTAGCCTAACTTTACATAACAAATCTGAAGGTAGAGGTCTTGGAAAACATTCACAAGACATTCTTGGTAGGAAAGAAAAGTTATTGTAAATCTGTGGCTAGTAGGCTGTCCTCTGCTGGAACTGGTGTAAGTTGGGTGGACGTTTGAAAACACAACACCACGCCAATCTCATATATACGGTAAACTGGATTGCAATACGATTCATGCTCTGAAGCCTAGTTCATTCTACAAAGTAAAGTGAAATCCTACAGTCACAGATCAAGACTGGTCACTTAATATATACCAGATTAGTGGGGTGGAGGGGCTATTGCTTGATCTCCATGTGAATTCCACCAGGTGTTTACTTGAACTTCGTGTGATTCCCTAATGATTTCTAAGTGATTTTCAGTTGACTTTCATCTTATTTTTTTCCTATTTTCCAATAAATGTTTTCAAAACTCATCTCTTAAAGTCTTATTTTCAATATTCAGCATTGAGTCTTTGGCCTTTAGGCAATTCCCTGTGGACAGTAGTGATCAAAGTTCCCCATAAAAGAATAGAGCAGGAGTCCCACATGTATGCATCAGAATTATATTCACAATGACTCAGCATGTTGCTATAGTACAGCAAACTGGTGCTTATAGCTTACTCCATTTTAAAGTAGCTTCGTCAAGCAGACTCAGCCTACAAATATCAATGCAGTTAATGTTCTAAAGTAGCTTCCATTATGCTAAAGCAGATTGCCTGACCGCAGATGAAACCTAGGCCAGTTAGCTAACATCAATTGTTATCAATTATCTGTTAAAGTATCTCGTTGTCCTCAAGCGAACCTTCTATGCAGACATGACCTTCTTCGATGAAAAGGATGTAAAGTGGCTATGTTACACAGATTCTCATGTTCTCAGTGGTTATTGAAAATTTACCAAGAAATTGAGAAGAGTAACTCAAAAGTGAATGCCACACCATCAACCCAATATCACGCGACTCCCTGTGATGACCTCAGGCCTGTCTCTTGATGGTCACGTGAATCCCGCAGAAAAGCCTCGCGAGTATCGTGAGATTCCCTAAATCTTGGTACGAGATTTCCAGGCAACTTCTACCTCATATTCCTCTGCTAGACTAAAATAAGCCTCTTCAGAACACTATGAAGGAATATCCTTAATGTTAATATCTCAGTTTTCTTTCTTTGGTGGTTAAGCAAGTTCCTCTCAGAATTTGTAGTCTGTGGCTTGGTATAGAGAAATTCTGAAGCAGTCGTTCTTTCCTCCATCAAGTAGTACTCTCACAATGACTCAGTATTTTTCCTACAAAACAGAAAAATGGGAACTATTGTTTCTACCACTATCCAGCAGCTGCATCACAGCACACTCAGGCTGAATGATCAACGACACCAATGTGAGACTGTGGGCTCACGAACAGAAGGGAGTTTACCTGACAGACAAAACTAGAAGCAAATTAAAGATCATGAACTGCTTGCATATACCGTTGACTTCATATTGGATTTGTAATGTGGACACGACATTCGATTGGAGGACAGGAGGTTGTCTAGGCCTCCTTATCCTCCCTGTAGATTAATGACTTCTCAGGGTTAATGTGAATTATCTCAGTGATATGCACTTGGCAATACAAAGGGAGCACTACATTATTCTCCCTTGTCAGGATATGTGTTGTTGACACGGGCCTAGGGGACAAGGCTTGTCTATGCCTAACAAATAATAGAAGGGAGACTGGGACCCAGAGCACTAAGCCTGTCCTGTCTGAAAACAAGTAGATAAGGGAACTTAATCCCTATGGCATAACTGTCCTCATGTAATTACAGTCTTATCTAGAAACTTTGCCTCCAGTCTATTTCCTATTAAGAACCAGGGTGCTGACATTGGTTTTGCAGTTCCAATCCCTGCCCCTATTTCAAGGAAGTAGATCTGAGTAATTCACCTGCAGCATTTCTTCCGACTTTCTAAGACATAGACTGAAATGGTGGCAAAAGCCCAAGTTCCAAGCCTCTTTTCTGTGAACAAATGTTGCCTAGAAAACTGGCTCAAAGCAAAAGCCTTCTTTATGGAAGAAAAAATGAAACAGAGACTGTGGAAAGCTGAACTATGTCTGGACCACCTAAAAGGAAGCAGTAAACTCAGGGTCACAACGTCAAGATCATCAAATTTCTAACAATATCTGGTCCGAAGAAGTAGGCACACAAACTTCAAGCTTAGCCCCTGCTACCTGAAAATATTGTGGGCACCTTGGCCTACAGAATCAAGCTGTCATCTTCCAGAAGGAGGAAGAATGGAGGACTTGGTGATCGGTTCCAAGACTATCCTCCCTTTAAAGTATTTGTGATAGAAATTGGGCCAAAGACAGAAACTTTTGTCATCATAACAGTACATTCAGCACAAACTATTTCCACGTCTCCCATTTCCCTTTGATACAATTATTGAAAGGTGACCATACCTTAGAGCCCCAAGCCATTCCCCCAGTAATAGAACATAGTTTGAGCACTAAGAAACCTGATTCAAAGCCTGAATTGTTTTGTAAGTTACTAGAACGGAGAGCCTGGAACCTCGGCCTAGCATTGTTTTTATTTCCAGAAAGTAGAGTGGGGACCTTGGCACACAGATCTAGCCTAAGTATACTTAATGGATCTTAAGATAGAGAATGTGGCTCATAGTCAGAAGACCTTCTTCGTTGGATAAAATTTCGATTGAAGGTCATTGCCCAGGACCTAGTCCTCTTCTGGAACTATGGTAAATTGTGCGGACATTTGAATACAAAGCACCACGCCGGTCTCATTTACAGGGTACATTCGAGTGCAAAATATTTCGAAAACTGAAGCCTGATTCATTGTTAGAGGTAAGGTGAAAACCTAAAGCCACAGCAACCAGACTCATCACCTGGTAGACACCAGAATCCTGCAGGATCTTACTTGATCCCCACTTGAATCTCTCCAGGTATTCACTTGATGTCCATGTAATTCCCAGGTGATTACTACGTGATTTTCAGCTGACTTCTACCTTATTTCTTTTCCCTTAGAACTGTCCTCCAATCGAATGTCATGTCCCCACTGCAAATCTCATTTGAAGACAACAGCATATGCGGGCATTCAGTCACCTTTAATTTGCCTCTAGTTTTGTCTGTTTGTCAGGGAAACTGCCATTTGTTGAGGGGCGACAGTCACACATTGGCAGCGTTGATCACTGAACCCGAGTGTGCTGTGAGGCAGCAACTGGATAGTGGTGGAAACGGTAGCTGTCATTTTGCTGTTTTGTAGAAAAAATACTGAGTCATTGTGAGAATACCACTTGATGGCGGAAAAAATGGCTGCCTCAGAATTTCTCTATACCAAACCTCATACAACAAATTCTATCAGGAACTGGCTTAACAAACAAGAAAAGACTACTGAGTTATTGGCATGAGGCTGTTCCATCAAGTGTTCTAAAGAGGCTTATTTTAGCCTAGCAAAGGAAAGTGAGGTAGAATTTTACTGAAAATCTCTTACCAAGATTTAGAGAAACTCGCAATACTCATGAGGCTTTCCCTTGGGATTCATGTGACCAAGAGAAGACGGCCTTGAGGGCAACGCAAGAAAATCACGTGAAATTGGGGTGATGGTGTGGCGCTCACTTTTGTGTTACCTTTCTACATTCCTTGGGAAAATTCAGATATGCACTGATAAAATAACAATACCTGTGTAACATAGCCACCTAACAGCCCTTCAATCAAAAGGTCATATCTGCATCAGAAGACTGCTTGAGAACAGTGGCATAAGGTAAAACACAGTTGTCGTTAGGTAACTGTCCTGAGCTTTCGTCGCTGGCCAGGCAACCTGCTTTTTATACAACGGGAGTAGTGGTCACACTTTAACCACATTGAAATTCATAGCCTGAGTCTAAATGATGAAGCTACCTTACTGCGGTTGAAACTCTAAGGGCCATGATACTGTATTGTAGCAGAAATGCTGAGTCATTGTGAGAATAACCCTTAACGCTTCTGGTGGGAGATCCACGCTATTATTGAGATAAATCTTAAGCTATTACTATAGAGAAGAAATTGCTAAAAGGCCAATAACTCAATGCTGAAATACTGAAAATAATTGTTTATGACATGTTTTGAAAAAATGTGTTTCAGGATAGGAGAAGAGATAAAAGGTGGAAGTCACCTGAAAATCACATAGTAATCACCAAGGAATTACATGGAGGTCCAGTGAACACCTGGAGAAATTCAAGTGTTGATCATGAAGACACCGCAGGAATTTGGTGTCTACCAATTGATGAGTCTGGTTGCTGTGGATTTAGGTATTCACCTTACCCCTTACAATGAATCAAGCTTCAGTTTGTGAAATGTTTTGCACTCAAGTGTACCCTGTAAATGAGATCGGCGTGGTGTTGTGTATTGGAACATCCACACATCCACACATCCCAGCAGAGGACTGGTTCCTGGGCCATGGACATCCGTCGACATTTTTTTTCCACCAAGAATGTCTTGTGTCTGTGTGCCACGTTTTCTATCTAAAGATCCTTTAAGTAAGTTTAGGCTAGATTCTGTGTGCTAAAGTCTCCAACCTGCTTTCTGGAAATAAAAGCAATGCTAAGCCATGCTTCCAGGCTGTCCAATCGAGTAACTTACAAAACAGTTCGGGCTTTGCTCCAGATTTCTTACTTCTCAAACTATGTTCTATTACCAGAAGAAAGGCTTGCTGCTATAAGGTATAGCCACCTTTCAATAATTGTATCAAACAAAAGTGGTGATGTGAAATCAGTTAGTTTTGAATGTACTATTATGATGACAGGTTGGTATATCCCACCCAATTTCTATTGTAAATACTTTAAAGGGAGGAAAGTCTTGCAACCATGCCCCGAGTCCTCCATTCTTTCTCTTTCTAAGAGATGAAAGCTTGATTCTGTAAGCCAAGGTGTCCACCTCTACTTTTGTATGTTTCTCAGAAAAACTGCCTATGTCAGTGGAGGCAGAAGTCATACATTAGCTGCATTCAAAATTGAGCATCAGTGTGCTGTGAGGCAGCGAATGGATAGCGGTTGAAACCCTAGGTGCGATATTCCTTATTGTAGGAAAAATGCTGAGTCATTGTGTGGTTACCTCTTCATTGCAAAAAGAACGACTGCTTAAGAATTTCTCTGTATCAAACAATAAACTGAAAATCTGTGAGAGTATGGCTAAATCAATTAGGAAAACTAGCTGAGATACTGACATTGAGGCTGTTTCTTCAACGCCTTCTGAAAAGGCTTCTATTAGCCTAGCAGAGGTAATGAGGTGAATGTCACCTGGAAATCACGTACCAAAAATGAGAGAATGTCATGATACTCATGAGGCTTTCCCACTGGATTCAGGTGACCAGTAATATACTGGCCTATAGGCAACACACAGAAATCACGTGAAATTCGGGTGATGGTATGGCACTCACCTTTGTGTAACCCTTCTACATTCCTTGGAAAACTTCACATAAGCACTGAGAAAATGGGATTACCTGTGTAACATAGTCACCTAACAACCTTTCAACTGAAAGTTCATGTCCACATGTGAAGACTTGCTTGAGGTTGGCAGCATAGGCTAACACACACTTGTCGTTAGGTAACTACACTGTGGTTTCATCTCTGGTCAGGTGACCTTCTTGTATACAATGGGAGCAGCCATGACACATGAACCACATCAAAATTTAGAGACTGAGTCTGAATGATGAAGCTGTCTCAGAATGGTGAACACTGAAAGCACCGTGATGCTGTATTGTACCAGAAATTCTGAGTCATTGTGAGCACAACCCTTCTTGGTTCTGGTGGGAAATTCACACTATTCTTGAAGGTGAACCTTAGGCTACCTCTGTCAAGAAGACATTGCTTAAAGGCCAATGATTCAATGCTGAATAGTGAAAATAAGAGTTTATGAGACGAGTTTTGAAAACACTTGTTTGAATAGAGAGGAAGAGGAATAAGGTGGAAATCACCTTAAAATCACTTAGAAATCAATAGAGAATCACGTGGAGATCAAGTAAACACCTGGTGTAATTCACGTGGAGATCAAGTAAACACCTGGTGTAATTCACATGGAGATCAAGGACTACCCCATACTAAAATGGTATCTACCAAGTGACCAGTCTTGATGCTGCGGACTTAAGTTTTCCCTTTGCTTGGTAGAATGAACCAGAGTTCAGAACATGAACCTTTTGCAAACTAGTTTACCTTGTATATGAGTTTGGCATGATGTATTTTCAAACGTCTACCCAACTTACCTTAGTTTCAACAGAGGACTGCCTATTAAGCCATGGACTTCCAAGAACTATTCTTCTCCTACCAAGATGTCTTGTAACCCTTTTCCAAGTCCTCTCCCTAAAGATTCATTATGCAAATTTTGTCTAGATTCTGTAGGTTAAAGTCTCCACTCAACTTAGAAGCAGGAATAATATTGATTTGTCATTCCAAGCTCCCCAATCGAGTATTTTAAACAATAGTACAGTCTTTGGTCAGGTTTCTTCCTGCCCACACTACTTTCTCTCACCATAAGAAAGGCTTGGTGCTGCAAGGTATGGTCACCTTTCAATAATTGTCTAAAAGAAAAATTGGTGACATGGGACGATGTTGTGCTAAATGTACTGTTATGATGACACAGGATGGGTGCCATTGGCACAATTTCTATCGTAAATGCTTTCAAGGGAGCGCAGTCTCAGAGGTGTGCGCCAAGCCTCTGGAGATAATAGCTTGGTCCTATAGGCCCAGGTGTGCACAAGAGTTTCAGGTAACAAGGGCCAGGCTGGATGATTGTTGGCCTTGATTTTGAGACTGGACAATGTTACATTAGATGGTCTTGACGTCGCGAGCGTGGGCTTTAACTATGTCCTGTTAGTAGGTACAGGCTTAGTTCCAATTTCCACAGTCTACATTTTATTTTTTCTTCCCTGAAGTAGGCTTTTGATTTGAGACAATAACTTCGGGCAACTTTTATTCACAGAGAACAAGCCTGGAAATACGGGCTTATGCCGCCTTTTCAGTCTATATCGAAGAAAGTCTGAAGAAATGCTCTTGGCTAATTTCTCAAATCTACATTTTGAAAACAGACATAGAGATTGTAACTGCAACCAAAGACAGCACACTGGATCCCAATATTAGACTCAGGAAGCAGACAAAGTCCTAGGTTTTGAGATAAGATTCAAATTACATGAGAAAAAACTTGTCCTGTGCTTTAAGTTATCCTATCTACTAGTTTTCAGAGAGTATAGTAATAGTGCCTTAGTTCCCAGTCTTCTTTCTAATTTTTCTTAGGAAAAGACAGGCCTTGTGCCTTGTGCCCATGTCACCAATCCACATCCTCACAAGGGAAAATGATGTAGTACTTTTTTTGAAGTAGCGAGTGTATATCAATGAGAAAATTCACATCAACATTGAAGAATCATTACTAATCTTGGAACCAGAGTTGGCCGAGACAGACTTTGTACTGACCGTCAATCGAATGTCATGTCCATATTCCAAATTTTATGTGAGATCAACGGTAAATGCGAGCAGTCAATGATCTTTAATTCACCTCTACTTTTGTGTGTTTGTCAGGAAAACTACATATGTCAGCAGAGGTGTAAGTCACACATCGGTTGCATTCATAATTGAGCCTGAGAGTGTTGTGAGGAAGCAAATGGATAGCGGTTGAAACCACAGTTCCCATATTACTTTATTGTAGGAAAAATGCTGAGTCATTGTGAGGATACAGCTACTTTGCAAAAGAACAGCTGCTTAAGAATTTCTCTATATCAAACCAAAGACTAAAACACTGAGAGAGACTGGCTTAAACAATATGGAATAAAATCTGAGAAACTGACATTGAGGCAGTTTCTTCAATGTGTTCTGAAAAGGCTTGTATAAGCCTAGCAGATGTTATGAGGTGGAAGTTGCCTGGAAATCTTGTACCAAGAATGAGGGACTCATGATATTCATGAGGCTTTCCCAAGGGATTCAAATGACCAGGAAGAAACTGCCTTGAGGGTACACACGAGAATCACGTGAAAGTGGGGTGATGCTATGGCGTTCACTTTTGTGTTACCCTTCTACGTTTCTTGGTAAAATTCACGTATGCACTGAGAAAATAAAGTTACCTGTGTAACATAGCCACCTAACAGCCCTTCAATAGAAAGGTCATTTCTGCATGAGAAGACTTGCTTGAAGACGGCGCCATAGGCTAACACATTCTTGTCGTTAGGTAAGTGCCTGAAGTTTCATCTCTGGTCAGGCATCCTGCTTGTTACAACGGGAGCAGCAGTCACACAGTAACCGTGTGAAAATTAGAGGTTGAGTCTGAATGATGAAGCCACTTTAGAGCTTAGATACTCTAAGCGCCATTACGCTGTATTGTAGCAGAAATGCTTAGTCATTGTGAGCATAACCCTTAAGGGTTCTGGTCGGAGATCCACACTATTCTTAAAGGCGAACCTTAGGCTACTACTGTCGAGAAGAAATTGTTTAAAGGCCATACTCAATGCTGAAATATTGAAAATAAGAGTTTAGGAGACATGTTTCGAAAACACTTGTTAGAGGATAGGGTAAAAGGAACAAGGTGGAAGTCTCCTGAAAACCACATAGTAATCAGCAGAGAATTACATGGAGGTCAAGTGAATACCTGCAGAAATTCACGTGGGGATCAAGAAAAACCCTGCAGGAATTTGGTTTCTACCAGGTGACTAGTCCTGTTGCTGTGGCTTTATTTTTTTTATCTTACCTCTTACAATGAATCAGGCTTCAGATTGTGAAATATTCTGCACTGGAGTGTACCTTATAATGAGACCTGCGTGGTGTTGTGTATTCAAAAGTCCACGCAACTTGCCTTAGTTATACCAGAGGACTGAGTTCTGGGCCATAGACATCCATCCACATTTTTTCCTACCAAGAAGGTTGTGACCATGTGTCACATCCTCTATCTAAAGATCTGTTAAGCGAAATTAGGCTAGATTCTGTGTGCCAAGGTCTCCACTCTACTTTCTGGAAATAAAAGCAATGCTCCGCCATACTTCCAGGTTATCGAATCGAATAAATTACAAAACATTTCAGGCATTGATCCAGGTTTCTTAGTGCCCAAACTATGTTCTATTACCAGGGAAAAAGCTTGGTGCTGTAAGGTATGGTCATCTTTCAATAACTGAATCAAAGAAAATTGGTGACGTGGAACAAGTTGTGTTGAATGTACTGTTATGATGACACATTTGGTGTCTTCTGCCTAATTTCTAGCGCAAATACTTTAAAGGACATTCTTGGAATGTCCAGTGAGTCCGTGCAGTAAGTCCTCCATTCTGCCTCCTTCTAGGAGATGAAAGCTTGATGCTGTAGGCCAAAGTGTCCACAATAGTTTCAGATAACAGGGGCCAGGCTGCATGTTTGTGAATCTAGGTCTTCAGACTGGATATTTTTACCAATTAGATGACCTTGACGTTGTACCCTGAGTTTAACTGCTTCCTTTTAAGTGGTCCAGGCTTGGTTCAGATTTTCACAGTATCTGTATTATTTTTTCTTACATAAGGAAAGTTTTTGCTTAGCCAGGGCTCAAGGAAACATTTGTTCACGGAAAACAGGCTTGGAACTTGGGCTTACGCCACCATTTCAGTCTACGTCAGAGAAAGTCGGAAGAAATTCTGTGGCTAATTTCTCAGATCTACTTCCTGGAAAATGAAGTAGGGATTGGAACTTCAAAACCAAGGTCAGCACTCTGTTTCCTAGTAGGAAATAAAGGCCAGAGACAAGGTCCTAGGTTTCTAGATAAGACCCAAATTACATGAAGACAGGCTTGCCCTTTGGAATATGTTCTCCTTTCTACACATTTTCAGAGGAGACAGGCTTAGTGCTTTGGGTCCCTGTCTCCCTTCTACTTTTTGTTAAGAAAAAAACAGGGCTTGTACCTAGGGCCCATGTCACCAATCCATATCCTCAAAGGGGAGGATCATGTAGTTCTCTCTTTGTAGTGATAAGTGCATATCACTGAGAAAATTCACATCAACACTGAGAAGTCATTACTCTACGTGGAGCAGAAGGTAGCAGAGACAGCCTCCTCCTGAAACGTGTGTTTTCAAAACGTCTCATAAACAATTATTTTCGATACTTCAGCATTGAGTCATTGGCCTTTAAGCAATTCTTCTCAACAGTAGTAGCCTAAGGTTCACCTTCAAGAATAGCATGGATCTCCCACCAGAACCATTAAGGGCTATTCTCACATTGATTCAACATTTCTGCTACAGTACAGCATAATGGCTCTTAGAGTTTCCACCACTCTAAGGTAGCTTAGTCATTCAGACTCAGGTTCTAAATTTCAACACGGTGAATGTGTGACTGCTGCTCCCATTGTATACAAGCAGGTTGCCTTACCAGAGACAAAAATCTCAGGGCAGTTACCTAAAGACAAGTGTATGTTAGCCTATGCAGTCATCCTCAACCAAGTCTTCTATGCAGACATGACCTTTCTATTGAAGGCCTGTTAGATGGCTATGTTACACAGGTAACTTTATTTTCTCAATGCTTATGTGAATTTTACCAAGGAATGAAGAAGAGTAACACAAAAGAGCACCACACCATCACTCAATATCAATTGATTTTCATGTGTTGCTTCCAGGCCATTCTCTTCCTGGTCACCTAAATCCTGCGGGTAAGCCTCATGAGTATCGAGAGCACTCCTAATTCTTGGTACGAGATTTTTAGGTGAATGCACCTCATTACATCTGATAGGCTAATACAAGCGTTTTCAGAACATGTTGTAGAAACTGCCTCAACGACAGTATACAACTTTTTTTTCATATATCTTAAACCAGTCTCTTGCAGATTTTTAGTCTGTGGTTTGATATAGAGATATTCTAAAGCATTCGTTTTTTTAGAAATGAAGAGGTATTCTCACAATGACTCAGCATTTTTTCTATAATAAAGCAATGTGGCAGCTATGGTTTCAACTTCTATTTATTCGCTTCCTCACAGCACACTCAGGGTCAATTATGATCGCAGGCAATGTGCGACTTCTGCCTCCACTGACATAGGCAGGTTTTCTGACAAACAGACAAAAGTAGAGGCGAATTAAAAATCAGTGACTGACATATACCATTGACCTCACATAAGATTTGTAAGGTGGACATGACATTTGACTGGTAGTCAGTACGAAGTCTGCCTTGGCCATGTTCGGTCCCACGCATACTAATGATATCTCAGTGTTGATGTGAATTTTCTCAGTTATATGCACTTGTCCCTTCAAAGAAAGCACTATATCGTCTCCCTTGTGATAATGTGGATTGGTAAATGGGCCCAAGGTACAAGGCCTGTCATTTCCTAACAAAAGGTAGAAGGGATACTGGGAACTAGACACTAAGCTTATCTGCTTTTAACACAAAAGATAGGATAAGTTAAATCACCACGTCAATCTCTTAACACAAGAGATAGGATAACTTAAACCAGAGGGCAAGTCTTTCCTTATTTATTTGAGTCTTATCTCAAAACCTAGGACCTTGTCTCCTGCCTGCATTTCCTTTTGGGATCCAGTGCACTTTCTACGGTTGCAGTTACAATTCCTACCTCTATTTCTAGAAAGTAGAATTGAGAAATTAGCCCAAGGCATAACTTAAGATTTACTCCAACATATGCTAAATGGTGGCATGAGCCCACAATTCCAACCCTATTCTCTGTGAACAAATGTTGCCTAAAGTCCTTGTCTCAAGGAAAAAACCCTCTTTATGGAAGAAATAATAAGAAAGAGACTGTGAAAATATGATCCAAGCATGAACTGCCTATAAAAACATATTTAAAGCCCAGGCACAAATGTAAAGACCATCCATTTGGTAACAATGTCCAGTCTCAAGACCTAGGCCCACACATATCTAGCCTGGCCCTTGTTACCTGAATCTTTGTGGACACGTTGGCCTATAGAACCAAACTGTCATCTTCTAGAGGAGGAAGAATAGAGGACTCATGCAAGCCTCCAAGACTGTTTCCCTTGAAAGCATTTACAATAGAAATTGGGCCGAAGGCAACAACCCTTTGTCATACTAAGAATACATTCAGCACAACTTGGTCACAGGTCACCAGTTTTTTGTGTTTTTTCTTTTTAGACAGTTATTGAAAGGTGACCATACCTTGCAGCACCAAGCCTTTCTTCTGGTAAGAGAAGGTAGTGTGGGTACTAGAAACCTGGTCAAAGCCTGAACTATTCTTTAAAAACCTCAATTGGAGAGCTTGGAATCACAACCAAGTATTGCTCCTATTTCTAGGAAGTAGAGTGGAGACCGTGGCCCACAGAATATAGCCCTACTTTACTTAACAAGCCTACAGGTAGAGGCCTTGGCAAACAGTCACAACACATTCTTGGTAGGAAAAGAAAAGGTGTTGGAAGTCCATGGCTCAGGAGGCAGTCCTCTGCTAGAACTGGATAAGTAGGGTGGACATATGAAAAGACATCACCACGTCAATCTCATATATAGGGTAAACTCATTTTCAATACGATTCATGTTCTAAAGCCTGGTTCACCTGGTTCATTCTAAGAAGTAAAGTGAAAACCTACGTCCACAGAAACAAGACTGGTCACTTGGTAGAAAACAGCTTAGTGCTGAGTAATCCTTGATCCCATATGAAATAAACCAGATGTTTCCTTGATCTCCTCGTGATTCCCTAGTGCTTTCTAAGGGATTTTCATGTGATTTCCACCTTATTCCTCTTCCCCTATTTTCAAACAAGTGTTCTCAAAACTCGTCATAAACTCTTATCTTCAATGTTCACCATTGAGTCATTGGCCTTTAAGGAAATACCTATCAACAGCAGTGGCCAAATTTCTGCAAAATATAATAGTGCAGGAGTCCCACATGAAATTGTTAAGAGTGATACTAACGATGACTCAGAATTTTTGCTATACTACAACAAAATGGCACTTACAGTTTACACTGTGCCAAAGTAGCTTCATCAAGCAGACTCAGTCTCCAAATATCAGTGCAGTTAATGATCAAAAGCAGTTTCCATTGCGTTCAGGCATGTTGCCTGAGTGCAGATGAAACCTAAGGCCTGTTGTCTAACAATAATTGTCTGTTAACTTATGGTGACGTCCTCATGCGAACCTTCTCATGCAGAGAACACATTTCGATTGACAGGCCTTTAGGTGATTATGTTACACAAACACTATCATTTTCTCAGGGGTTATTTAAATTTTACCAAGGTTTGGAGAAAGGTAAATCAAAAGTGAGAGCCACACCATCAACCCAATATCACGTAACACCCTGTGATGCCCTCAGGCCTGTCTCTTAACACTCAAGTGAATCTCGCAGAGAAGTCTTGTGAGTATCGCGAGATTCCCTAATTCTTGTGACAAGATTTCCAGGAGACTTCCAACTCACTTTCCTCTGCTAGGCTAAAATAAGCCTCTTCAGAACACTTTGATGGAACATGCTCAATGTCAATATCTCAGTTTTCTTTCCTTGATGGTTAAGCCAGTTCCTCTCAGAATTTGTAGTCGGAGGTTTTTATAGAGAAATTATGAGGCAGATGTTCTTTCCACCATCCAGTGGTATCCTCACAATGAGTCAGCATTTTTCCTACAATACAGAAAATTGACGGTTATTGTTTCCACCACTGTCCAGTCGCTGCCTCACAGTAAACTCAAACATGCCTCACAGCAAACTCAAACATGCAAATGTGCAACGGTTTCCTCCACAAAAAGAAGGCTGTTTTCCTGACAAAAAGACAAAACTAGAGGTGAAATAAAGATCACTGATTGCCCGCATATATCGTTGACTTCAAATTAATATGTAGTGTGGACACAACATTCAATTGAGGACATGAGGAGGCTGTCTCAGCCACCCTATGCTCCACGTAGACGAATGGCTTCTCAGTGTTAATGTGAATGTTCTCAGTGATATGCATTTGTCACGACAATGGGAGTACCACATCAACCTCATGTGAGGATACAGATTCATGACACAAGCAGAAGGCACAAGGCCTGTTTTTTCCTAACAAAAAGTAGAAGGGAGATTGGGACCCAAAGCACAAAGCCTGTTCTCTCTGAAAACTAGTAGGTGGGAGAACTTCTTCCAAAGGGCAAGCCTGTCCTCATGTAATTTGAGTCTTATTTAGAAACCTAGGACCTTGTCTCTGGCCATTATTTCCTATTAGAAACCAGGGTGCTGACCTTAATTTTACAGTTTGCATCCCTATCTTGATTTCCAGGAAGAATTTCTTAGAAATTAGCCCACAGCATTTCTTCCGACTTTCTCTGACATAAACTGAAATGGTGGCATAAGCCCAAGTTCCGAGCCTGTTTTCCGTGAAAAAATGTTGCTTGGAGTTCTGGTTCAAATCGAAAGTCTTCTATATAAAAGAAAAAGTAAAATGGAGACTGTGGAAATCTGAACCAAGTCTGGACCACAGAAAAGGAAGCAATTAAACTCAGGGCCATTATGTCAAGATCATCAAATTGGTAACAATATCCAATCTGAAGTCCTAGGCCCACAAACATCAAGCCTGGCCCCTGCAACCTGAAACTATTGTGGACACCTTGGACTACTGAATCAAGCTGTCATCCTTTTGAAGGAAGAAGAATGGAGGATTCCATGCATGGTTCCAAGACTGTCATTCCTTGAAAGCATTTATGATATAAATTGAGCCAAAGACACAAACCTGTGTCATCATAACAATGTATTCCGCACAAGCTGCTTCCATATTACCAATTTTCCTTTGATACAATTATTGAAAGGTGACCCTACCTTACAGCACCAAACCTTTCTCCTGGTAACAAACATAGTTTGGGAACTAAAAAACGTGGATCAAAGCCTAAATTCTTTTGTAAGTTACTCGGTTGTAGAGCCTGGAAGCACGGCCAAGTATTTCTTTCATTTCCAGGAAGTATAGTGAATACGTTTGCACTCAGAATCTAGCCTAAATTTACTTAACGGTTCTTTAGATACAGGACGTTGCACACCATCACAAGACCTTCTTCTTAGGAAAAAATATCGATGGAAGTTCATGGCCCAGGACCCAGTACTCTGCCGGAACTAGGGGAAGTTCTGTGGACATTTGAATACAAAACACTATGCCGGTCTCATTTACAAGGTACACTAGATTGCAAAACATTTCACAAACTGAAGCCTGAATCATTGTAAGGGGTTAGGTGAAAACCTAAAGGCACGGCAAAAAGATTCATCACCAAATCCCTGCAGGGTCTTCCTTTATCTCCAGGTGAATCCCTCCAGGTATTCACTTGAACTCTGTGTGATTCCCTGGTGATTACTACATGATTTTCAGGTGACTTCCACCTTATTCCTCTTCCCCAAACCTCTAACAAGTGTTTTCAAACACATCTCATAAACTCTGTTTTCAATATTCAGCATTGAGTCTTTAAGCAATTTCTTCTCAACAGTAGTAGCCTAAGATTGACCTTCAAGAATAGCGTGGATCTTCCACCATAACCTTTAAGGGTTATGCTCATAATGACTCAGCATTGTTGCTACAATACAGCATAACGTTGCTTTGAGTATCCACTGCTCTGAGACAGCTTAATCATTCAGATTCGGCCTCTAAATTTTTCACTGTTAATGTGTGACCACTGTGCTTATTGTATACAAGTAGTTTACAGACCAGAGACTAAACCTCAGGGCTGTTACCTATGACAAGTGTGTGTTAGCCTGTGCCACTGTCCTCAAGCAAGTCTTCTCATGGAGACATGACCGTTCGATTGTAGGGCTGTTAGGTGGCTATGTGACACAGGTAAACTTATTTTCTCAGTGCTTATGTGAATTTTACCAAGGAACGTAAAAGGATAACACAAAAGTGAGTGCCATATCATCACCCCTATTTCATGTTATTTTCCTATGTTGCTCTCATGCCAGTCTCTTCCTGGTCATGTGAATCCCACGGGAATGCCTCATGAGTATCGCAAGATTTCCTAATTCTTGGTACAAGATTTTCAGACACTTCCACCTCATTACCTCTGCTAGGATAATACAAGCCTTTTAAGAACATGTTGAAGAAACTGCCTCAATGTCAGTATCTGAGCTTTTTTTCCATGTTGCATAAGCCAGACTCTCGCAGATTTTTGATCTGTGGTTTGATATAGAGAAATTCTTAAGCACACATTGTTTTTTCAATGAAGAGGTAACCTCACAATGACTCCATATTTTTTCTACAATAAAGCAATATGGCAGCTATGGTTTCAACCGCTATCCTTTCGCTGCCTCACAGCACACTCAGGCACAATTATGAATGCAGCAAATGTGTGACTTCTGCCTCCACTGACAAAGGCAGTTTTCCCAACAAACAGACAAAAGGAGAAGAGAATTAAATATCATTGACTGCCTACATATACCGTTTAACTCACATAAGATTTGGAATGTGGACATGACATTCAATTGGAAGTCACTACGAAGTCTGTCTCATCCACATTCTGTTCTATGCATGCTCATGATTTCTCAGAGTTGTTGTGAATTTCTCAGTGATATGCACTTGTCACTTCAAGGAAAGCACTACATCATCTTCCCTTGTGAGTATGTGGATTGGTGACACGTCACCAATTTTCCTTTTAGACAATTATTAAAAGGTGCAATTTTTATTGCAGCACGAAGCCTTTCTTCTGTTAGGAGAAGGTAGTGTCTGTATAAGAAACCTGGCCAAAGCCTGGACTGTTCTTTAAAAAATTCTTTTGGGGAGCTTGGAATCACTACTAAGTATTGCTCCTATTTCTAAGAAATAGAGTGGAGACCATGGACTCCAGAACTAGCCTACCTTTATGTAACAAGTCTTTAGGCAGAAGACTTGGCAAATGGTCACAAGACATTCTTGGTACGAAAAGAAAAGCCGTTGGAAGTTTGTGGCCTAGGAGGCAGTCCTCTGCAGGAACTGGGGTAAGTTGGGGGAACATTTAAAAATGCAACACCAAGCCCATCTCAAATATAAAGCAAACTCGATTGCAATACGATTCATGCTCTAATGTCTGGTTCATTCTATGAAGAAAACTGAAAACCTACGTCCACAGCAACAAGACTGGTCACTTGGTAGATACCAGATTAGTGCAGGGTATTCCTTGATCCCCATGTGAAATAAACTAGGTGTTTATTTGATCTCCGCGTGATTTCCTAGTAATTTTCTAAGTAATTTTCAGGTGATTTCCACCTTACTGTTCTTCCACTATATTCAGACAAGTGTTTTCAATATTCAGCATTGAGTCATAGCCTTCAGCAATTCCCTGTCGATAGTAGTGGCAAAAGTTCACGTAAAATAATAGGGCGGGAGTCCTGCATGAAGCCGTTCAGAGTTATATTCACAATGATTTAGCATTTTTGCTATAAAACAGGAAAACACTCCCAAGTAGCTTCTTCAAGCAGTCTCAGCTTCCAAATATCAACGCTTTAATGTTCGAGGCAGCTTCCATTGCATTCAAGCAGTTTGCCTGACCACAGATGAAATCCAAGGCCAGTTATCTAATAACAATTGTCTGTTAACCTATGCTGCCTTCCTCAAGCGAAACTTCTCCTACAGAG
Source organism: Pteropus medius (assembly GCF_902729225.1). NCBI lineage: Eukaryota > Metazoa > Chordata > Mammalia > Chiroptera > Pteropodidae > Pteropus > Pteropus medius. The sequence goes on from NW_024344433.1 coordinate 216,612, forward strand.
ATGTCCTTCGATTGTAGGGCTGATAGGTGGCTATGTTACACAGATACTACCATTTTCTCGGTGGTTATTTTAATTTTACTTATGAATGGTGGAGGGTAACTCAAAAGTGAGCGCCACACCATCAACTCAATATCACATAACTCCTTATGATCCACTCAGGACTGTCACTTGATGGTCATGTGAATCTCACAGAGAAGCCTAGTGAGTATCATGAGATTACCTAATTCTTGTTATGAGATTTCCAGGTGACTTTCACCTCAATTTCCTCTGCTAGGCTAAAATAAGCCTCTTCAGAACACATTGCTGGAACAGCCTCAATGTCAACATCTTAGATTTCTTTCTTTGGTGGTTAAGACAGTCCCTCTCAGAATTTGTAGTCTGAGGTTTTGTATAGAGAAATTCTGAGGCAGCCGTTCTTTCCACCATCAAGTGGCATCCTCACAATGACTCAGCATTTTTCCTACAATACAGGAAAATGGCGGCTATTGTTTCCACCACTGTCCATTCGCTGCCTCACAGCACACTCAGGCTCAATTATCAATACCGCCAATGTGAGACTCTTGCCTCCAGGAATATAAGGCAGTTTTCCTGACAGACAACAGTGAAGGCGAATTAAAGATCATTGACTGCCCTCATGTACCGATAACTTCAAATTAGATTTGTAATGAGTACACAATATTGAATTGGAAGACAGTTAAGAGGTTGTCTCAGCCACCTTCTTCTCCATGTAGACTAATGACTTCTCAGAGCTGATGTGAATTTTCTCAGTGATATGCACTTGTCACTACAAAAACACTATATCATCCTCCCTTCTGAGGATATGTATTGGGGACAAGGGCCTAAGGCACAAAACCTGTCTTTTCCTAACAAAAAGTAGAAGGGAGACTGAGAATCAAGACACTAAGGCTATGCTCTCTGAAAACTAGTGGATAGGAGAACTTATATTAAAGGGCAATCCTATCCTCATGTAATTTTCGTCTTATCTAGAAACCTAGGACCTGGTTTCTAGCCTTTATTTCCATTAGGAACCAGGGTGCTGACCTTGATTTTGAAGTTCCAATTCCTACCCCTATTTCCAGGAAGTAGATCTGAGAAATTAGCTCAAAGCATTTCTTCCTTTCTCCAAACTAGATTGAAATGGTGGTGTAAGTCCAAGGTCCAAGCCTTTTTTCTGTGAACAAATTGTGACTAGCTCAAAGCAACAGCTTTCTTTATAGAAGAAAAATAAAATGGAGACTGGAGAAAATGAATCTAGTCTGGACCACCTAAAAAGAAGCAGTTAATCTCAGGGCCATGACGACAAGATCATACAAAAGGTAACAATATCCAGTCTGCAGACCTAGTCCAACAAACATCCAGCTTGGCCCCTGCTACCTGAAACTATTGTGGACACTTTGGCTAACAGAATCAAACTGTCATCTCCTAGAAGGAGGAAGAATGGAGTACTCTGTGCATGGTTCCAAGACTGTCCTACCATTAAACTATTTATGATAGAAATTGGGCTGAAGACAGCAACCTGTATCATCATAACAGTACATTCAGCCCAAACAGATTCAATGTCATCAATTTTCTTTTTGAAGAATTATTGAAATCTGACCATAGTTTATAATACTAAGCCTTGCTGCTGGTAATAGAGCATAGTTTGGGCAATAAGAAACTTAAATCGAAGCCTGAAATGTTTTGTATGTTACTTGATTGGGGAGCCTGGAAGCACAGCCAAGCATTGCTTTTATTTCTAGGAAGCAGAGTGGAGATCTTGGCACACAGAATCTAGCCTTATTTTACTTAAATAGAGTACATGGCACACAGTCACAAGAACTTCATGGTAGGAAAAACAGTCGCTAGTAGTCCATGACCAAGGACTCAGTCTTCTTCCATAACTAGGGTAAATTATGTGGACATTTGAATACACAACACCACTCCAATTTCATTTACAAGGTACACTCGAGCGCAAAATATTTCACAAACCAAAGCCTGATTCATCGTAAAAGGTAAGGTAAAAACCTACAGCCACAGCAACAAATCTCATACCTGGTAGACACCAGATTCCTGCAGGGTCTTCCTTGATCCCCACCTGAATCCCTCCAGGTATTCACTTGAACTCCGTGTCATTCCCTGGTGATTACTACATGATTTTAAGGTGACTACTGCATTATTCTTCCTTCCCTATCTTCAAAGCAGTGTTTTCAAAACAAGTCTCATAAACAATTATTTTCAACATTGAGTCTTTGGCCTTTAAGCAATTTCTTTATGACTGTAATACCCTAAGGTTCAACTTCAAGAATAGTGTGAATCTCCCACCAGAAACATTAAGGGTTATTCTCTCAATGACTCAGCATTACTGCTATAATACAGTATAATGGCGCTTAGAGTTTCCACTGCTCTAAGGTAGCTTCAACATTCAGACTCAGCCTCTAAATTTTAACACAGTTAATGTGTGACTGCTGCTCCCATTGTATATAAGAAGGATGCCTGATCAGAGTTGAAATTGCAAGGCAATTACCTAACGACAAGTATATGTTAGCCTATGCCACCGTACTCAAACAAGTCTTCTCATGCAGACATGACCTTTCAATTGAAGGGCTGTTACATGGCTATGTTACACAGGTAAACTTATTTTCTCAGTGCTTATGTGAATTTGATCAAAGAAAGTAGAAGGGTAACACAAAAGTGAGCGCCACACCATCACCCCAATTTCACGTGATTTTCTTATGTGGCCCTAAGGCCAGGTTCTTCCTAGGCATGTGAATCCTGCTGGAAAGTCTCGAGAGTATCGCGAGATTCCCTAATTCTTGGTACGAAATTTCCAGGCGACTTCCACCTCATATTTCTCCGCTAGGATAAAATATGCCTCTTCAGAACACATTAATTGACCAGACTAAATGTCAATATCTCAGTTTTCTTTCCTTGGTGATTAAGCAATCCTTCTCAGAATTTGTAGTCTGAGGTTTGGTATAGAGAAATTCTGAGGCAGCCATTCTGTCTGCCATCAAGTGGTATCCTCACAATGACTCAGCATTTTTCCTACACTACAGAAAAACTGCAGCTACTGTTTCCCCTACTCTCCAGTTGCTGCCTCACAGCACATTCAGGCTTAATGATCAATGCCGCCAATGTGTGACTGTTGCCTCCATGAACTAAAGGCAGTTTTCCTGATAAACAGACAAAACTAGAGGTGAATTAAAGATCATTGACTGCCCTCATATACCGTTTACTTCAAATTAGATTTGTAATGTGGACAGGACATTTGATTTGAGGACAGTTAAGAAGCGGTCTCGGCCACCTTCTGCTCCACATAGACTAATGTCTTCTTAGAGTTGCTGTGAATTTTCTCAGTGATATGTTGTTTTCATTACAAAGTGAGCATGACATCATCCTGCCTTATGAGAATATGGATTAATGACACGAGCCCAAGGCAAAAGACCTGTCTTTTCCTAACAAAAAGTAGAAGGGAAACTGGGATCCAAAGCACTAAACCTGTCCTCTATGAAAACTAGTATATAGGAGATCCTAATCCAAACAGCAAGCCTGTCTCATGTAATCTGAGTCTTATCTTGAAAACTAGGACCTTGTCTCTGGCCTCTATTTCCAATTAGGATCCTAGGTACTGATCTTGGTTTTGCAGTTCCAATCCATACACCTATTTCCAAGAATTAGATTGGAGAAAAAGCCCACAGCATTTTTTTTTTCCACTTTCTCCAAAATAGACTGAAATGGTGGCGTAAGCCCAAGTTCCAAGCCTCTTTTCTGTGAATGAATGTTGCCTGGAGGCATGGCTCAAAGCAAATGCCTTCTTTATGGAAGAAAAGATAAATCAGAGACTGTGGAAATCTGAATCAAGTTTTGTTCACCTAAAAAGAAGCAGTTCAACTCAGGCCACAACGTCAAGATCATCCAATTATTAACAATATCTAGTCTGAAGACGTAGGCCCACAAACATCCAAACTGGACCTTGCTACCTGAAAATATTGTGGAAACCTTGGCCAACAGAATCAAGCTGTCATCTACTAGAAGGAGGAAGAATTGAGGAGTCTGTCCATGGTTCCAAGACTGTCCTACCTTTAAAATATTTACTATAGAAATTGGGCTGAAGACACCAACCTGTGTCATCTTAACAGTATATTCAACACAAACTGGTTCCACGTCACCAATTTTCTTTTTATAGAATTATTAAAAGGTGACCATAGTTACAGCACCAAGCAACAAGACTGTCCTATTTCTGATAGCAATTGGGCCGAAGACACCAACCTGTGTCATCATAACACTACATTCAGCACAAACTGGTTTTATGTCATCAATTTTCCTTTAAGACAATTATTGAAAGGTGACCATACCTGAGAGCACCAATCCTTTTCCCTGGTAATAAAACATAGTTTGGGCACTTAGAAACCTGGATCAATGCCTGAAATGTTTTGTAAGTTACACGATTGGACAGCCTGAAGCACAGCCAAGCATTGATTTTATTTCCAGGAAATAGAGTGGAAACCATAGCACACAGAATCTAGCCTAATTTTAGTTAAAGAATTTTTAGATAGTGGACATGGCACACAGTCACAAGACCTTCTTGGTAGGAAAAAATGTCGATGCATGTCCATGCACCAAGACCCAGTTTTCTGCCGGAACTACAGTAAGTTCTGTGGACATTTGAATACACATCACCACGCCGGTCTCATTTACAGGGTACACTTGAGTGCAAAACATTTCACAAACTGAAGCCTGATTCATTGTAAGAGGTAATGTGAAAACCTACAGCCACAGCAACAAGACATGTCACCATATAACACCAGATTCTTGCAGGGTCATTCTTGATCATCACGTGAATCCCTCCAGGTATTTACTTGACCTCCATGTAATTCTCTGGTGATGACTACATGATTTTCAGATGACTTCCAACTAATTCCTCTTCCCCTATCCTCAAACAAGTGCTTTCAAAACACATCTCATAAATTCTTATTTTCAATATTTCAGCATTGAGTCTTTGGCATTTAAGTAATTTCTTATCCACAGTAGTAGCCTAAAGTTCACCTTCAGGAATAGCGTAGATCTCCCACCAGAACTGTTAAGGGTTATGCTCACAATGACTCAGCATTTCTGCTACAATACAGCATAATGGTGCTTAGAGTTTCCACCGTTCTAAGGTAGCTTCGTCGTTCAGACTCAACCTCTAAATTTCAACTCTATTAATGTGTGACCGCTGCTCCCATTGTATATAAGCAGGTTGCCTGCCCAATGATAAATCCTTCAGGCAGTTATCCAATGACAAGCCTTTGCTGCTGTCATCACTTAAGTCTTCTCATCCCAACATGACCTTTCGATTGAAGAGCTGTGAGGTGGCTATGTTACACAGGTAATCTTTTTTTCTCAGTTCTTGGGCAAATTTTACCAAGGAATGTAGAAGGGTAACACGAAAGTGTTTTTCGGAGTTGCCCTCAGGCCAGTTCTTCCTGGTCACTTCTATCTCACGGGAAAGCCTCGTGAGTATCGCAAGATTTCCAAACACTTGGTATGAAATTTCCAGGCGACTCTCACCTCATTACCTCTGCTACGCTAATACAAGCCTTTTAAAAACTTGTTGAAGAAACTGCCTCAATATCAGCATCTCAGTATTTTTCTATAATGGTTATGCCAGTCTCTTGCAAATTTTTACTGTGGCTTCATATAAACAAATTTGTAAGCAGCCGTTCTTTTTGCAGTGAAGAGGTATCCTCACAATGACTCGCCATTTTTCCTACAATAAAGCAATATGGCTGCTATGTTTTCAACCATTATCCATTAGCTTCCTCACAGCACACTCAGGCTCATTTATGAACGCAGCCAATTTGCTACTTCTGCCTCCACTGACATAAGCAGTTTTCCTGACAAACAGTCCAAAGTAGAGGCGAATTAAAGATCATTGAATGCCCGCATATACTGTTGACCTCACAAAAGATTTGGAATGTGGACATGACATTCGATTGAAGGTCAGTACAAAATCTGTCTCGGCCACCTTCTTTCTATTCCACACATATTAATGCTTTCTCAGTGTTGATGTGAATTTTCTGAGTAATATGCACTTGTCACTGCAAAGAAAGCACAACATCTTCTTCCCTTGTGAGGGTGTGGTTTGGTGACATGAGCCCAAGGTACAAGGCCTATCTTTTCCTATCAAAAAAATATAAGGAAGATTGGGAACCAAAGCACTAAGTCTATGCTCTTTTCTTGAAACCTAGGACCTTGTGTCTTGCCTGCATTTACCATTTGGATCCAGTGTGCTTTACCTGGTTGCATTTACAATCTCTATTTCTATTTCTAGAACATAGATTTAAGAGATTACACCAGAGCATTTCTTATGAATGACTTTCTCCAATACAGAATGAAAGGGTGGCATAAGCACCAAGCTCCAAGCCTGTTCTCTGTAAACAAATATTTCCTGAAGTCCTTGTCTCAAAGAAATTCCTTCTGAGGGAAGAATAAATAAAATGAAGATTGTCGAAAAATGAAAGAAGATTGGCTCTCCTAAAAGGACATAGCTAAAGCCCAGGCCTACAACGTCAAGACCATCCACTTGGTAACAAAGTCTAGATTCAAGACCTAGGCCCACAAACATGCAATCTGGCCCCTGTTACCTGAAGCTCTTGTCAACACTTTGGCTTGTCATCTCTAAAGAGGAGAAAAAATTGAGGACTTGGTGCACCTCCTAGACTGTATTTCCTTGAAAGAATTTACAATAGAAATTGGGCCAATGACACCAACCCTGTGTCATCATAACAGTACATTCAGTACAACCTGGTACAACGTCACCAATTTCCTTTTAGACAGTTATTGAAAGGTGACCTTACCTTGCATCACGAAGCCTTTCTTCTGGTAAGAGAAGGTAGTGTATGCACTAAGATACCTGGCCAAAGCCTCGACTATTCTTTCAAAAACTCAACTGGGGAGCTCGGAATCACAACCAAGTATTGCTCTTAATTCTAGGAAATAGAATGGAGACTGTGACACGCAGAATCTAGCTTAACATTACATAACGAATCTTTAGGTAGAGGACTTGGCAAACGGTCACAAGACATTCATGGTAGGAAAAGAAAAGTCGTTAGAAGTCTGTGGCCTAGAAGGCCGTCCTCTGCTGGAACTGGGGTAACTTGGGTGGACATTTAAAAACACAACACCACGCCAATCTCATATATAAGGTAAACTCGTTTGCAATACAATTCATGCTCTGAAGCATGGTTCGTTCTATGAAGAAAAGTGAAAATGGACGGCCACAGCAACAAGACTGATCACTTGGGAGATACCAGATTAGTGCAGGGTATTCTTTGATCTCCATGTGAATTCTACTAGGTGTTGACTGGATCTCCGCTTGATTCCTTCTTGATTTCGAAGTGATTTTCACATCATTATCACCTTATTCCTTTTCCCCTATTTTCAAACAAATGTTTTCAAAACTCATCTCATAAATTCTTATTTTCAGTATTTAGCATTGAGTCAGTGGCATTTAAGCAATTCTCTGTTGACAGTGCTGTCCAAAGTTCCACATAAAAGAATATTGCAGGAGTCTCACATGAAGCTGTTCAGAGTTATACTTACGATACCTCAGCATTTTTGTTATAATACAACAAAATTGCACTTACAGTTTACACCACTGTAAAGTAGCTTCGTCAAGCAAGCTCAGCCTCCAAATATCAACGCAGTTAACATTCAACAGCAGGTTCCATTGTGTTCCAGCAGGTTGCCTGACCACTGATGAAACCAAAGGCCATTAATCTAAGAATAATAGTCTTTTAACCTATGCCGCCGTCCTCAAGCGAACCTTCTCATGCAGACATGACCTTTTGATTGAAGGGCCATTAGGTGGCTATGTTCCACAGACATTATCATTTTCTCAGTGGTTATTTAAATATTACCAAGGAATGTAGAAAGGTAACTCCAAAGCAAGAGCCACGCTATCAACCCAAAATGTGGTATTGGGGTTTCAAGTGTCCATCCAAGTCATCCCAGTTCCAGCAGAGGATTGCCTTATAGGCCATGGACTTCCAACGGCTTTTTTTACCAGAATGTTTTGTGACCGTTTGCCAAGTCCTCTACCTAAAGATTCATTACATAAAGTAGAGCTAGATTCTCTGAGTCCCAGTCTCCACTCTACTTCCTAGAAATAGGACCAATACTTGGTTGTGATTCCGAGTTCCCCAATTGAGTTTATTAAAGAACCGTCTGGGCTTTAGCCAGATTTTTTAGTTCACACACTACCTTCTCTTCCCAGAAGAAAGGCTTGGTGCTGCAAAGTATAGTCACCTTTCGATAATTGTCTAAAAGGAACATTGGTGACGTGGGACCATGTTGTGCTGAATGTACTATTATGATGACACAGGATTGGTGCCATCAGCCCAATTTCTATCATAAAAATTTTGAAGAAGGCGTGCACCAAGTCCTCCATTCTGCGTCCTCCTAGGAGATGACAGATTGGTTCTATAGGCCAAGGTTTCCACAAGAGTTTCAGTTAATCAGAGCCAGGCTGGATGTTTGTGGGCCTAGGTCTTGAGACTGGATATTGTTACCAAATGGATGGTCTTGACATTTTGGGCCTGGGCTTTAACTATGTCTTTTAAGGAGATCCAGGCTTGGTTCAGATTTCCAGTCTCCTTTTTATTTTTTCACCCTAAGAAGATTTTTGCTTTGAGACAAGGACTTCAGGCAACATTTGTTCACAGAGAACAGGCTTGGAACTGTGGACTTACACCTATCCTTTTAGTCTATGTCAGAGAAAGTTGTAAGAAATACTCTGGGCTAATTTCTCAAATCTGCTTTCTGGAAATAGTGGTAGGAATTGCAACTGCAACCAAGAATACCACACTGGATTCCAATAGGAAATGCAGGCAGGAGACAAATTCCTAGGTTTCAAGATAAGACTCAAAATCCATGAGGACAGACATGGCCTGTGGTTTAAGTTATTCTATCTACTAGTTTTTAGAGAGCAAAGGCTTAATGTTTTGATTCCCAGTGTCCCTTCTACTTTTTGTTTGGAAAAGAGAGGCCTTGTGCCTTGGGCCCATGTCACCAATCCATATCATCACAAGGGAAGAGGATGTAGTGCTTTCTTGAAGTGACGAGTGCATATTACTGAGAAAAATCACATCAATACTAAGAAATCACTAGTGTGCGTGGAACAAAGTGGGCGAGTCAGACTTCGTAATGACATCATGTCCACATTCCAAATCTTATGTGAGGTCAATGGTATATGCAGGCATTCAATGATCTTTAATTCGCCTCTACTTTTATGTGTTTGTCATGAAAACTGCCTATGTAAGTGGAAGCAGAATACGCACTTTGGCTGCGTTCATAATTGAGCCTGAGTGTGCTGTGAGGAAGCGAATGGATAGCGGCTAAACCCATAGCTGCCATATTGCATTATTATAGGAAAAATGCTGAGTCATTGTGAGATTACCACTTCATTGCAAAACAAAAAAACAAAAAAACCAAAAACAAAAAAATGGCTGCTTAAGAATTTCTATAGATTTTAAACCAAAGAATAAAAATCTGCGAGAGACTGGTTAAAGCAATTTGGAAAAAAAGCTGAGAAACTGACATTGAGGCAATTTCTTCAACATGCTCTTAAAAGACTTATATTATCCTAGCAGATGTAATGAGGTGGAAGTCGCCTGGAAATCTCATACCAAGAATTAAGATATCTCGCGATAATCACGAAGCTTTCCAGCAGGATTCAGGTATCCAGGAAGAGACTGGCTTGAAGGCAACACACGAAAATCACGTGAAATTGGGGCGATGGTGAGGCACTCACTTTTGTGTTACTCTTCTACATTCCTTGGTAAAATTCACATAAGCACTGAGAAAATAAGATTACCTGTGTAACGTAGCCATGTAACAGCCCTTCAATCGAAAGGTCATGTCTGCATGAGAAGATTTGCTTGAGGACAGCGGCATAGGCTAACACATGCTCATCTTAGGTAACTACACTGAGGTTTCATCTCTGGTCACACAACATGTTTGTATACAATGAAAGCAGCGGTCTCACATTAACCACATTAAAATTTAGAGTCTGAGTTTGAATGACAAAGCTACTTTAGAGCGGTGGAAACTCTAAGAGCCATTATTTTGAATTGTAGCAGAAATGCTGAGTCAATTGTGAGCAAAACCTTTAATGGTTCTGGTGGGATATCTACACTATTCTTGAAGATGAAACTTAGGCTACTAGTGTCGAGAAAAATTTTCTTATAGGCCAATGACTCGATGCTGAAATATTGAAAGTAAGAGTTTATAAGACGTGTTTTGAAAACACTTGTTTGAGGATAGGGGAAGAGGAATAAGGTGGAAGTCTCCTAAAAATTATGTAATAATCACCAGGGAATGACACAGAAGTCAAGTGAATACCTGGAGGGATTCACGTGGGATCAAGGAAGACCCTGCAGGAATCTGGTGTCTACCAGGTGACTAGTCTAGTTGCTGTGACTTTAGGTTTTGACCTTACCTCTTACAATGAATCAGGCTTCAGTTTCTGTATTGTTTTGCACTGGAGTATACCCTGTAAAAGAGAACGGTGTGGTGTTGTCAATTCTAACGTCCACACTATTTACCCTATTTTTGGCACAGGACTTTGTCCTGGGCCATGGACTTCCATTGACATATTTTATACCAAGAAGTTCTTGTGACCATGTGTCACATCCCCTATCTAAAGTTCCATTCAGTAAAGTTAGGCTAGATACTGTGTGGCAAAGACTCCAACCTACTTTTTGGAAATAAAAGCAATTCTCGGCCTTGATTCCAGACTCTCCAATTGAGTAACTTACAAAATGGTACAGATTTTGATCCAGATTTCCTAGTGCCCAAACTATGTTCTATTACCAGGGGAAAGGCTTGGTGATGTAAAGTATGGCCACCTTTCAATAATTGTATCAAAGGAAAATTGGTGACTTGGAACCTGTTTGTGCTGAATGTACTGTTATGATGACACAGGTTGGTGTCTTCTGCCCAGTTTCTATTATAAATACTTTCAAGGGAGGACAGTCTTGGAACTGTGCACCACGTCCTCCATTCTAACTCTTTCAAGTGGATGACAGCTTGATTTTGTATGCCAAGATATCCACAGTAGTTTCAGGTAGCAGGGGCTAGGCTGCAGCTGGATAGTGGTGGAAACAATAGCCGCCAATTTTCTGTATTGTGGAAAATATGCTGAGTTATTGTGAGGATACCACTTGATGGAAGAAAGAATGACTGGCTCAGAATTTTTCTATACCAAACCTTAGACTACAAATTCTGAGAGAGACTGGCTTAACCACCAAGAAAAGGAATCTGAGATACTGACATTGAAGCTGTTCCAACAAAGTGTTCTGAAGAGGCTGATTTTAGACTAGCAGAGGAAAGTCCAGTGGAAGCCCTCTGGAATTCTCGTAACAAGAATTAGGGAATCTCGCAATACTCATGAGGCTTCCCTGAAGGATTCACATGACTGTCCAGAGACAGGCCTGAGGGTATCACAGGGAGTCAAGTGATATTGGATTGATGATTTGGCACTCACTTTTGAATTACTATTCTCTATTCCTCGGTAAAATTTAGACAACCACTGAGAAAATGATAACATCTGTGCAACATAGCCACCTATCAGCCCTACAATCGAAAGGACATGTCTGCAGGAGAAGGTTCACTTGAGGACGGTGACATAGGTAAACAGACAACTGTTCTTAGATAACTGGCCTTAGGTTTCATCTGTGGTCAGGCAACCTTCTTGAACACAATGGAAGCTGCTCTTGAACATTAAAGCATTGATATTTGGAAGCTGAGTCTGCTTGATGAAACTACTTGGGAGTGGTAGTGGTATAAACTGTAACACCATTTTTCTGTGTTATAGCAAAAATACTGACTAATTGTGAGTATAACTCTGAACGGCTTCATGCGGGAAACCCACACTATTCTTTTGTATGGACCATTGGCCACTACTATCAACAGGGAATTGCTAAAGGCCCATGACTCAATGTTGAATACTGAAAACACTTGTCTGAATATAGTGGCAGAGCAATAAGGTGGAAATCACCTGAATATTACTTAGAAATCACTAGGGTATCACACAGAGATAAAGTTAATACCTGGTAGAATTCACATGGGGATCAAGGAATACCCTGCACTAATCTGGAATCTACTAAGTGACCAGTCTTCTTGCTATAACCTTAGGGTTTCACTTTACTTCGGAGAATAAATAAGGCTTCAGAACATGAATCGTATTGCAAATGAGTTTACCTTATATATGAGATTGGCGTGGTGTTGTGTTTTTAAATGTCCACACAACTTACCCCGGTTCCAGCAGAGGATTGCATCCTACACCACAAACTTCCAACGACTTTTCTTTTCATACCGAGAATGTCTTGGGACCGTTTGCCAAGTCCTCACCTATGCACTCATTATGTAAAGGTAGGCTAGATTCTGTGGTCCATGGTATGCACTCTATTTGCTAGAAATAGGAGCAATACTTGGTAGTGACTCCAAACTCCCCAGTCAAGTTTTTAAAGAACAGTCCAGGCTTTGGCCAGATTTCTTAGTACTGACACTACCTTCTCCTACCAGAAGAAAGGCTTCGTGCTGCAAGGTATAATCACCTTTCTATAATTGTCTAAAAGTAAAATTGACGTGGGACCAGGTTGTGCTGAATATACTGTTATGATGACACCAGGTTGGTGCCATCAGACCAATTTCTATTGTAAATGCTTTCAAGGGAGTACAGTCTTGGAGGCATGAACAAAGTTATCCATTCTCACTCCCCCTGGGAGAAGATAGCTTGGTGCTATAGGCCAAGATTTCCATAAGAGTTTCACAGGCCTAAGTCTTGAGACTGGATATTGTTACCAAATGAATAGTCTTTACATTTATTCCTGGGTTTAAATATGATATTTTTAGGAGGTCCAGGCTTGGTTCAGATTTCCAAAGTCTCTGTTTTATTTTTTCTTCCTTAAAGAAGGCTTTTGCTTTGAGACAAGGACTTCAGGCAACATTTATTCACAGAGAACACACTTGGAAATGTGGGCTTATGCCACCCTTTCAGTCTAAGTCCGAGAAAGTCGTAAACAATGATCAAGGCTAATTTCTCAAATCTCCTTTTTGAAAATAGAGGTATGAATTATAACTGCAACCAAGGACAGTACACTGGATCTCAATAGAAAATGCAGGCAGGAGACAAGTTCGTAAGTTTTGAGATAACTCAAATTACATGAAGACAGACTTGCCCTGTTGTTTAAGTTATCCTATATACTAGTTTTCAAGGAGGATAGGCTTAGTACCTTGTTGCCCAGTCTTCCTTCTAATTTTTGCTAGGAAAAGACATGCCTTGTGCCTTTGCCCATGTCACCAATCCAGATCTTCACAAGGGAAGATGTTGTAGTGGTTTCTTTGAAGTGACAAGTGCATATCACTGAGAAAATTCAAATCAACCCAGAGAAATCCTGAGTATTCATGGAACAGAAGGTGTCCGAGACAGACTTCGTACTGACTTCCAAATGAATGTCATGTCCACATTCCAAATCTTATGTGAGGTCAACAGTATATGTGGGCAATTTTCTTTAATTCGCCTCTACTTTTGTCTGTTTCTCAGCAAAACCACCTCTGTCAGGGGAGGCAGAAGTCACACATTGACTACGTTCATAACTGAGCCTGAGTGTGCTGTGAGGCAGCAAATGGATAGTGGTTGAAACCATAGCTGCCTTATTGCATTATTGTAGGAAAAATGCTGAGTCATTGTGAGGATACTTCTTCATTGCATAAAGAACGGGGGCTTAAGAATTTCTCTATATCAAACCACAGACTAAAATCTGCAAGAGACTGGCTTAAACAATATGGAAAAAAAGCTGAGATACTGAAATTGAGGAATTTTCTTCAACGTGTTCTGAAAAGACTTGTAGTAGCCTATCATAGGTAATGAGGTGAAATTTGCCTGGAAAATTCGTACCAAGAATTAGGAAGTCTTGCAATACTAGCAAGGCTTTCCCGCTAAATCTTGTGACCAGGTAGAGACTGGCCTGAGGGCAACACACGAAAATCACGTGAAATTGCGGTCTTGGTGTGGCACTCACTTTTGTGTTAACCTTCTACATTCATTGGTAAAATTCACATAAGCACTGAGAAAATAAGATTTCCTAGGTAACATAGCCCCCTAACAGACCTTCAATTGGAAGATCATGTCTGCAGGAGAAGACGTGTTTGAGGACAGTGGCATAGGGTAACACACATTTGTCTTAGGTACCTGCCCTGAGATTTCATCTCTGGTCACGCAACCTGCCTGTATGCAATGAAAGCAGAGGTCACACATTAATTGCTTTGAAATTTAGAGGCTGAGTCTGAATGACGAAGCTACCTTACAGCGATAGAAACCATTGTGCAATTATGCTGTATTGTAGCAGAAACGCTGAATCATTGTGAGCATAACTCTTAACGGTCCTGGTGGAAGATCCTCGCTATTCTTGAAAGTAAAGCCTAGACTACTATTGTCGAGAGGAAATTGCTTAAAGGCCAATGATTCAATGCAGAATATTGAAAATAAGAGTTTATGAGATAAGTTTTAAAAAAAATTGTTTGAAAATGGAAGAAGAGGAATAAGGTGTAAGTCAACTGAAAATCATTTAGAAATCACTAGAGAATCATGTGGAGATCAAATAAACAACTAGTGGAATTCACATTGGGATCAAAGATTACCACGCACTAATCAGAAATCTGCCAAGTGACCAGTCTTGTTGCTGTGGCCGTACGATTTCACTTTACTTCTTAGAATGAACCAGGCTTCATAGCATGAATTGTACTGCAAATGATTTTACCTTATATATAATGTTTGCGTGGTGTTGGGTTTTCAAACATCCACACAACTTACCCCTGTTCCCGCAGAGGACTGACTCCTAGGCCATGGACTTCGAACGACTTTTCGTTTCCTAGCAAGAATGTCTTGTGACTGTTTGTCAAATCCTCTACCTAAAGACTTGTTATGTAAAGTCAAGCTAAATTCTGTGGGCCACAGTCTCCACTCTACTTTCTAGAAATAGGATCAAAATGTGGCTGTGATTCCAAGCTCCCCAATTATGTTTTTTAAAGAACAGTCCAGTCTTTGGCCAGGTTTCTTATTGCCCACTCCGTCTTCTCTTACCAGAAGAAAGGCTTGGTGCTGCACGCTATGGTCACCTTTCAATAATTGTCTAAAAGGAAAATTGGTGACGTGGAACCAGTTCATGCTGAATGTACTGTTATGATGACACATTTGGTGTCTTCTGCCCAATTTCTCTCGTAAATACTTTAAAGGAAGACAGTCTTGGAACCATGCACCGAATACTCCATTCTTCCTCCTTCAACGAGATGACAGCTTAATCTGTAGACCAAGATGTCCACAAGAGTTTCAGGTAGCAGAAGCCAGTCTGCAAGTTTGTGGACCTAGGTCTTCTGACTGAATATTGTTACCAATTGGATGATCTTGACATTGTGGCCTTGAGTTTCACTGCTTCCTTTTAGTTGGTCAAGGCTTCATTCAGATTTCCACAGTCTCTGTTTTATATTTACTTCCAGAAAGAAGGTTTTTATCTTGAGCCAGGGTTCCAGGCAACATCTGTTCACAGAAAACGGGCTTGAAACTTGGGATTTCATCACCATTTCAGTCTATGTCGGAAATAGTTGGAAAAATACTGTGGGCTATTTTCTCAGATCTACTTCCTGGAAATAGGGGAAGGGATTGGAACTGCAAAACCGAGGTCAGCATCCTGGTTCCTAATAGTAATTAGAGGCTGGACACCAGGTTTAAGTTTCTAGATAAGACTCAAATTACATAAAGACAGGATTGCCCTTTGGATTCAGTTTTCCTCTCTACTAGTTGTCAGAGTGAACAGGCTTAGTGCTTTAATCCCAGTCTGCTCTCTTATTTTTGTTAGGCAAAGACAGACCCTGTGCTTTGGGCCCATGTCAGCAATCCATATCCTCACAAGGGAGGATAATGTAGTCCTCCCTTTGTAGTGAAAAGTGCATAACACTGAGACAATTCCCATCAATATGGAGAAGTCATTACCCTACGTGGAGCAGAAGGTGCGGAGACTGCCTCCTACCTATCCTCCAATGGACTGTCCTGTCCACATTACAAATCTAATTTGAAGTCAAAGGTATATGAGGGCAGTCAATGATCTTTAATTTGCCTCTAGTTTTTCAGTTGGTCAGGAAAACTGACTTCTATTCGTGGAGGAAATAGTTGCATATTGGCAGCATTGATCATTGAGCTTGAGTGTGCTGTGAGGCAGTGACTGGATAGCAGTGGAAACAATAGCTGCATATTTCTGTACTGTAGGAAGAATGCCGAGTCAATGTGAGGATACCATTTGATGGCAGAAAGAATAGTTGCCTCAGAATTTCTCTATACCGAACCTCAGACTACAAATCCTGAGAGGGACTGCCTTAACCACCAAGGAAAGAAATCTGAGATATTGACATTGAGGCTGTTCCATCACTGTGTTCTGAAGTGGCTGATTTTAGCTTAGCAGAGGAAGTGGAAGTCGTCTAGATTTATTCTCGCGATACTCACGTGGTTTCCCTATGGGATTCACATGACCGTCAAGACATTGGCCTATGGGCATCAAAAGGAGTCACGTGATATTGGGTTGATGGTGTGGCACTCACCTTTGAGTGACCCTTCTCAATTTCTTGGTAAAATTTAGATAATACCTTAGAAAATTACAGTGTCTGTGGAACATAGCCACCTAATGACACTTCAATAGAAAGGTCATGTCTGCATGACAAGATTCACTTGATGATGGCAGCATAGGTTAAGGGACAATTGTTGTTAGATAACTGGTCTTAGGTTTCATCTGTGTTCAGGAAAACTGCTTCAATGCAGTGGAAGCTGCTGTTGAACATGAACTGCGTTGTAATTTGGAGGCTGAGTCTTCTTGACAAAGCCACTTTAGAGCAATATACACTATAAGTGCCATTTTGCTATATATAGCAAAAATGCTGGGTCATTTTGAGTATAACTCTGAATGGATTCATGTGAAACTCTTGCACTATTCTTTTATGCGGACCTTTGGCCACAGCTGTCAACAGAAAATTGCTTAAATGGCAATGACTCAATGCTGAATATTGAAAATAAGAGTTTATGAGATGAGTTTGAAAACACATTTTTGAAAATAAAGGAAGAGAAATAAGGTGGAAATCACCTGAAAATCACTTGGAAATCACTAGGGAATCATGCAGAGATTCACTAAACACCTGGTGGAATTCACATGGGGATCAAGGAATACCCCGCACTAATCTAGTATCTACCAAGTGACCAGTCTTGCTGCTGTGGCCGTAGGTTTTCATTTCACTTCATATAATAAACCAGGCTTCAGAACATGTGTATTTACCTTATATATGAGATTGCCTGGTGTTGTGTTTTCAAATGTCCACCCAACTTACCCCTGTTCCATCAGAGGACTGACTCCTAGACCATGGGTTTCCGACAACTTTTTTTCCTATCAAGAATGTCATGTGACCATTTGCCAAGTCCTCTACCTAAAGATTCGTTATGTAAAGTTAGGCTACATTCTGTGGGCCAAGATCTGCACTCTAATTCCTAGAAATAGAAGCAGTACTTGGTTGTTATTCCAAGCTCCCCAGTCGAGTTTTTTAAAGAACAGTCCAGGCTTCTACCAGGTTTCTTAGTGCCAACACTACAGTCTCTTACCAGAAGCAAGTCTTGGTGCTGCAAACTATGGTCAACTTTCAATAATTGTTTAAAAAAAATTGGTGACTTCGGACCAGTTTTTGCTGAATGTACTGTTATGATGACACAGCATTGGTGCCATAGGCCCAATATCTATTGTAAATGCTTTCAAGGGAGTACAGTCTAGGCGAAGTGCACCAAGTCCTCCATTCTTCCTCTTCCTAGGAGATGACAGCTTGGATCTGTATGCCAAAGTGTCCACAAGAGTTTCAGGTAATAAGGGCCAGGCTGGATATTTGTGGGCCTAGTTCTTGAGACTGGACATTGTTACCAATTGGATGGACTTGAAGTAGTAGGCCTGGGCTTTAACTATGTCCTTTTAGGAGGTCCAGGCTTGGTTCAGATTTCCACAGTCTCCGTTTTATTTTTTCTCTCCTGAGAAGGTTTTTGCTTTGAGACAAGGACTTCAGGCAACTTTTGTTCACAGAGAACAGGATTGGAAATGTGGGATTACGCCATCATTTCAGTCTATGTCGGAGAATGTCGTAAGAAATGGTTTGGGCTAATTTCTCAAATCTGCTTTCTGGTAATAGAGGTGGGATTATAACTGCAACCAAGGATAGCACACTAGATCCCAATAGGACATGCAGGCAGGAGACAAGGTCCTAGGTTTAAAGATAAGACTCAAATTACATGAGGACAGACATGCCCTGTGGTTTAAGTTATCTTATCTACTAGTTTTCAGAGAGCATAGCCTTAGTGCCTTGTTTCTCAGTCTCCCTCCTATTTTTGTTAGGAAAAGATAAGCCATGTACCTTGGGCCCATGTCACCAATCCACGTCTTCAAAAGAGAAGATGATGTAGTGCTTTTTTTGAAGTGACGAGTGCATATCACTGAGAAAATTCACATCAACACTGAGAAATCACTGCGTGGAATCGAAGGTGGCCGAGACAGATTTCATACTGACCTCCAATCGAATGTCATGTTTACATTCCAAATCTTATGTGAGGTCAACGGCATATGTGGGCAGTCAATGATCTTTAATTTGCCTCTACTTTTGTATGTTTGTCAGGAAAACTGCCTATGTTAGTAAAGGCAGAAGTCGCACATTGGCTGCGACTCAGGTTCATAATTGAGCCTGAGTGTACTGTGAGGAAGCAAATGGATAGCAGTTGAAACCATAGCTGCCATATTGCTTTATTGTAGGAAAAATGCCGAGTCATTGTAAGGTTACTTCTTCATTGCAAAAAAAAAAAAACAGCTGCTGAAGAATTCTTCTGTGTCAAACCAAAGACTAAACATCTGTAAGAGACTGGCGAAACCAATACGAAGAAAAAGCTGAGAAACTGACATTGAGGGAGTTTCTTCTATGTGTTCGAAAAAGACTTCTATTAGCCTAGCAGAGGTAATGAGGTAGAAGTCGCCTAAATCTCGTACCAAGAATTAGGAAATCTGGCAATACTCAACAAGGCTTTCCCACGGGATTCATGTGACCAGGAAGAGCCTGGCCTGGGCAAGGCCATTCATGTGACCAGGAAGAGCCAGGGCAAATCTTGAAAAACCCTTTTGTGTTACCCTTCTACACTCCTTGGTAAAATTCTCATAAGCACTAAGCAAATAAGATTACCTGTATAACATAGCCACCTAACAGCCCTTCAATCAATAGGTCATGTCAGTATAAGAAGACTTGCTTGAAGACAGTGGCATAGGCTAACACACATTTGTCATTAGGTAACTGCCCTGTGGTTTAGTCTCTGATTGGGCAACCTGCTTGTATACAATGGAAGCAGCGGTCACACATCAACCACATTGTAATTTAGAGGCTGAGTCTGAATGATGAGGCTACCTTAGAACAGTGGAAACTCTAAGCGCCATTATGCTGTGTTGTAGCAGAAATGCTGAGTCATTGTAAGCAAAACCCTTAAAGGTTCTGGTGGCAGATTCAAGTCTGTGTTAGCCTATGCCACTGTCCTCAAGCACGTCTTCCCATGCAGACATGACGTTTCAATTGAAGGATTGTAAGGTGGCTACGTTACACAGGTAATCTTATTTTCTCAGTGCTTATGTTAAATTTACCAAGAAATGGTACCTAGCAGGACAGGTGCAAAGGTTTCTAGGGGTCAGCGGAGTGGGCAAGATGACAGGGCCTGCCCATCTGTGGGTAGGGGGTGGGTGTCTGTTCAAGATTTCATCCCCACCCAGGGCACTTGTTGCAGGCTGGCTGCCTTCAGGACGAGGTGCTGTGGAGGTTCCCTCCAAGTCTTCTCCTATAGGAAGCGCGCGGGCGCGTCTGTTTGTGTGTGTGCAGATGTGTGTTCATTTCAGCTGTATGTATGGTTGTGTGCGCGCGTGTGGTTGTGTGTGTGCGCGCCCAGGCCTGGAGCCAGCAGACCCAAAGTAAGGCAGAAGGAAGGGTTATGTACATTATGCCAAGGGTAGGGATGGAGAGGCAGCGGTGATGAGCCCGTAGCAGCGACCCTTCCGCAGGAGCTGTGGCTGGAGGCAGCAGTGGAGCAGGGTGCACGCAGAGCAGGACGCGGGGCCAGGCCCAGAACTTGGCAGACCATAGTGACAGCGGCCCGCCGCTGACCTGCGCTGCTCCCGGCCAGCGCGGAGAACATGCACGCTCCTTCTCAGCAGGAGTTTTTGGGGAAAAAAGCCGGGAGGGAGGGAGATGGAGAGGGAAGGTGCGGGGAGCTCGTGCGTCCACTGGAACACAGTCCACTATGATCTTACTTGCCTTCAGCTCTGGAAGATGGCTGGATTTCGTGCATCACTTGGGGGAGCGGTTTTCTTGCAAACCTTGCTTTGGATTGTATGTGCTGCCGTCTGCAGAACGGAGTAGTATTTCAATGTGGTGGTAAGAGTACCAGGCTTCCTTCCTTTCCCCGGCATGGCTGCTCTTGAGACTCTGGTCGCCCCCGCCGAATCCCGGTCGCTCAGAGTGGGGTCTGAGTAGTGTCCCCTCCAGCCAGTGTGGGTGATGGATGCGCGCAGACCGAGTCCGTTATCCTCAAGGAACAAAGCAGGATGCTGTGCGCTCGGCCGCGGCGACGCCGTCCTCTCTCTTACTGGGACAGGAAGACGTGTGGCCCCAGGAGGCGGCCCGAGTTGGAGGGAAGCCACTACTCTGGTACATAGGGCTCACTGCCTGGCTTCGGTGCTGCTCGGCATTATTCTGGGAACTTCTCTCTCTGTGTGCCCAGTCTAACAAAGGGGATTAAAAGCAGAATCCGCAGGGTGGGGTGGGGTGGGAATGCTGCTACATTTAATGATGTTAGTATATGTTAGAACACTTGACTAGCCTGAGTGTTTTTTCGTTCAGACCTAAGTTAATACACCATAACTGGAGCTGGCTACACAAAGGATGTGGAATCCATCTCTTTTTAAGTGTCTGCTCCTCCCCTCCCTCACCATTTGAACCTCAACGTGGCCCAGTAAAATAGTTCTGAGGTGTGTTTTAAATTTGATTTCACACTCTCGTGGCACAACGGGAAGGTTTTAGGATGCCATTGGCTTGAGTTCGATAGTTCTGGGAATACGCAGACACAAAGCCAAAGGGAACTTAAGGGGTAGGACTTGCCAGACCTCTGCCAGAGTCCCCTTCCTGTCACCGACTGGGTACTGGAGCCAATGATGTGCAATGAGTCTCTGGAGGCGTGTGCGCACCTGGTTACCCCGCACACGATAGGCTCCTGCACAGCAGGAGCAACTTGTGAGATAGATCCCTTCGAATCAGAGCTGTCTCTGGCATCTCAGAAGAATTTAGACTCTGAAAAATCAGGTGATTTTTATCTTATAGTGTTGATCCTTGAGAGTTTCCTGTTATTTTGTTGGGAATGTATTTACTCCATAAAAGGACCTATTGCACAGGATTTGAACATATTTCATGTATGAGATTTACATATAAAGTGTGCATAAGTGCCATATGTGAGAGCATATTCTGACATCACTGTTTATAGAAACCGTTCTTAGGACTCCATGTAATAAGTGATGGTTGGTAGAGAAAGTATTTGAAAAAGTAACGACCATTATTAAATGAGTTAAAGAAGTTCAGAGATGTTAAGTAGGATATTATGCAAAAAATCCAATTTGAAAATCAATTTTTTAACCCTTTTTGGAAAAAAAAAACTTTGTTTTTCTGGATAAAAAGAGATGGAAAGGGGATGAGTGTCCAGACTGTTCACTGCAAATTCGAACTTTTGGAATTGCATGCCACAGATGTTTATATCTAACATTTAGATCAAGTGATAATGTTGAAATGAATACATAATTAATTTATAGACTGGAGGAATGTAAGTGGCAGGCTGTTACTTATAATGTTACAAACAGGCCTATGGTCTCAGATGGTGGTACTGGTGGTGGTACGGTTGGTCCTGGGAGGTGATCAGAATTAAGTGCTAGGCTCTGTCTTGCTCACCAAGGCTGCCAGCTTTAGGAAAGTCTTGGCTTTGCTTTCAGAAGTCTTTGTCATAGCATCAGCGTTTTGAAGATTATTTGCTTTCTTTCTGAGGCTAAACATAAACTTGATTGTAGTCCTTCCTAGCTTGAATACCTCAGTCACTTTAATCAGATATTATTATGTAATGAAAAGTTATGATTTTACTAAAAAAAGATTTCATTTTGAATTTCCATTGTATCCTCTCTTTATTCAAGATATGTGTGAAAAGGGAGTTTATGGGGGGGGAAAAAGAACTACTTCCCCATTTTTAGAGCGCATTTATTATACAATGCAAAGATTATGAAAGATAAGAGGCATTGCCATCTGAGACCTTTTTTGATATACAGATTTCTAATAATTGAGATTATGTTTTAAAGTTTGTATTTTTCCCAAATAGTTTAAGCACTTGAGCATTTTTCTTAGTTAGCTTCATATACCTCTTTATGTGTAATGACAGCCTCTCTCTCTTTTAATTGTAAGTGTAGCTGCTGGTTAATTTGATATCCTGTAAAGAACATGAATTTCTGCCCAATTCACTTTTACTGGATGTTTCTTTTTGGTAGGAAATAGGCCATCACGTCGTCTTCATAAAGGGCATTTGGATCATGTTTCTCATTCTTGGTTGCAAAACCTACACTGGCCAGGCTTCATTTGATTGATTCTCAAGGACAGTCTTACAATAAACAGCAATGGTACCAATCATGCATGAAGCTCGTACGATCATAATTTTTTCTAGCGAGCACACCGAGTTATTATAGTTGGAAGGGAGCTCTGTCATATGCTTTTTGTGAGGACATCTGCTTTTTTGTGAGGACATCTGCTTTTGTTCCTCACTGAACTTCACAATTAGTGGCACTCCCATCCTTTTTATTCTAACAATTTAAGGTTTAAAAACCAGTATTTTTTTTTCTCCTGGAAGTGGGGGGATTAGGTAGAGGTATTCATGTTAACTCTTTCCTGTCTGATTTTTAAGATCATAAACATTTGGAATTTTTAATGATCAGACCAGAAGATACTTGTTAATATGCTGATGAAAGTCTGTGAGAGAGAGGGAGGGGGCGGGGCATTTTGTTAGGTTGGTTTTGTTTTTAAGAAGCAGAAAGGACCGTTTATGGCTGAGGGAGGGTCTGACACCCCTGGAGCAGTGCTGTGCAGGAGATGCAGTTCATTCCTGTTCTTACCCATTTCAGACAGAACCCCATTTTTCAGGGTGGTCTTTGAGAGCTCACGCTTCTTTGTAATATATTCTATCATCAGCTATAATTATATTATGGAGGAAATGTACCTCTTGAGACTTCTGATTTTTTTCTAAAATAGCAGACACTCAATTTTACTTAGTATCCAGCTATATTTGCAAAGTATATGATATCTGAAAATAAATGCTATAAAATGAGAAAATGTAAGGACACACACATTGATAAAAATCAGCAGAGAATGGAAAAACATGGCATTTATATTTAAATGTATCTCTGAAGACACTTGTTCTAAGAAAATTTGTTTATGCCAACAATAATACATTGTGAGAAAAAAATGAGTGCTCACCTGGCAAAAACAGGAATTGTTTTTGTGTCTTCAAATGTGAGATTACTCTTGAAATGCAATGGTGAATGCTAAATCAAGATAATCAGAGAGGAGCTATAAAAACCTAGTTATCTAGGTCATTTGTGGAAAAGACAGGGCGATAAAGCCACCGTTAAAGTTCAGAAGCCCTTGGGTTAAGAAAGGTGGAACATATAACACATAAAGAAATGTTAAAAAGCAGTATTGCTTTTCAAGCTGGGTTCCAAAAATTTGGCAGAATGATGTAGTTCTCATTCTTTTTCACTAAAAAGCTAATTTCTCCACCTTTAGGTAATGTGAATTTCAACATAGATGCCCAAAAGTATTATTACACTTGATTACGTTAAGTGAGTGTTCTCTAATTAAGAGAATCTGGAAAGGGGCTGGTATGTGAAGAAGTAATCTACGCTTTCTGTGCTGGTTCTGCGCCTTTCCGATTCAGCCCTGACTGGACCGTGCAGGGCTGACCCGGGCCGCGGGCCCGCAGGCTCCCCAGACTGCAGGCAGCCGGCGCTCGCCGAACCGACAGGCTCCCTCCTTGGAGATGCAGCGGCAGGACCCTACCTGGGAGACTCCCCGAAACCCGGATCCTGGCTGCTGCAGGAGAGCGCACCAACTTCCCAGCGCCCAAGATCAGCTCTGGGGAGTAACAGGGTCACTGATTGTGGGTCCAGAACTGTGCCCAAACCCTAGAAAAAGCGGCACAAAGACGCCGCAGCAGAGCCGCAGGTGTTCGGGAGCAGAGGGAAGGTGGCCAGAAGGCACACAACCCCGCGCATGCGCGTTCCATCCAGGTGCTGCCGCAGGCGGCACAGAGTAAGAAGTGACGGAAAAGGGGTAGCGGCTGGTTACTAGGAGACGAGACGCTCGGATGGGTCGTCTAGGCGCTGCGTGGGCGTGCGCCTGCGCGGCGCGGATGGACCAGGAAGAGGCCTTTCCTAGGCGTCTTGCAGTGAGCAGGTGGACGTACACTCTCTACGTGCGTGAGTGCGCGCACACGGCTTGTAGTCCCCGCGAGAGGTCGGGTCGAGCCAGGTACGCGTGCGCATAGGGACTGGGGGCGCGCGGGACGGAAGCGGAGCGAAGGCGCCGGGGAGGTGGAGGACAAGCCCGCCTCAGGTACAGAGCGTGAGGGCGGGGCCGACCGCGGCGCCGGCCGCCGCTAACCGCCCGGCTCTTTCCCGCCGGGTCCCGCCTCCCTCCTCCTGCATTGGGGCGGGGCCAGGGTGATTTGCGGGTGGGAAAGGAGGGTAAAGGGGCGGAGGATGGACCTTGGGAGGGTCCTGGATCCTTGGCCGAGGCCGAGGCCTGGCAGTCGTCGAGATGAGCTCCGGGAAGGACCGCGGGCTGAGAACCCCGGGGAGGGATCCGGAGCTCCAGGTAGAAGCAGCGGGGATGCGCCAGGTTGGGTAAAAGCGGCTCCTGCGCCGGAAGGCCTCTGAGAGGGCAGCTGCAAGGGAGCCGGAATTGGGGCTGGGAGCGACCCCCGAAGTAGGTACTCACTGCTTGGCCTGCTGTGAGGGGCAGTAGCGGGCAGTGTTGCGGTGCCGGGAATCTCTCCGGGAGCAAACTTTGCTCCTGTTGCCGTTTCTTAGGAGCTTAGGGTTGAGCCCAGTTCCTATGGTGACCGCTTCGGTTCGTGCCGCAGCTGTCCGCTTGGTTGTTGGGGAGACTGTTCTGTTTAGAAACACTATGGAGTGGAGCTGAGGAATTTGAAAGTCAGAGATTTGGGAGTTCAACTTGGCTCATCCTGACTCCCAACTTCTCACTTCTAAACCTCTTTATAAACTTTGGGAGGTGAAGGGCCGAGATTTACATAGGCATTTGCATGAAAATCTCTTATAATTTCAGTAGAAATTATACACAGGAAAAGCAGGGTAAGCTGGCTTTCGTTTGAAAAAATATTTAAGACTTAAATTGAATAACTGCTGTGATCATGGACCTGCTATCTAAATACGTATAGGAATACATTTTTTTTTTCTTTCAATAAAGTCAAGGATCGTGGCTTCAGAAAAGTCGGCAAAGATAACAGTGTCCCAGAGTTTTCTTCTTTCATTTCATGCCCTTATAGCTCAGGATATTCCTTGTTTTAAATTTTCTCTACTGGCATTTCAACTGCACTTTTTATTTTTTTAATCTGTAAGGCAATAAACAATAACAGTCGATTTTTAAAAATAGATTAAAGTGTCACTCAAATCTGTCTCCAGGATAAAACCCATTTTTGTTTTTATTTTAATTGTTCCATGAACTAAATCATTCAGTCTAATTTAGTGGGAAATAATTATGAAGACACTTTAATGAAATACTTATTTTAAACAATAAACTTTTACATTGTTTAAAGGCAGCTTCCAAAACATATCTTATTTTGTTTATCTTAAGAAAACACTCACTACTTATACCCCAGCATATAATCAGTTGTGGAGATTCTCTGGGCTCTCTTGTTTTGTTTTTTGGTTGCTTAGTTCAATTTGAGGATAATTTGCTCAAAGTGCTCCATGTACAGAGAGCAGGTGTTATTCATTCTCTTTTCCTGTCACTCTCCCCTTCTGCTCCCCAGATACAGCCATGATCCTGACTTCTGTGATCGCCATTTCCTTGCTTTTCCTCATAGTTTCTCCATCTTTTATATGAACACGCACATTCTAGTTTGGCTTGTTTTTGAACTTTACATAAATGAAGTTATACTAAGTTTTCCTTTCCATTTTGCTTCTTTACTCAACATTATGTTTTTAAGATTTATCCTCATTGTTGCTTGCAGTTTGTTTAGTATTCTGTTGTAAGAGTATACCACAATTTATGTACTCTTGATGGACATTAAAGATTTTACAGTTTTGGTTAATGTGAACAACACTGCTGTAAACTTTTTTGTACATCTACCTCATATAATCTTTTGAAATGAGCTAGTTAGTAAGGTAGTTCCATGTCTTCATTATGCTAATAACAGCAGTCTATATATTTTTAAATTCTTTTAGTTCAGAAAAATCTCTTGAAAACAACTATTTCACCCCTTCTTATGTTTCCAAGAGGTCTTGATGAATGGTACTTCTTCTACAGCCATTATTTTATGTTCTTTGAAAAAGACAAGTTACTTCTTTACGGTATATCTGGATTGAAGGGAAGTGGGAGTTTGGGTTTGGATGGAATGACTGTTATTCTTTTTCATAAGAAAGCTTAAATTTGTTTGAGGTGAATCTCTAAAACATATACTTATTTTGATTATAAATACAAAAAGTTATCTCAAAATTATTTATAAAATTTTGTGTGGTTTTCTCCATCCTTCTGTTACTGAGGCTATTCTTCCTACTTCCTACTTTTGGAGACAGTTTTATAAAAATAAAGGAAGTTGACCTTCTGTGGAACCAGAATTCAGAATCCCATGTAAAATACTCCAGTAGTTTCAATTATTCTATCAAAATATTCAGTAGACATTTGTTCAGCACATATTATGTACCTGATAATTTGCTCAACACTAATGATACTTTTTAGCACATGATCTTGCCTCCTTTTTTACTGAAAATTCAAAATTCCACCAGGCAGGAACTTCTTCAGATTTCTACCCCTTCTTATCTAAATCTTCACCTGACCTTGCTTTCCTTTCTTGTCTCAGAGGACAGGGCACACCCTTTACCTGGGCTTCTTATTCGCTCAGTGGCCTTTCTCCACCAGTGAACATTAACCCATGTCTTAGAATCTCTGTTGTGTTTGTACTGTAGGGCTTCTTAACCTGGAGTACAGGAACTTTAGGGAGTTCTCGAACCCTGTTTTGTATGTGTTTGCATTTTCCTGAGTAGACCGAAGGGCTTTTGTTTAATTCTTTGATGTAAAGAGAAACGAGTTCTTCTCTTGTAATGACCCTTAAACAGTCTTGGTTTTCTTCCAACTTTCACTCTCTGTCTCTTCTCTCAATTGTGCTTCCTAAAAGAGGTGTCTTTTTCCTACTGCCTTTACTTTACTAATCATTCATGGATTAGTCTTATTCAAACTTGCTCCTCCCCCATCCCTACAGTTAAGGCTACTTTCTTCCAGTCATCAAAATTCCTTATTTCAGAAATGTTTTATTGAGTACCAACTTTGTGCTGGGCATTTTTCTAGGCATTAGAGATATAACAGTGATCATACAAGAGCTTAGATCTCTTGGAGCTTACATTCTAATAGGAGACAGACAAAAAACAAGTGAAGAAATAAATGATATAATTTCAAATAGTGTTAGTAAAAATAGCCTAATGAGAGAGTGAGTAGGGGAGAGGCTGCTTTAGGTGAGAGGTCAGGGAACCCTCTGATGTTTCAGACAAAGAGTTGTAGGTAAAAGGGAGCCAGCCAGGTAGAGGGCTAGGAGAGTGTTCCTGACACAGGGGAAGCAAGGGCAGACTCCTCAAAATGGAATGAGATTGGCATATAGAGGGACAGAAAGAAAACCAATAAAACTGGTGGGTGAACGAAGAAGAGAGTACTAGGTCTGTTAAGGGAAATGAAGGCAGGGCCGAATCATGTCAGACGTTAAAAAGTTTGAATTTTATTCTAATTACAATGGAAAAGTATTGTTTTTAGAAGGATCTCACTGTTTTAATACATATTACATGAATTTTTTTCAACTTTATTGAAATATAATAGACAGTTGCTCATATTTACATTGTACAATTCAATGAGTTTTGTTTTGTTTTTTTTCAGTTAGAGTTGGCATACAATAATATATTAGTTTCAGTTGTAGGGCATAGCGATTAGAGATCTATATAAGTCACGAAGTGATGACCCCACTATCTACTATCCCTCTTCCCTCTTAGGTATTTATTACATCATTATTAACTATTTTCCTTATGCTACACTTTATATCTTCACATCTCTTTTGTAACTATCCGTTTGTACTTCTTAATCCCTTTGCCCTTTTTGCCATCTCCCCTAACCCCCTCCCATCTAGTAGACCTCAAAATATTCTCTGTATCTGAGTTTATTTATGTTTTTGTTGTTGTTTATTTTGTTCTTTAGATTCCACATATACATAAAATCATGTGATATTTGTCTTTATCTGACTTATTTCATTCAATGAAATACCCTCTAGGTCCATCAAGACAATATCTTTTTCCATCCCCTTCCTTTTAGTCTGTGTGTGTCTTTTAATCTGAGTTGAGTCTCTTGTAGGCAGCATATGTAGGGGTCTTGTTTTCTTATCCATTCAGCCATTCTGTCTTTTGGTTGGAGCACTATGACATGGATATTTTTACATTTAATTGTGTTCCATAGGCTCCATAAATTATTATTATATTCTTGGCTTCTTTTTTCTTGCCACTTGATGGAGTGTACTTGGCTTCCCCATCCTCTATATTGGTGATGTGATCATTTTCTTTATCCACTCTGTTGATTCCCTCTAATATATTCTTTATCTCAGATAATGTGTTCTTCATTTCTGACTGGTTCCCTTTTATAATTTCCATTTCCATTTATATGTTTTTTATCTCTTTGTCAAAGTTCTCACTGAATTCATCTACACTTCCCCTAAGTTCATTGAGCATCTTTATAACCATTGTTTTGAACTCTGCATCTGTTAGGATTGCTTGACTCCATTATTCCTGGATCTCTGTTCTGGTTTCTGCTTCTTTGTCATCCCATTTTGGCTGCCTTTCTGTGTCTGTTTCCATGTACTAAGCAAAGCTCCCAAGGCTCCCAGTCTTATTAGCATGGTTTTGTGTAGTAGGTGTCCAGTGGCACAGTCCTGGGAAGAGTTCAGCAGCAGGCCAAGTTTAGCCCCAGACTGTGCCCCTCTGGGGCCATCTGTTAAGACTCAGCAAGCAATCCACAGATGCTGTGCTTATAGTTGCCTTAAGAGGCCACACCAGAAACTGCGGTCAGCTGCCACCAGTGTGAGTCCTGGCGCTGCTCAGCTAGAAGCACCTGACTCTGAGGACACACCTAGATGTGGCTTGGGTGGGGCTGTGAGGTAGGGGAGCTGGAGTGTCAGGGAGTCCTCTGGGTAGAGCGACCTCTGTTATCCAGTTTAATGATGTCTCCCCTATGGCGGCACTTTGTCCGCATACTTGGAGTGGGGAGGGCTCAACAGAGGAACAGTGGATGCACCGGCACTTCTGTCCAGGAGAAAACCTCACCTCTGGCCCTCACTCTGACAACTCAACGTCTCTCTGTAAGTCCCTGGTGGCTCACTGCCCAGCAGCCGACCTGGCTCTGGTGTTCAGAGTGAGCAGGTCCGTCACCACAAAACTCCAGTTGCAGACATGGCCCTTTTAAGAGGAACGTCTGCTGCTGCTGGCTGCCACAACCTCTGTCCCACTCAGCCACTTGGGACCGGACAGCCTCGTGTCTTCGCCCTCTCCTATCTTCTTTCATTGCAAGGTGATTTCTTATTTTTATTTCTCTCCCTAGTTGTAGTGTTTCTGTTCATCTAGATCCCAGGCAACTTTGCTTGCTATTTGCTCTATTTCTTTCACAACTTTGATTTGGTTGCAGGAAGAAAGAACAAAGCCCCTATCATCTATGCCATTTTGTCCTGATCTTAGGATCTCACTGCTTTAAAGTGAATGTTTTAATTTCAGTCTGGAAGATAGTTTGTAGGGAGCTACAGTAGAAGCAGAAAGACCAGTTAGGAAACACGACAAGAATCCACACTGGAGGTGATGGTGAACCACAGAGATGGTAATAAAAGTGCAGAGAAGTGGGTGGAGTAGGGATATATTTTGGATTTAGAATAGCGGCCCCCCACCTTTTTGGCACCAGGGACCAGCGCTTCTATGAGAATCTAATGCCTGATGATCTGAGGTGGAGCAGAGGTGGTAACGCTAGTGCTGGGGCGTGGCTGCAAATACAAGATGAAGTTTGCTCGCTGGCCCGCTGCTTACCTCTTGTTGTGCAGCCCGGGTCCTAATAGGCTATGGACTGGTATTGGTCCGCGGTCCAGGGTTTGGAGACCTCTGAGTTAGAACGACAGGGCTTGCACATGGATTTGTTGGGGGTCAGGGAAGGAGGAAACCAAGACAAGCCCTTGGTTTTTGACCTTGGGTACTGCACAGATAGATGGTAGTACCATTTGATGTGGGAAAGACTGCGAAGGAACATGGTGGAGATGAGGTTGAGAGCAGGAGTGCAGATGGAGGAATTAAGAGGTCTGTTTCAGACATGTTAGAGTTGCAATGGCCATGGACATCCAGTAAACACGAGGTGATGTGTTATGTGCTCCAATAGGGGTGTGGTCATAAGTTTTATGGAACATGGAAAATATATTCTAAGTCTTTTGGAGGAAAGTAGATGTCAGAACTACTTTTTTGTAGTCCTTTTTCTATATTCCAGTGGCATTTGCGTGCATCCCTCTTATGTGGCAATGTTCATGCAGCACTCTAATTTCTGATGTATTTGTTCTAGACTTCTCTAGATTCTTTGAGGGTTGAAATTGTAGGCTTTTATTTTTCATCTTTCTGTCTCCAGAATCTAATATTGTTTCTTCCTTAGTCTACCTATTTATAAATTTGTTAAGTGAATAAATGTGACTGCTACAGTCTCATAGTATGAACTGAAGCAGTGATAGTAGGAATGGAAGAAATGTGTTTGAGAGATATTTTAGTGAAAAGATCAGTAGAATTTGATGGCCAATAGATAAGTTGAGTCAGTGAGAGAAATTAGTAGTAATAATTGTAAATAATAATGGATATAGCCCTTATTTTTGTGAGGCAGTATTTTAAGTATTTTACATGTATTAACTTGTTTAATCCTCAGAACAACTCTATGAGGCAAGTACTATTATCATCCTCATTTTATTGATGACAGAGTCATAGCCAGAGGAGTAACTTGCCCATGGTCATTCAACTAAGAAGTGACAGGACAAGCATGGCACCCATCAGCAGTGTGATACTAAAGAACGTGCTTTCAACCACTATGCCATGTTGCTTCCCAGTGAGAATGATTGTGATTCTAGCTTGGTGTTTATGAGGATGCTTTTTCACTTGCTCATTCCTTTTACTTGCACTTTCTAAGATCTGTACAGGAACACAGATCTTAGATCCATTCATAGTTCTATTTCAAGATCATGGGAATGTGGAAGGTATTGAGGTGGCAGGCCAGGCCTGTCATTTCAGATACACTGATTTCTCTCCCTTTGTATTGCCTCAAAAGCTGGTGCAGAAGAAGCAGCAGCTCATACTGTGATTGCTCACACTTGTCAGATAAACTGTTGGCGTCTTCCTACTTTTAATTTCTACACTAGCCTGATAGGTAATTTTATAGAATTCCCACTTGAGTATTCAGTTGATCAAAGAGAAGAAGGAAAGTTTAATTTTGCTAGCTTTAGTACACTATTTGCTTATCAACTTCTACAAATTTTTGTGACACCTTCTCACTATACAAATAATTCTGTGCAGGTTAGGGGCAGTACAGATTGCTCTAGAACATTGCTTGTTCTTAAGATTCTGATGACAGTATGAAGAAGACAAATCCAGAAAAAAACAGATAGCTACCTAAATTGTTCTATAACTAATATATACAGAAGTCTCAATGAAGATGTGATCACTGTTGGAGAAGACAGAAAACTTCCTAGAGAATATGGAATTCAAACTGAGCCTTAGAAGTATCTTCAGTTAAATGGAGAGAAGGGTGAGGGCAAGGCTTAAGAACAAAAGATAACATGTTTCTCAGTGTGTAAAGAATGTGTAGAGTACTTTAGAATAGTTTGTCTTTAATAGAAGGGTTCTTAGAGTTGTCAAGTAGGAGATAAGTTTGGAGAAGTGGGAAGGGACTAGTATGAAGAACTCTTTTGAGTGCTAGCAGATTTAGACTTCACTTAAATAGATCCTTGCTATTCAAGGTGTAATCTCTGCACTAGCCAAATAGGGATCACTGAGCAGCTTTTTAGATATGCAGTATTTCCGGCCTACTGTGAATAAGAATCTATATTTTAACAAGATTCCCAAGTGATTCTTATGTCCACTAAAATTTGAAAAATATTGCTTTGGTGAGGAATCATTTTATTCTGTTATTCTAAGTCAAATATTTATAACGAGGAACATATTTTTCAACAGAAACTATGTAAGAAACAGTAGTTAGGATTGCAGCCTAACCCATAAAGGCCTCACTTGTTCATAATTAGAGATGCTCTGTGAGATCTAATGCTTGAGGTCCAAGTGAGGTGGTAACTTCTGGAAGGAAGAACAGAAAAGCAAATTTGTGTCTTGTTTAGGGAAAAGGGAAAAGGAAGATAATCTGTCACACGTCTAAGTACTGGATTGTACAGGTTGTAACACAAAGTCAGTGACTGGGGGATCCTGATCCTCTAGTACCCCGAGCACTAGATTTTGGGCAATAGTAGCTGTGTTGCCAAAGGATACCTAGAGTGCTTGTAGCAAATTCTCTCTTCCTTGACATAAGGGTAGCCTTGATTCAGGGAAAAAACAAATTATTTCCCTAAATTACAGTTTCTAAGACACGTTGTCAAGTAAAAATTCACAATGCAGAGTAGTATGTGCAGTATGTTAAAGTGAAACACCTTTAACACTTAACACTTGTTATTTTGCACATGTGCAAATATATATGTAGGGAAAATTCCTAGAAATGGAATTTTTTGTACAGAAGCTATGTGTATTTGTAACACTGCTAGATTTTACAGAATTGGTTCTCCACAGATATTATATCAGTTTACACTGATGTAAATTACAGTGATGTATATGAAAGCTAAGTTATATATATCCAACTTTTTGATCTTTAAATCTATTTTAAAGCCAATTATGTGAAATATTCATATTCTTTGCCAAATTTTCAATTAGGGTATTTTCCTTTTTTATTTATAGGGGTTAGTTACATATTAGAGTAGTTAACCCTTTGTGATTTGGGTAACAAACCTTTTCGTTAATATACAAAAGCCATAATAAACAAGTAGCCAGTAGCCACTATATTTGACGACACAAGCCCAGAGGTAGACTACTGAATTTGCTGCTGACCCACGTTTTCTTAAAACAGTGATTACCAAGGGGATAGGATGGAGTATGTCTTTTTGAAAAGCATGTTCAGTACTGTGGTTTTATATTTGGGAAACAGAAAAAGTTTTACAACAAAATTTTAAGCAAGTAAAGCTTGCTAAAATCCTCTTAGTGGATGGGACAAGGTTAAAAACAAGTGAATATGTAGCTAAAAATGTTGTTAATTTTTAGAATTTATTGATTATTGTGAGAAATCACAAAGCTATTTTAAACTAAATGCCTCAGTATTTTTCCCATTCTTTCCACCAGGTTACCACCAAAGAACATGGTTTTGGTCTAGGGGCTCCAGTTTCTGAAGCTGAAAAATACCAGACTACTCTCCAGCTAGAACAAGAAGTGAGAAATCAAGATAAATTCATCTCCGCACTGAAATTACAGGTTACACTTAATTTATTATGTATTTCCCTGAATTAATTTGGGATGAGGCCTATTTTAAAACAAGAAGATGGAGAATAAATACGAATTCAGTGCTCGTTTTATGGTGTTTTTTTAGGTCTAAAATCATTTCATTTTTATCTTAACCATTTTGATACACATAGATTCAGAGTCAGTGCAAACTACGTGCCAAGTGCTATATCAGGTGCTTTCAAGTACATAATCTAACTTCATCCCAACCTTGGGAAATAGTGATGTTATTTCTATTTTACAGACATGGAAGCTGAAGTTCTAGGGGTTAAAGAATTATGATATTGGACTAATGAATGACAGAGCTAGGATTTCTCTAAACTCTCAAGTTAGCTAGGATTTGAACTGTGTTCTCCAAGTTCAGTATTGTTTCTGTTCTCCTGGTGCCTGATATGTGGTGTAGCTATTAATAAAGTTGTTAAAATGAACTACTTCTTCTAGGAAGATGAAGTAGACTTACTTTTCCCTAGTCCTACCACTAAATACAGCTAAAACCCCTGAGCATAATATCTAAAACAAACATAGAAAGGTGGAAAGTAGAAGGAAGACTGGCTAGGGACCTCAGCACACCATGAAATGACATATTAGTGAGTTCTTGGATTGTCTTTGTGCTCTGTGTACCCCAGACAGAGTGCTAGAAAAACTGGCACCCAGAAACAACAATGAGTGCAGACAAAAAGAGGCATCAGAAAAGCCATCCCTCTATAGCCAAAAGACTAGGAAAGGGGCAGCCTAGTAAGGCAGCCCACTTTTAGACAGTAGCTGTCTGCTCTAAGCAACACTGGAAAAACTCTAGCCCTGTTCCTGCCAGCAAAGGCTGAGTAAAGAGCCTAGGATTCTACCCTCACCAGGCTGTAGGTAACAAGGAGCCCCAGCTGTACCCCCTGTTTCCCCTCTCCCAGGTCCCTGTCTGGACAGAGTGGGGAGTGAAGGCTCTTGTGCCCACAAGGCAGTAGGGAAGGTCCCCAAGCCCCACGGGCCAGTGGAGACCATGTGGGGAGCCTAGACACCCATCCCTCCCCTGGTAGGAGCGGTGCCCCATCTCCTTGCTGGGGTGGTGTCAGAGGAGACTGGAACCAGGGTCAAGACTTCTCTTCCCCAGCAATAACAAGTCCGCCCTCCCACAGAGGAAGTGAGGACTCATGGGAACAGTAATTGGGTGTCGCTCTTCTTCCTGGCTGTGGTGGTATCAGCAGAGGCCTAGTGGGGAGCCTGAACTCTCATCCCTACCTAGCAGAAACAATGAGCCCCACCCTCCCCAGGTATCAGTGGAAGCCTAGTGGACTTCTTCCCGTACCTAACAGGACAAAGGCAGTGTCTCCCTTTTCTAGCTAAAGCAGTGTCACAGGAAGCCTACTAAAACACAAGAGCCAGAGTCTTAGAATACCAGATCTCAATAAAAAAAAAAAAAATTCTCTTCATCACAAGAATTAGGAAGATCTCTACCTCTATAAGAAAAGACAGGAGATGCCAGCACAGTGATGAATCAGATATTGCAATTATTTGACAAGCATTTTGATTCAGCTATCATATACATGCTTCAACAAGCAATTTTGAGCATGCCTGAAACAAACAAAAAGAGAAAATCTCAGCAAAGAAATAGATATAAAGAAGAACCAAATGGAGATTTTGGAAGCAACCAAGATATTCTCCAATAGATGAATAGATAAACAAACGATGGTACATCCATGCAGTGGAATATTATTCATCTGTAAAAAATGAGCTCTCAAGCCTCAAAAAGATAATGAAGGAACCTTGAAAGCATGCTAGGTGAAAAAGCCAATCTGAAAAGGTTGCACACTATATGATTCCAACTACATGACCTTCTAGAAAAGACAAAACAGAGAAACATTGGAAAGATCACTGGTTGCAAGAGATTTAGGAGAGAGGGAGGTGTGAATGGGGCATGGGGTTTTTAGGGTATTGAAACTACTCTCTCTGATACAGTGATGATGGATACATGTCATTATACATTTGTCAAAACACATAGAATCTACAACTCAAAGAGTGAACCCTAATGTAAACTATGGACTTCAGTTAATAATGTATCAGTGTTGGTTTGTCAGTTGTAACAAATGTACCACACAAATATAAGATGTGCATAAGAGAGGAAACTGTGTATGTGACAAGAAGAGGTATGTGGGAACTCTGTACTTCCTGATCGATTTTTCTATAAACTTAAAACTACTCTAAAAAATGTCTATTAAAAAATGCATGAAGGAAAATATTTTCAAGTCTTATATCCTAGAGATTAATATCCAAAATATCTAAAGAACTTCTACAACTCAACAACAACAACAAACAATTCAAAAATGGGCAAAGGACTTGAATAGACATTTCCCCAAAGAAGATGTCAAATGGCCAATAAGCACATAAAAAATGCTCAACATAATCAACTATTAAGA
The DNA here is from genome assembly GCF_902729225.1 of Pteropus medius. Taxonomy (NCBI): domain Eukaryota; kingdom Metazoa; phylum Chordata; class Mammalia; order Chiroptera; family Pteropodidae; genus Pteropus; species Pteropus medius. Next base: position 253,030 of record NW_024344433.1, read on the forward strand.
GTATCCAAATAAAAACTATAATGAGCTGTCATTTCAAACTTATTAGGATGGCTGTTATCAAAACAATAAACAAAAAAAAAACAACAACAATAAACAAACAAAAAAAAAACCTCAGAAAATAACAAGTATTGGTGAGGATGTGAAGAAACTGGAACCCTTTTGCATTGCTAGTGGGAATGTAAAACGGTGCAGCCATGGTGGAGAAAAAGTTAAATATAGAATTACCATATGATCCCAGCTATCCCACTCCTAGATGTATCCCCTAAAGATGAAAAGCAGGAACTCAAACAGATATTCGTATACCAGCAATATTCATAGCAGCAATATTTACAATAGCCAAAATGTGGAAACCACCCAGATTTTCATTAACACATGACTAGATATACAAAATGCAGTCTGGACATGCAGTGGAATAGTACTCAGCCTTAAAAAATAATGAAATTCTGATATAAGGCTACAGCATGACGGGCCTTGAAAACATGCAAAGTGAAATAAGGCAGGTAGAAAAGGGAAAATAGTATATGATTCCTCTTACATGAGGTCCTTAGAATAGGCAAATTCATAGATTCTGTTTAATGGGTACAAGTTTCTATTTGAGATGATGAAAAAGTTGGAAATGGATCTAGAATGGTTGCACAACACTGCAATGTGCTCATGCCATCTAAATGTACACTTAAAAATGGTTAGGATGGTCAATTTTATGATATATGTATTTTACCACAACAAAAAAGTTAAAAAATACAGTAACTGAAATTAAAAACTGTTTTTAATTCCAAACAACAGAATGGAGAGGAGAGAGTAATGGATCAGTGAACATGAGAATAGAAATTACATAATCTGATTAACAGAAAATAGACTGGAAAAAATGTGAACAGAACAGGTGGGGCTATAACAAAAGATCTAATGTTTAGATCATTGGAGTCCAAGGAAGAGAGACAAGAGAGGATGAGGCTGAAAAAGTATTTGAAAGTACAATGGCTAAATATTTCTCAAAAATGGTAAATGACACAAGACATAGTAAAGAAGGTGAGTGAACATCTACCAGGAGTCTCAAAGAAATCCATCCCAAGACACTTTATATTCAAACTTGTGAGAAGTAAAGACAAAAAAATAAAATAACCAGAGAAACAATTTATTACCTATAGGGGAACACCAGTTCAAATGGCAGCAGATCTGAAAATCTGGAGGTCAGAAGGAAGTGGCACAACATTTTTCAAGTGCCAGAAAGAAAAAAAAGTCAACTCACTATTCTGTATCCAGTGCAAGTATCCATTAGAAATGAAGGGAAAATCAAGACATCTCAGATGAAGAAAACTAAGAGAATCGGTTGCCCCCAGAGCTACCATAAAAGACTAGCTACAGGAATTTAAGTAGGAAGGAAGTGATAAAAGAAGGAATCTTGGAAGAATAGAAAGGAAGGAAGAACAATGTATAGACCAAAAATAAGGGTAAATGCAATAGAAATTCCTTTTTTTCTATCTTTGTCAAATGTAGTTCTCAGCGCATGTAGAGGAAATATTTAAGACAGTTATTAATAGAGGGGGTAAAAAGGACATAAAGGGAGGTAAGTTTTCTATACTTGACCTGGTAAAATGTAGATTGTGATAAGTTATGAATAGATAATGTAACGGCAACCACTAAAAAACTATACAAAGAGACACACTCAAAACACTAAAGATAAGTAAAAATGGCCCTTTTCTTCATCCGTTGGTAGTTTGATAATGGGCTGGGAAGGAGAGCTGTGGTCCACACTGGTCAGCAAATATTCCATTGATTTGGTGTTTAGCTTAGTCAAGGAAGTTACCGATTGGTTCAAAAGGACATTTCTAAAGAGTTAACACATTTTGATAACAACGATTAGATATTTAATTCTAAAGAATGCCTAATTGATGATATTATTAAAATAAAAAATTTCAAGACTGTGGTTTCTTTTATTGCGGATATAAATATTTGGCCTTTTTTCTAGTAGTGTGGTTTAAAATCAATAGTAATTAAGTTCTTTTTTTAAATTAAACTCTACATTTTCTTGAAAGATATAGCTATAAACCTTTAAATTTTCATTTAATATATTTTTCAGCTAGGTAATACATTCACATGGCACAAAATTCAGAAAGTTATAAAAGATAAATAATCAAGTCTCCTTGCCAGGGAAGCAAACTCCCTTCCCAATTCCAGTCACCGCGTTGTTCTCAGGGGGAGCTAAGGAAATATTTTAACATGTTTATTTTCTTTCTAATCATAACAGATTGAAGATCTCAAACAGACAAATCATGGCTTGGAAGAATATGTTAGGAGACTCTTGGATAGTAAGGAGGTGGTAAGCAGTCAAGTAGAAGATTTAACCAGCCACAATGAGCATCTTTGTAAGGAATTGATTAAGATTGACCAACTAGCAGAGCAACTAGAAAAAGAGAAAAAATTTGTGGTGGATACCGCTGACAAGGAACTTGAAGAAGCAAAGGTATTAGATATACTGCTGATCAGGATTTTTGTTAACTGAGGTATAATTGACATATTAGCTTCACGTATGCAACATAATGATTCATTATTTGTATATACTGCGGAGTGATCACAATAAGTCTGTTTAACATCCAATTACTGATCAGGATTTTAATTCTACTTTTAACATCCTGTAGTTATTAAATGCAATGAAAAAAGTGACATTCTCATTTATGTAATTTGAAAGTTTTCTAGATTTGACATTAAATATCTATTATATGGATTAAATTATATTTTATCTCACACTTTATTTTTTTAATTTTGTGCACAAAATTTTCTAAATACTATGTAGTAATGGTAAAAACTTCAAGCAACAAGAATGTTCTACATATAGAACATTTCTCTCTCTCCCCAGTGCTCCTCTCTGCACAGATATCTACCAACAAGATTTACATGTTCACATTCTTCCTTTCTGTTTTCAGACCCACAATTTATTTCACACTTTTAAGATTTTTTTTAAATTAAGGTTTTAAATTTGTCAAATTTGTCAGTCTTTACTGACTTCTGAGTTTTGATTCTTTTATTTTTTTGTTTCCTTTCCACTTTAAAAAAATTTTAATAGACCTTATTTTTAGAGCAGTTTTGTTTGTTTGTTTGTTTGTTTTTTAGGCGAGGCAACCCTTGGTTGACCTCACAGATTGCAAGGAACTTGTCAGCTTACAACCCTTATTTTTTTTATTTTTTATGTCTATAGCACCTGGTCTTCCTAGGTGGTCTCTCATCCAACTACTAACCAGGCCCAACTCTGCTTAGCTTCTGAGGTCAGACAAGATCGGCCTTGTTCAGGGTAGCATGGTTATAGACTAGAGCAGTTTTAAATTCATAGCAAAACTAAGCAGAAGGTACAGAGATGTCCCATGTACTTCCTGCCCCCACACATGCTCTGCCTCCCCCATTATCAACACCCCCACTAGAGGAACACGTTTGTTATAGTAGATAAAACTACACTGACACATTGTCACCCTGAGTTCATAGTTTACATTAGGATTTGCTTTTGGTGGTATATATTCTGTGGGCTTGGACAAATGTAAAATGACATTATCAGAGTAATTGACTTCCCTAAAAATTCTCTGCATTCTGCTTAGTTTTGATTTTTGTTTAGGAAAGTCTTCTCACCTTAAGAACTATAAGAATTTTTCTACAGTTTTAATACTTTTAAATAATTTTTTAAAAAGTTTTAATCCTTTTGGAATTTCTTTTTGTTCTAGTATGTGGTAGAGTTGACTAGTTCTTTCTTTAGTCACTGAATTGAAGTGCCCTTTTAACAGCTACTAAATTCTATATGTGTGGGTATAGAATTTGGACTGTTTGGTTTCCTTAATTCATTTGCCATTTTCTGTGCCGCTACCACATTGTTTTAGTTACTGTAACTCTTGGATATTTTGATAACATTTTATTTCTTGTTTGAGTTTTAGTACTCTGCCATGAAATTTAGAAACTAAGAATTTCAACACAAGTATGAAATGAAAACCATTTTATTTTTCCTTGCTGCCTGATGGCTTATCAGCAAGCTACAAAGTGGATTTGAAAGACAAAAAGCAACCAGTTGAATTTTTAAATGATAATATGTGAATGTGCTTATTTGACTTGATTTTATTAATCACCATTAGTCAACTGTGTCTGTAATAAGATGGTTTCCCAAAGCTAATTGTTGTTACATGCTATTTCTTAAACTCTATATAATATACTCTTGATAGCATATAATAAAGAATATTATATGCTATTCTTAGTAGCATATGATAAAGCACTTAAATAAAGGTTCAGGCTGAGAACATTAGTGTGATTGAAGGTATTATTTGTTACAGTAATTTAAAATATGAGCCCAAATAATGAACTCTAGTACAGTATTTATATGCAGTAACCTCACTTAGAGTATGTAAAAGACAAATAAATTAGTGAAAAGTCTGAATAATGGAATATTTAAATATGTGAAGTTAATTCCTTTGATGTAAGGACACAGTCTTCTTCACAGTGTTGCCTGGAGGAAGTCCTTAGACCTACTTGAGAGAGTTAATAAGAATGATTTGTTTTTAACTTGTGAATTATTTATCTTGTCACGGTTGCTACTAAAGTATTTGAAGGACATTTAAAGCAGCTTGGCTATTTTAAACATTCCTCAATAAACTTTTTTTGTATTGTTTCTTTAAGAATAGTCATTACCATTTTAATGGTAAATTGAATTCAGTATCAGTTATAAAAATTATCATATTGAAGAACATTGGATTAATGTCTTATTATGTCTTACACTCTTCACATTAAAATTACTGCACTCCTTCCCAGAGTCTGAGAAGTCTAGTTGGCCCAATTCCTGCTGGGAGAGTGCCCAGTTTAGAAGTCATTAGTTTTGAAGAGTTATTAGGGTCTGCATTTTAGAGAGAGAGTGAGTACTGTGTCAGGGTGAATGAATCCTTTGCTACCAAAAGGGAGAACAGCCAGAATGGAAAACATCTAAAATAAAAGAGCTAGGATTTACCTAAAACTAAAAATATTAAATTCACAGATGGAAATTCTGCTTGGCTCAAAAAAGAGTGTTTGTAGGAAATAGATACCCATATATGAGGGGCAGGAGCAGTGGGCAGTGTTCTTAGAGTAGAGATAGCACTGCTGTTGCAGGGAAGACAGGGAAGTCAAGAAAGAGGACAAAGTGGAAATAGGCACTTCGAGCTGGTAAAATGGCCTGAGTGAGATCACCAGCATCAGTAAGTGAATGTTACATTAAATGGAGATTAGAAAGACATGTGACCAGCGTTGGGGAGAGAAACACCAATGCCTGTTGTCATCTTCCTTATATCATTGGGTGTGCAGTGTAGGTATCCAGTTACTGGGGAGAGATTTGTGGAATGACACTTGCAGCAAGAGAATTTCTAATTCAAGAACTGAGAAAGAATGTTTACGTTCTGGTACTGTTTGAGGTTATGCTCTGAATATGTTCAGGTAGAGTCTGAGGCTAAAGTTACACCCTCAATATCCTTAACTCTGCTTTTTTTTTCCTGTTATCCTATGTAGTCTGTCTGGAATTGAGATTTATTTACTGGAATTAAATTTATTTACTCAGAAGAGATTACTTTTAGTTATTTTTAAATGTCAACAGAGTAATTTCTTCCATCATTTATTCCATAATGATGGAATATTGTTTTGAGTATTTTCTACGATATTATTTATTGTTATGTTACAAATTACCCCTAAACCTTACTGGCTTCAAACAACAAACATTTATATCTCAGAGATTCAAGAGCAGCTTAGCTGGGTACTTCTGGTTCATGTTTTTTTTAGGAAATTGTAATCAAGATGATAGCCAGGCTTCAGTCATGGCTTGACTGGTACTTGAAGATTTGCTTATAAGATGGCCTACTCAGATGGCTGATGGCTGAAGCCTCAGTTCCTGGCCAGGTGAATCTCTCCCTTGGGTTGTTTGATATATTCTTTATAGCAGCTGGTTTCTCTCCAGCCAGTGATCCAAGAGAGACAGCAAAGAGGAATCTGTAATGCCTGTTAAGCTTCATTCTCAAAAGTTACATACCGTCACTTCCACCACAACCTGTTTATCAGATGTGAGTCACTAAGTATAGCCCACACTTTTGCTCTATCTTTTGAAGGAAGGAGTATCAGAATTTGTGGACATATTTTAAAACCACCACAACTGTATACCTCCTTTAATCTTCTCATTTTGAGTTGTTTATCATTCATGTCTTAATATAGTGTTTCCCAGATAATTAAACACAATTTTTTGAAATACGAAAAAGCAGAATTTCAATTTTACCATTACTAGTTTCTTCATATAGTTTATATTTTAATTAACGTAGCCATTTTGGACTGGATCTCTGGTAGCTCCTGTTATTATTGTTACCTTTGTTTGTGATTCAGTCAAATATATTTCAAAACCTACCATGTGGAAGGCAAAACGTGAGGTGTATTTAAGTTTTCCTCTGCTTTATTTAGCAGTTTCCTACTTCTTTATTCCTCCCTTCGTCCCTCCACTCCAGCCACACTAGCCTCCTTACTATTCCTTGGAATTTCACAGACATCTTTTGCCTTAGGACATTTGCTATAGCTATATCTTCTGCCTGGAATGTTCTTCTCCCAGATTTTTATGTGGTTACTCCCTCCTTCCTTTTATTCTTTGTTCAAAGGGCACCTTTCAATGAGGACTTCCTTGATCACCCAGTTTAAAACTCCAATCTGTTCTTTCATAAACACCCTCAATATCCTTAACTATGCTCTTTTTTTTCCTGTTATACTATGTAATTTATTTGTTAGGTTTATTTTCTATTATCTACGCAGCTGGAATGTAAAGTCCTCAAAAGCAGGGACTTTGTTTTGTCCACATTTTAAAATCTCAAGGGCCTAGAATAGATGTACATGCTCATTATATATTTTTTGAATGACACAATCACTATCTGACACATTTTTCCTGTTATAACCAGTTTTCTCTTTTCAACTAGAATGTAAGCCTCTTGAAGGCAGAGGTTTTTGTCTGTTTTATTCACTGCTATACCCAGCACATAATGCAATGTCAGGCACATAGTAGTAGGTACTTATTAAACAGTTGTCAAATGAAAACACTGAGTTAGCATCTCATTTGGGCCAGTTATAATTTTGTTTTTCAGAGTTGAATCAGCATTATGTTTATCTTTATAAAAGTAATACATATCTATTATAAAAATGTCAGTATATTCAGGGGAGCATAATGAAGAAAATAACATCTATAATCATACCTTGTGATAACTAGACATAATCCATCTTCCTCAGTTTACATATTATTGGTTTTGTTCCATCTGTATCTGGGATATGTGTGTATAAATTTTTATTTTTTACAAGAATATGTCATAATAAAATTTTTGGCAGTCTGAGTTTTTATACTTAATTTAGTATGGACATCTTTACACATAATCCACTATAGATATATTTCATTTTAGTATCTGCGTAGTAGTATAAATTAAAGCATCGAAAATTGTTTATCCAAAACTATATGTGACCTTATTCAAACTATACATAAGTAATGTCTCGTACCATAACTCCCCTTAATACTTCATTAACTAAAATAGGACTACCAGAGAAATCTTAGAAAAATACTTTGGTCTAAAGAAAACTGAGGTACGATAATTCCATGAAATTCAAATTTAACATATAGCAGGAGACATCTTAGTTTAAAATAATGAGGGGGAAGGTTTATGAATTGTGAAATCAGTTTATTAGACTGATATGCCAAATTTTAACCAAAAGATTTATAGCTTTGCATAAAAACAGTTACTGTCATCTAGGAACATACAATCTAGTCATATGCTAACTACATAACTATGGGTAGCTACACTGGAAGACTGGGTATGTTCTGTGTCATGAATCTGATACATAAAGTTTTTGTATTGAACTAAAACTTTGGGTTGAACTAAACTATTAAACAAGTTCAGAGGAATCAATTCTGACTGGTGATTTGGGACAGTTTTTTTATCCTAGTCATTTTATTTCTTCCCTATTATCATCTTCAGTAATAACATTTTTTCCAGTGAGGGGAGTAATTTGGTAAAATATAATGAATATTTTATACAAAACATTAGATAATTTAAAAGAACTGCTATATTTCATCAGAGGTTCTTTTACAATCAAAGGTAGGTAAACATAAAGGAGTAGATTATCTTTTCTTTTATAAAATATTCACTGCATGTTTTTATTTATTTATTTATTTAAATTTTAAAAAATTCTTTAAATTAGTTTCAAGTATGCAGTACATTGGTTAGACATCTATATAGTTCATAAAATGATCCCCCAAATAGCTTTCTCCCTCCTCTGGCCCTCCACCTAGCCATCATATTAATGCTAACTGTATTCCCTATGCCGTGCACATGTTTTTCTTTTTAAGTGACTTCCTTTTTTCTTTCTTTCTTTTTTTTTTTTTTTTTTTTTTTGTGGAAGCGCTCTTTCCAGTAAAATCAGTTTAAACATTTTAAATCTAAAAAACAGGTTTTTTTCTGGCTTGATTTTCAGATTGAACTCATTTGCCAGCAAAATAATATAATAGTATTGGAAGATACACTAAAAAGACTTAGATCTGTAAGTACATTTTAAATATTATGGAATGTTAAGGAATCATTTTTATTGTTAGTATAGGAAGACTATAAAAAATTGTACATAGGTTTTGGCTCTCATGCATTTTGTGAATAATAAAAAATATTTTCTAAAATTAGCACTCTGCTTGGCACAGGGGCACACCCATCTGTAAGTGATGCTGCTCTTGCTCCATTTTATCACTACTTTCTTTCCTAAAGGTGGAGAGAGCTTTCGGTTAGTTTTATTAATGTCCTTAGCTGTTACTTGATTTAAAATGACTAACTTAATTCTTTAAAATATAAGATGCATTTGCCTACACATTAATTTTTATTCCTATTAGTAATAAATATCCTTAAGTCAGATTTTGTTACTTAATTCCGAGTAATTTATTTTCTTTATCTAACAATGTGAAATGGTAACTGCTCTGTTTAGACATTTTAATATTATTTAAGATATTTGAAACATCTCTGAAAGTATATGTCATTTTCTCTCAATACTGTATTGGTAACATAAATGATGTTAAAGAAATGTTTCTAAATATATTAAAGCGAATGGGAATGTAATTACAAATATATACAAGTATGGAATATCAAGCATTTATTTAATTTATTCATGCATATAGTTTATGTTTTGAAGAATTATTGAACAAAACTTAGATGCTATACAAGTTTTTCTAAGCAAATTCCATTTCTAGGATTTGTAACTAGGTCTGTGGACATTTCTGGCCTCCTGAAAATTTTTTACCATTTTTTCAAAATTATTGAGTAAATTTATGGGCACTTTCAGTTAAATAAAAATATACTTCATTCAGAAATGCTGGAAAAGAAAGATATTTAACTGCTTTTTAAAAAGTATTAATGAATTATTTTTAAAATATCAAATTCACTATTTTTAAGGATCCCCGTTCATGTTCAACTTTCATGTAAAAAATAATGCTAGAGTTTAGCTTGAAATAATGGCCTAATTTTTTCCTCCTTGGCAAGATAATTTTAGAGACTGAAAAAGCACAAAATAAATCTCCTTCCAGACTTGATTCCTTTGTCAAGACTTTAGAAGCAGACAGAGATTACTATAAGAGTGAAGTTCAGAATTTGAGAAAGATGATCAGAAGTAGATCTAAAAGTCCAAGACGCCCATCTCCATCTGCCCGGGTAGGTTTTGGAAACTTAGAAGTATTTTGGAGTTTGTTGCTCAAACACTGATTTTTATTCTTTGATTTACCTAATCTGGAAATAATTCATATTGATTGACATGAATTGCTATCTCAAAGAGGTTGAGAGACAAAGGTCTCTTTGATGGACAGTGGACCTTCGAAATTGGTTCTTTATCTCCAGCTTTAGTAGTGGTTGGGAAGTAATCAGGCAAATGTGGAGCAATTTGGGATGAAGCTGTTTAAAAGAAGTGATTTTTTAGCTTTTTTTTTTTCATCATTTTCTTTCATTATATATTTATGTTTAAGTAGATTGTATACTGCCATCAGTAGCACTTTCTGTTAGTACCACATGTCAAAGAAGAATTTTGAATTTATTATATAATAATTTTAGGGTACAAACTGTGATGTAGAGCTTTTGAAGACAACAAGAGACCGTGAAGAACTTAAATGCATGCTGGAAAAATATGAGCGTCATTTGGCAGAAATTCAGGGTAATGTCAAAGTCCTTACATCTGAGAGAGACAAGACCTTTCTTCTTTATGAACAGGTAAACATTTATAAGTAAACAATATACAAATAATAACAGTTAATTCTAGAGATAGATAGTTCTTTATGCTTAAATCTGCAAATCAAATTAATTTAACATTTGGCAATTGCCTTTATTCTTAAGATATTCTTAATGAAATGTAATATATTTCCGATACAACAAGTGAATGTGTACACACACACATGTCATCCCCATACCCCAAAGAAGTCATATATATGTATAGGAATAGTTGGAATAAGAAATGGAGAAGATGTTAAAAGAGCAAATATGGTGAGTTCAAAGTAGATTTAGGTTTGAGGGTTAAAAAAATACTAATTTTGATGTTCTGTCAATCACTTTAGGAGCTGCCATATAATTTGTTTAATTTCAGAGAGTAAAATTTGTTTGTAGTTTATCTCTATTTTTTAGCTTAAAATTTTATAACCCTTAGTAATCCATTAGCTTCTTTATTCAACAAACATTAAACCCTATAAATCACCAACATAATTTTAAAATATCAAATTTTATTAAAATATCAAATATCAAAATTTTATTTACAGCAATTTTGTGCAGGGTTCTGGACTCGTCACTCTAAGAAAAAATGACAGGGCACAGACACTGCTTTCTATGTTTGCAGTCTAGTTGAGGAGATAAAATATATTGTCTTGTATTTTTTTTGGTACTTTAGCATAGTCTGTAAGATACTGTAAAAATAGAAAAAGTGGTATTTTTAGATATGGTGATCGAGGAAATCCTTGGTAGACTGGTGGAATTTGAGTCCTGAGGGGTGAGTGGGGTTTCTGTTATCTTGAAAGGAGGAACATTTCAAGCTAGAGAATGGTGTGAGGCAAAGGATAAAGGCAGGAAAAATCAGCAGGTAAATGGATCAGTTTAGACTGGAATCAAAGGTGTGTGTCACTGGGGAAAGGGGGATCTAAAGTTTGAGAGGTTGTTGGGAGGAGAGCAAGGGATTGCACTCCTGCCAGGCCCATAATCCGATAATCTGCTGCTTCTGTCACAGCTGTTCAACTCTGTTGTATTCCTGTGAAAGCAGCTGTAGACAACATATAAATGAATGAGTTGGCCATGTTACAATATAACTTCATTTATCCTTTACCAGGGGTTTATACTTTGCTTTATAAGCAATGGGTAGTCTATTTTATTTTAAGGCAGAAGAAATATGACAAAAGCCACATTTTTACAATTTTAACTTGGTAACAATTTTATATTATTCCTTATATAACCTTTTCATGTTATCTTCTTATATATAAGAATTTCTCCTTGAAGAGAATGGGAGGAGGGAGGAACCATGGACTTTTTTTTATCCCCTCTGAGAATTTTTATAGTTTATTTTAGCCGAACTGACGACAATGCCAGGGAGCAAGATCTTAAATGCTCTGCAGAAGACAGTTTTGCACCCCTTTAATGCACTTGAAATTAAGGAGGGAAGATTACATGGAGGTGAGGAAAGTGGGTTGGGGATTGGATTACAGGATAGTTAACAAGACATGTGCTCTCTTGAGGGTAGTTACACTTATTTCAAAGATGTGTTAACCTAGGTGCACAGAAACAAAGGACAGAGATTACTTAAGGCAAAAATAAACCTTTTACTAAAAAGTTGTATGCCTGGGGTGTGATTACCCACCATGACCTGCCCAGTGAGGAATTTATGATCAGATTACCCTGTGAGATGAGTTTCTATAGAACCCATTTTTTTGTCCACAGTTCCTTCTTTGGGTCATAAATTAATCCAAAGTATGGGTTGATGACCAACCTCACAGTGTGAGGACGGTTCATCCCTAGGAAGTCTCTAGGAAGACCTTATCTGTTGACCACTGGGGATGGGGCAATACTGTAACCACAGGATCTAAGTTGAGGCTGAATTTTCTGAAAATGAGAGGGAAAGTAAGTGGAAAGCAGTCAGGTTTTATGGCCTTCATTGTGAAAAAACTCTCTGGATCATTTCTGTTCTGTGAAGGATCATGATCTAAGTTTTGCTTTCTGTTTCATTTTTCTGTATCAAATATCTGCTATAACAGCTACATAAACCATGAAGAGTATTAACAGTTATCTTATACATGTTCAGTAATCATGAACAGTTGGACTATATAGAAAAACCCAAAGAACAAATATCACTATTATGATGATTAATTGCAGACAGAGCCATGGGCTCTTTAAAAGGCTGTTGTAGTGGTCTGTGCATGAGCCATGAAGGGACTAAGCTAGGGTGCTATCAGTGGAAATTATAGGGACAGATGCAAAGGACACTCTAAAGGAAGAATTGGCAAGACTTGATTAAGCAAAAAATGAGGGATGGATGGACATTACTGAAGTTCTGTTTTGAGTGGCTGAAGAATTGTGGTAGTCTGCTGGCTGGAAAATTACTGCTTAGCTATCGCCCATGGGAACATAGGCTATCGCCTATGGGAACATAACATTCCAACAATAAGCTTTCTGCTTCTGTACCCCCGCTTGCACAACTGACCTGTGGGTTGACAGGTAGTGAATAGGAGAAAAATAGACCTTTGTGTTTAAGACAGAATGAGGAATGGGATTTAGGGCTTAAAAATCCTGTACCTCTACATTTCGGGGCTACTTAATTTGGGGTCTGCGTACCCCTGGCAGACCCAGCTGGCTGAATAAAGAGTGTGTTTCCTATAACTCACTAATTTCTGGTGGTCCGTGTGTCTTTCGGGGGCTGGCGGCTACAACATTTGGAGGCCCCAGCGAGATCTCAGGGAGTGGCCCTGGGATCTAAGACTGGACCGGCCTCCGAAGCAGTTGCTGTCCCTGTTACGGATTCAAAGGGGTGGCCAACCTGAGACGTTCCAGGGCCCTTGAATGCTGTGACGGGTCAGTACAATCATCAAGGACACAACCTATAGGACATGCTCTTTGTTCCTGTTCCCGAGGGGAATCTGGAATCTCTGAGGCCTCAGTATCTGGATAAAAGGTACCTTCCTGTTTCTGTTGACCGGTTAGTGGGTGTCTGTGGCGAGACTGGACGCAGTCATATCTCCCGGACCATGGCCAGGCCGCGGGACGCCGTCTCCTGTGCCCTGTTGTCAGGTTCTGTTTATTATCTCTGGTCTTGTCTAGGTTGTAGGTGGTGGACTTCTCTGGGTCCACCTACACCCCAGTAATTGTTCTTGTTTGAGTGTTTGATTGTTTTTGTCAGAATGTCTGTTTTGTGTTTTCTGCGCAAGCGATGGGAGGAAGCCTGAGTTCACAGAAGACACCCTTGGGTTGTCTCCTGCGACATTTCAGAGAAGGGTTTGTAGAGGGAGCTGATTATGGCATAAAGTTTTCTCCAGGCAGACTAAAAACATTGTGTAAAGTTGAGTGGCTGTTTTTTGATGTAAACTAGTCTCCGAAGGGTTCTTTTGACAGGGGTTTAGTGAGGAATGTTTGGAAGATTGTCATGGGAGGCCTGGGACATCCCGATCAGTTTCCTTACATCAATCAATGGTTAAACCTTGTTCAGACACCCCCTCCATGGCTCTGCCAGTGTGCCCTTTCTCTAGGGGCGCGAGTCTTAGTTGTGGGCCCCCCAAAACAAGCAGCAACTGAATCTCCAAGACAGCCCAGTCTCTCAGTCCTCCAATCTCCACCAGAGGACAATGACCTTCCCCCACCCTATAATCCAGGACAACAGAGGCCAAATAGCACCGCCTCACCTCCTCAGACGCAGGCAGGTAACCCCTATGGGCCTCCTGCTCCTGCTCCGGGTGGGGCACCAACCAATACCACCACCCTGGCCATCCTCCCCTTGCGAGAAGCACCACCCCAGGGGCATCACACAGACAGGCCCTTTATGATTTACGTGCCTTTCTCGACTAGTGACCTGTACAACTGGAAGGCACAGAATCCGCCTTTCTCTGAGAAACCCCAGGCATTAATAGGACTCTTAGAAAGTGTCTTTCAGACTCACTGCCTCACCTGGGACGATTGCCAACAGCTTTTAATTACCCACTTCACTCAGGAAGAACACAGATGCATTCAGACTGAAACAAAAGATAGCTGCCAGAAGGAGGAGAGTTGCAGAAGCAGGGAAACAAATTGAGAAGGAATTTCCCTCCACCCGCCCAGACTGGGGACACAATTCTCAGGCAGGGAGAACGGCATTAGATCGGTACCACCAGATTCTAATTGGGGAAATTAGGATGGCTGCTCATCAGCCAACTAACCTTTCTAAGGTAACTGAAGTTATACAGGGACCTCAAGAATCCCCTGGAGCATTTCTTGAACAAGGCATACGGGGTATACACCCGCATTGATCCTGAGGCCCCTGAGAACCAGCAGGCAATTAATATAGCCTTTGCTACTCGGGCAGCCCCTGATATCTGGTGTAAATTGCAAAAATTAGAAGGTTTTGCAGGGATGAACCTGTCCCAACTTATTGAGATAGCCCAGAAGGTGTTCAACAACAGGGAGGCACCGGATGACCCCAAACGTATGGCTAAAATCCAAAGCTACTGTCATCAACCAGCCAATCTATTGCCAGACCCAGACCCCGAGACCCCCGTTCATGACTGCATAGATTTCACTGACGCTGTGTGTTCCTCGCGGCCAGACCTTAAAGACTCCCCTCTGCCTGAGGCCGGTGAAGTTCTGTTCACGGACGGGAGCAGCTTTATGAAGGAAGGAAGGAGGTATGCTGGGGCAGTGGTCGTAACTGTAACTGGCACCATCTGGTCACAAACTCTTCCCCATAGGACTTCTGCTCAAAAGGCAGAAGTCATTGCCCTCACTGAGGCACTAAGACGGGGAAAGGATAAGGCAGTCACAATACACACTGACAGCCGATACGCCTTTGCCACTGCACATGTACATGGAGCCATCTACAAGGAAAGAGGGCTTCTGACTTCAGCTGGGAAGGACATCAAGAACAAGGGGGAGATCTTAGCCTTACTCGAAGCCATATAGATGCCTAAGACTCTTGCTATTGTTCTTTGTAAAGGGCATCAAAAAGGGAATAGTCCTGAGCTGAGAGAAACCGACGAGCCAATGCAGAGACAAGAACAGTGGCCACAAGGCCAGTGGGGCCTCCACCACATCTACTGACTATTGTCCCTTACCCAGAACTGCCTCCGTGTCCAACCTATACAGCGGAAGAGAACATATATTTTCAAGATAAGGGAGTCACTAGGAACCAACAGGGGTGGTGGACAACCCCAGATGGAAAAATCGTACTCTCATGGCCCTTGGAAGGACTCTCTTCCACCAACTACACCAGACCACACACCTAGGGTGAATGAACTAAGATGCTCCAAGCTTTAGACCCCTACTTTCACTTGTTAAAAGAAAGAAGAACTGCAGAGGAGATTGCCTCACGATGCCCAGCTTGTGCCCAAGTTAATCCAAAGAAGGGGAAGATAGAAGAACCTAGGCATAGAGAAAGAGGAACTTATCTGGGGGACCACTGAGAAGTCAATTTCACTGAGTCTTTACAGGCCTTTCAAAGTGTACAGAAGGAGATTTGATCTGGGGTCCATGCTGCCCACTCAGCCCCAGGAGACAGACTTCCCCATCGGTTTCAGCCTGAGGACTCTGTGGATCTGGAAGTTCACTTCCAAGGGACTAGAACCCAAATAGAAAGGACCCTTCACTGTCTGTCTACCTGACGACGCCCACTGCAGTTAAAGTAGATGGCATCCCATCATGGATTCATCACTCCCACGTGAAGGCAGCACGCGAGTGGACAGCTCAGGAAGACAGGCCCTTAAGACTAAGACTCAAGCATACATAAGTATAACCCTTTGTTTCTTCCTTTTTATTTCTTTAGCCCAGGCATTCGACCAGCCACAACCAAAATCAGAAGGAGCATTAATAACTTTGCGAACGACAATACACAAGGTCTTAAATAAGACCACCCAGACATAGGACAAGATTGCTGGTTGTGCCTAAACCCAAAAACCCCTTTACTACGTCGGGGTAGAAACTCCCTTAAAATTAACTGAGCTCAGCAGACTAGAACTTCAAGTCGATTCACTAGCAGAAGTAGTCCTCCAAAATAGAAGAGGTTTAGATTTATTATTCTTAGAACAAGATAGATTATGTATGGCTCTAGGTGAAACCTGTTGCTTCTATGCTAATCACTCTGGAGTAATTAGAGAGAGCTTACGACTAGTAGAGAGAAATTTAGATGCCAGGGAAAAACAAAGACTAGAATCAGATAACTGGTTTCATAGGATGTTCAATTGGTCACCATGGCTAACAACCCTTCTATCTGCTATAGCTGGACCTTTAATCCTCCTCCTCTTCTTGTTAACTTTTGGCCCATGTTTCCTTGATTTCTTGTTTGCATATATAAAGAAGAGAATTAATTCTATTAAACTTTTAGTATTACAAGATAGAGGCTATGAGCAAATTCCACATGAAGAATCAAGGATTTGATTTTCTGCTAAGGCCAGTGGGGAATGTGCTGGCTTGAAAAGTACTGCTTGGCTATCGCCCATGGGAACATAGGCTATCACCCATGGGAACATAACATTCCAAAAATAAGCTTTCTGCTTCTGTACCCCCGCTTGCACAACTGACCTGTGGGTTGACAGGTAGTGAATAGGAGAAAAATAGACCTTTGTGTTTAAGACAGAATGAGGAATGGGATTTAGGGCTTAAAAATCCTGTACCTCTACATTTCGGGGCTACTTAATTTGGGGTCTGCGTACCCCTGGCAGACCCAGCTGGCTGAATAAAGAGTGTGTTTCCTATAACTCACTGATTTCTGGTGGTCCTGTGCCTTTCGGGGGCTGGCAGCTACAACAGTAGTAGAAGAAGAAATAAGAGAGTCACACAATTTGAGAGAAAAGACTTTGGTTTCAGACAGATGGAGGAAGACGATAGCACATCCAGGTTGTGATTGCCCTTAGGCAGTAAGCATTGTGGGACTGGGGTGGGGAGAAAGGCAAGAGCTGATTGTATAGTTTTAGAAGTCATCTCCTTAGAGTGAGTTTTGAGCCTTCAGAGTAGATGAGGTCTCTGAAAGAGAGAGAAAGCTATAAAAAGAGACTCTTGGGATGTTTTCTTCCTTTGGGAGAGATTAGGAAGATAGGAAATTAAGGCAGAACAATGTTATAAGCCCAAGGAAGAAAGGAATAAGAAGGAAGATGTTGAAAACAATGTCAAATGTTGCCAAAATATCAAGAACAGGAAATGAAAAAAGGCCATTGGATTTGGTGAGGTAGTTGAAATTCTGCTGAGGGTGGATGTGGAGCCAGGTTACACTATGGTAAGAAAGTGGGTGGTAAGGAACAGGTCATGCGTACAGACCACAACACTTAAAAAAAAGGGAAAAAGAGACATGGGATGGTAAATGGGCTGCAGGATTAAGTGACAGTTTTTCAATTTATGGGAGCCCTGTCCATGGTTGAAGGCAGGGTTGAGAAAGAGCCAGTGGAGAGGCTTTTATTCAAAGTAAGAGAAAATGATTATAATTGAGTCAGGGATAACTTAGATGACCTCGATAACTTATATACAGGAGTTGAGGTTCAGGATTCCAATAAAGGCTTAACTGTGGAATTTAGGAAGTTAATATAGCTTCCTCAGATTTGGAGGCTAGCTGAATAAATAGTGATCAAAATCAAGATGAAGGAAGATGAAAGACTTAAGCCACAAAGTAAAATATGCAGTCATCTGCAGGTGTAGAACAGATTTGAATAGGTGTTTAGATAGTATGTTGAGTTGTCAGTAAGGATTGGTGAGCCTTTCCGTCAGGGTAAAAGTAGCTAGGACATGATTGTGGCCTATACATTTATGTAGCAAAGACTGGAACACTGATGATATTTATTAAGTCAGTATTCTACTTGAATTGTGCTGAATTTAAATTTATATCACAAAGTGAATGGTCCATACTATATATATTTCTTAGTAAAATATTCTCTCTCATCAACTGCCTTCAAAATAGTTTCAGAAATTTTGGCAAAGATATTGTAAATCAAACTTTTATTTGTGTACATTCACTTGCATTTTAGGGGCATCATTTGCATTTATTTGTATAAACTCATTAAAAATTATACCATTATCTTGCTGCATACATGTTAATATAGGCTTGAATTTTAACTGGTTAGATATAAGACATAACTCTATATTTATGTCTGTTACAAAGCTTATTAAGTACCAGTCTATCTATGTATTTAAATAATAGGCGCAGGAAGAAATTGCCCGACTTCGACGAGAAATGATGAAAAGCTGTAAGTCTCCTAAGTCAACAACAGCACATGCCATCCTCCGGCGGGTGGAGACTGAAAGAGATGTGGCCTTCACTGATTTACGAAGGATGACCACAGAACGAGATAGTCTGAGGGAAAGACTAAAGGTTTGTAATAGCTGTTTTTATGTGAACATATGTTAAACACAATGCAGTGACATTGAAAACACTTTGTTTTGTTTTTGTTTTTTTAACCAGATTGCCCAAGAGACAGCATTTAAT
This sequence comes from Pteropus medius, assembly GCF_902729225.1. Classification (NCBI taxonomy): domain Eukaryota; kingdom Metazoa; phylum Chordata; class Mammalia; order Chiroptera; family Pteropodidae; genus Pteropus; species Pteropus medius. The sequence continues at coordinate 271,684 of NW_024344433.1, forward strand.
GAGAAGGCTCACTTGGAACAAAGGATAGAGGAGCTGGAATGTACAGTTCATAATGTAAAGAAAAATCACTTTTATGCTTTTGTCCATAAACTGTCAGTAGCTTCCCCCTTTCCCCTTTTCTGTGTTCAGAGAACTTCTTTTGCTTTTCTAAGATAGTGTTTGTAATCCTAAAATATTTAAGATGGAATGTATGGAGTAAATTGTCATTTTTTTCATTGTTTATTTCCTTCTAAAACATGTGAGTGAAGTCTTTTATGTTCAGTTGAGAAGTGTGGTTTTTTTTAAAAAAAAAAAGACATTAGAGATAATTCTCAGGGATTTTAGCAACTTTCTCATCTCCCTGTTTCATCGAAGATAACATTGCCAGATACAGTTAAACTGCCTTATTCTACCTAAAGAGTAAGTAGAGAAGAGAAAATTTTGATTAAATGAAAATTAATGAGAAAAAGATATTTAAAATGAAGTTAAAGTGTGAAGCATCATATTTTTACAAAACAAGGATTTGAGATGCTATGAACATATGTTTGAGATGTTATGATTATGTAAACAGAATTAAGAGAACTTTCTATTCCAAATTTAATTTATATCTTAAATATATATTTATAAACTCATCTGTATTATGTTGTTAAAATGGGTAAAAACAGTAGATAGGAGAAAAACAATTTTTTCATACTCTCACTGTATATGTATAATTTATTACTGTTGAACAACAGATAATTTCTTTGCAAATAATAATGTGTACTGTAACCAAATTGGACCAGATTGAAAATGTAGGTGGACATTACTGTTCATATACCTGCCCCACCACACCTTGTCCGTCCCGCTTCTCAGTGTTCAGGTCTGATCTGATTCTCTTAGCATGTAAATCTTGTCACTTGCCAGTGTGTACAAGTGGGTGTCACTTTAGGACGATCACTAAGGCTTTTTCAGTGACATTAGTAACCTTGTCATTCTACTTGTATAGCTTGATGATGAACGTTTGGAGCAAATGTCAAATATGACTTTGATGAAGGAAACCATAACCACTGTGGAAAAAGAAATGAAATCACTAGCAAGAAAGGCAATGGATACGGAAAGTGAACTTGGCAGACAAAAAGCAGAGAATAATTCTTTGAGGTAAATTAAATTGCCTTTGAACAACTAATAGTTTATTACAAATAGCTCTGCTTTTTGTAGTGTATTTTATAATGATAGTTAAATTATTTGTTGACTTTAATTTCTGAGAGGATTATTATGGAGCAGTTGTGGAAACCTCAGTACATATTAAGTGATTTTCCCAAGATTGATCACAGACTGGAAATGCCACACTTAACCAGGAATCAAATGTTTAGTCATCTTAACCTTACATGTGCAGAATGCCTCAATGTTTAACTGAAATTGCTTTTACAAAGCCTTTCCCAGAACAGAGCCTATTTGACTTTGGTGTTTGATCGTTAACTTACCTTTATAACTTAAATTATGTTCTGGCATTTGAACAGTGTAAGAAAGCACAAAGTACAGGTTGACAGTAACTTAGAAAAAAGGGTGGCTTAGAATATAATAAAAAGTCATAGCAGAGAAATGGGAGAGAAACATATAATGGGACTCCTGTTAATTGAATGTCAGGTACTATGTGTGTCCTTACATACTAGTACGGTAGCAGAAGAAATTTCAATAAAGCAGCCAACAGGCAGTAAATATAGGGGAATAAGTTTCTGAAGACATCCAGGCTAATGATTTTACTTTTAGTATCTGTTGATGTGAGAAATAGAGGTTCTAAGATTCAGTAAGGTTGAATTTCAGTGACTCTACAAATATTTGAAAAATAATAATTCATATGAGTGTGAAATATATTAAGTCTACAAATAATACTTGGTTCACATGTTAGTTCCCCTCTTTGGCTTTCAAGGGTCTGTGGTGCATACATTGGAATCATTTGTCAGGACAGATAATCACTCAAATTCTTTCCCTTCATGTACCTTTAAATTTCCTGCTTAAAAAGATATTGCAAGCTCGTGTAAAATAAAAATAATAACAACAACAAAGAAAACCTTTGAAAATAGAGAAAAGTATAAAGAAAATTAAATCACCTATGATTCCATAACTTAGGGAAAGTGATTATTAATGTAGATCTATTTCTAACCAGAAACATTTTTATCTGTGTGTATATAAGCTTTCTATGTAATTGACATCATCCTATATTAAGTTATATATTTGGCCAGTTTCTCTTAATTGTATACCATAAGCATTTTCCCATGTCATTAGATGTTCTTTGAAAGCATTTGAGTTTATTAAAATATTCTAACAGATAGATGTATAATAATTTGGAGGTTTTTTGTATATATTTGTTTTAACAGTATTATTAAAGTACAGTTGACATACATGCAGTAAACTGCACATAGTTTAAAGTGTTCACTTTGGTAAGTTTTGACATTAGTGTGTACCTGTAAAACCATCACCACAATCAGGATGGTGGTCCTATCCATCACTCCCAAAGCTTCCTCATGCCCCCTCTCTGTAACCTCCCCATACCCTGCCAGTCCCCAGGCAACCACTGACTTGCTTTCTGTCATAGAGATTTGTTTGAATTTTCTAAAATGTTATATAAGTGAAATCATATAGTATATATTCTTTCGTGTGGCTGTTTTCATTTACCATAGTTATTTTGAAATTTATCCATGTTGTCACATATAATCAAGAGTTTATTCCTTTTTATCTCTGAGTAGTATTCCATTGTATAGATATACATTTCAGTTGTTTCCAGTTTGGGGTTGTACCAAATAAAACTGTCGTGAATGTTCTTATGTGAGTCTTTGTATGGACATGTGCATTTCTCTTGGAAAATACCTAACGGTAGAGTGACTGAGTCATCTGATGGGTGTATGTTGAACTTTTGAAAAAAACCATTAAACTGTTTTCCAAAGTGGTTGTACTGTTTTATTTTATGTTGGCACTAGCAGTGTATAGGTGGTCCAGTTGTTACATATTCTCACCAACACTTGGGGTGCAGTATCTTTTTAATTTTAGCTATTCTGATAGGTGTGTATTATGGTTTTAATATGCCTTCCCCAATGCCTAATTATTTCAAACATCTATCTGTTCATGTACTTACGTGCCATACATGTTTCTTCTTTGGTGTCTATTCAGATCTTTTGCACATTCTTCCTGAGTTGTTTATATTATTATCATTAAGTTGTAAAAATCTTTTCTGTATTCTAGATACAAATCCTTTGTTAGGTATATGTTTTACAAATATTTTCTCCCAGTCTGGCTTGCCTTTTTATTTTCTTAACAGTATATTTTAAAGAGCAAATGTTCTTGATTTTGATTAAGTGAAATTTATTGATTTAAAAATTTTTATATACAGCTTTTTGTTTTCTTTTAAAGAAATTGTTGTCAAGCCTAAGGTCACTGAGATTTTTCTCCCATGTTTTCTTCTAGCAGTTTTATAGTTTTAGTACTTATATTTAAATCCAGGATCCATTTCAAGTTAATTTTTGTGTATAGTACTAGGTATAGATCAAAGTTCACTTTTTTTTGCATATGGATATCCAGTTGTTCCAACACCATTTGTTGAAAAACTATCCTTTCTACATTGAATTGTTTCCCATCTTTTTAGAAAGTCAGTTGTCCATATATGTGTAGGTCTACTTCTTAGTTATCTGTTTTGTTGAGAAGATCTATTATGTATCTTGAGGCCAATACAACACTCCTGATTAAGTGTTCAAATTAGGTAGTGTTAGTTCTCCAACTTGGTGCTTTCTCAAAGTTGTTTTGGTTATTCTAGTTCCTTTGCATTTTATTTTGATTTTAGAATCAGCTTTGCAACGTGTGCCAAAAAAAGCCTCCTTGAGAATTTGATTGGAATTGGGGGAAAATGGTATCTAAAAATTACCAAGTGTTCCCACTCACTGAACACAGTATGTCTCTCTCCATTTCTTAGGTCTTTAATTTCTCTCAGAATGTTTTGTAGTTTTTAGTGTGTAGATTTGTACTTCTTTTGTCAGATTTTTCCCTATGTAGTTCCTATTTTTTGATTCTGTTGTAAATGGAATTTTAAAATGTCACTTTCTGAATGTTTATTGCTTATATATGAAAATACAATTGTTTTTAAAAATAAACTTTGTATTTTAGAAGTTTTAGATTTACAGAAGAATGACAAAGATAGTGCAGAGTTCCTACATCTCTCATACTCAGTTTCCTGTTATTAACATCTTACATTAGTATGGTACATTTGTTACAATTAATGAATTGATATCGATACATTATTATTGACTAAAGTCCATACTTCATTCAGATTTCCTTAGTTTTTCCCTAATGTCCTTTTTCTGTTCCAGGATCCCATCCAGGACACCACATTACATTTAGTTGTCATGTCTCCTTAGGCTTCTCTTGGCTATGACAGTCTCAGACTTTCCTTGTTTTTGATGACCTTGACAGTTTTGAGGAGTACTGATCAGGTATTTTGTAGAATGTCTTTCAACTGGGATTTGTCTGATGTTTTTCTCATGATTAGACTGGGTAATATGTTTTTGAGAGAAAGCACAGAGGTAAAGTGCTATTTTAGGTACATATATCCAGAGTATCATGGGTTTATACTATTAGTATGATTTATCACTGTTGATTTTGACTTTGGTCACCTGGCTGAGATAATGTTTGCCTTTTCCAGAATGTCATATAATTGAAATTATACAGTATATAGCCTTTTCAGATTGGCTTCTCTCACTTAGCAATTTGCATTTAAGGTTCATCTATGTCTTTTCATAACTTGAGATCTCATTTCTTGAGTAATATTCTATCATATGTATGTACCATAATGTGTTTATCCGTTCACCTATTGAAGGACATCTTGTTGCTTCCAGTTTTTGTTATTATGAATAAAGCTGCTATGAACTTTCATGTGCAGGTTTTTGTGTTGACATAAGTTTTCAAATCAGTTCAGTAAATACCTTGGAGCATATAGTAAAACAATATTTAGCCTTATAAGAAACTGCCAAACTCTTTTCCAAGGTGGTTGTACCATTTTGCATTTCTACCAGCAATGAATGAGAGTTTCTGTTGTTCCATATCCTTGTCAGCATTTGGTATTATCAGATTTTTGTGTTTTAGCCATTATTATAGGTGTATTGCCATAGCACATTGCTTTAATTTGCAATTCTCTAATGATAAATGATGTGGAACATCTTTTCATATGCTTGTTTGCCATCTGTGTGTCTTTGGTGTTGTGTCCTGTTTAGAACTGTTGCTCATTTTTCAGTTGTTTGTCTGCTTATTATTTTAAGAATTCCTTGTATATTTTGGATACATATTCTTATCAGATACGCGTTTTGCAAATATGTATTCTCCCAGTCTGTGCCTTATCTTTTCATTCTTTTAACGGCTTCTTTTGCAGAGCAGAAATTTGAAATTTCAATAAATTTCAACTTGCCAACTTTTTCTTTCATAGATTGTCTTAGGTGTTGTATTTAAAAACTCATCACTAAACTCAAGAACACATATTTTTATCCTTTGTTTTCTTCTAGCAGTTATATAGTTTTGCATTTTATACTTAGAATCAGTGATCTATGTTGAGTTAATTTTTATAAAAGATATAAAGTCTATATTTAGATTCCCTTAATTTGCATATGGGTGTCCAAGAGATGTTCCAGCTCCATTCTTCTCTGTTGTCTTTGCTCCTTTGCCAGAGATCTGTTGCCTGCATTTGTATGGGCCTATTTCTGGGCTCTCTATTCTGTTTCATTGATCTATTTTGTTTATTTTGGTTTGGTTTTTTTTTGTTTTGTTTTGTTTTGTTTTTACCAAATCATGCTGTCTTGATTGCTATTACTTTACAGTAAGTCTTGAAATTGGATAATGTGAATCCTCTAACTTTGTCTTCTTCAGTATTATATTAGCTATTCTAGGTCTTTTGCCTTTCCATGTAAACTTTAGAGTCAGTTCGTTGATGTCTATATAATGGCTTTCTGGGATTTCAGTTGGGTATGCATTGAATCTTTAAGTCAAGTTTGGAAGAACTGACATCTTATCAATATGGAGTGTTTCAGTCCATGAACGTGGAATATTTCTCCATTTATTTAGATCTTTGATTTCTTTCATCAGTGTTTTGCAGCTCTCTGCATATAGATACTGTACATTCATTTTCAAAATTTCTAGATCATTATTACTTCAAATATTTTTTATGCTCCTGTTCTCTTCTTTTTTCTCCTTCCGGTATTTCAATTATCCCACAGTTCTTGAATGTTTTGTTCTTTTTTTTTTTTTTTCCAGTTTGGAAAGTTTTTATTGACCTATCTTCAAGCGTAAAGATTTATACTTTACTGTGACCAGTCTACTAATGAATCCATCAAGGGCATTCTTCATTTTTGTCACAGTATTTTTTTTTCTAGCATTTCCTTCTGATGAGCATACCTTATTTGTGACTCCCTGATTTGCCTTTCTTTTCAGATTTTGGGGTGGCAATTTGCCCTGCAACTTACTACCCTGATGATTTCATGAAAAGTCTTTGATTTGCAGTTTAATCATCATTTTCTTGTTGTAACAATGGGAATGATGTCTTTGCAGCTCTTTACATTTCAGGGCTAAAACCATCATAATTTATTTTTATATATTTATCTTGTATTCTGCAACCTTACTGAATTTACCTTTTAGATCTAGTAGCCCTTTTGTAGATTCCATTTAATTTTCTATATAGACAGTTCATCTGCAAATAAAGATATTTTAGTTGTTCAATCTTCATGCTTTTTGTTCTTTTTCTTGCTTTGTCTCACTGTCTAGAACATCAAGCACAATGTTAAATGGAAATGGTGAAGTGGACATCCTTGTCTTTTTTCATATTTAAGGGGAAAGCATTCAGACTGTCAACAATTAGAGATATTAGCTGTAAATTTTTCAAAGTTGTCTTCTATCAGGTTGAAGAAGTTTCTTTCTATTCCTGGATTACTGAAGTTTTGTTTGTTTTTTGGTTTTTGGTTTGTTTTTTTTGTTTTTTTCCAGGAATGGATGTGCTTTGTCAAATCAGTTAGAGTGTATTATACTTTTCATAGATTTCTGGTCTCAGTTAACTACTTTAAGATATTTATATCTATATTTATATTTAAGATTAGCCAACAATTTGCCTTTCTCGGGGCTGTTTTAAATCAGATTTTGGTATCAAGATAATGTAAACCTTATGATAATAGTCTTTCCAAATTATTTTGTCTTCTTTCAATATCTAGAAGAATTTCTATAATATTGGAATTTTAGTACTTGCCAGTGAAGCCATTTGGGTATCAACATTTCTTTGAGGGATTTTATTTTCTTTAATAGATAAAGTAAGAATTAGAAATTTCTTCTTATTCCAGTCAGTATCTGTTTTTTTGAGGCATTTGTCCATTTTCTCTAAATTTTAAAACATTTTTAGGATAATGTTTATAATACCTTTCAATTTTTTAATGTTCACATAATCTGTAGTGATTTCTTCGTTTTCTAGTTTATTGTTTTTAATTATCTCTTCAAAAGGCCAACTTTTTGCTTTGGTGATCTTCCCTAATATTCATTTTACTATTTCATTAGCTTTCGTTCTTTATTATTTCCTTCTATTTTCTTTAGATTTACTATTTTTTCTAATTTTTTCAGATGAATGCTTACATTTTTACTTTTCAGGCTTTTTTCTGACATAAACACTTAAGGCCATACATTTTCTTTAAAATATTTGTATCCTACAAGTTTTGTTATCTACTTTCTACTTTATGAAATATTTTCTGAATTCCATTATGACTTCTTATTTGATCCATTATGATTTTAAATATCCAGAAACAATGAATTTTTATTTATACTTTTGTGATTGATTTCTTAATTAAATTGTTTTTCAGAACATACTATTAGAGTTCAGATTTCTGAAATTTGTTGTCTTCTACTTTTATGGTCAATTTTTGGTAATGATCTGTATACTTGAGAAATTATAAATTCAAATAGTTGGGTACAGTGGTTTATATTTGTCCCTTAGTTCAAATTTGTAATCATGTTATTCAGATGTTCTATATTTATACTAAATTTTGTTACTCATTTACAGGAATTTCATGGAAACTGTTGTCTAAACTTCTGGCTCTAATGTCTCACTTTTTGTTCTCTCTTGAGCCTACTGTAATCTGCCTCTCTCCCCCACCATTCTATCAAACCTTTTCCCAAGGTAATATTTATTTTCATTTTACTCAATTTGATGATCAATCTTCAGTCTTCAGTTGATCGACTGTGCTCTCCCTACCAATTTAAAGACTTTCTTCATTTCACATCTGACATACCATGCTCATTCAATTTTTTTAAATCTTTGGCTGTCCTAGCTTAGTCTCTTCTGCTACTTCCTTCTCGTCTCCATGATCTCCAATTATTGGATGTCCCTGAGCTCAGTCTTTAGACCTCTTCTCTTTTGTATCTATGCTCATCCCTCAGTGATCTCATCCAGTCTCATGTATTTACTCTTGACTCTGAAATGTATGTCAAGCCTGGAATTCTCTCTTGAACTTCAAATTTGAATGTCCAACTACCTCTTTTTCATCTTCACTATGATGTCTAATATATATTTCAAAGTTAGCATTTCAAAACCTCAGTTTCTGCTATCCACTGCCCTTTACCCTCCAACACACTCAAATCTGTTCTCTTTCAGTCTTCACATCTCAGTAAATGGAAACTCCACTCATACAATTCTTGGTCTGAAACCTGGAAGTGACCCACAGTTTTTCTTTTTATACACCCATATCCAATCCAGTTGATTCTGTCTTTGAAGTGGGAATTATTTTTAACACTTTGATATTCTTCTACTGTCTTCTGACTTTCATTATTTCTGCTGAGAAGTCAGTGTAAATTTATTTTTTAAAGATCAGTATCTTATACTTTATAATACACTTACATTTATCATAGGTTTCATATTGACATATATAAAAGGCAAAGAATTATAAAGAACCTGCTTAAAGAGCTATATAATCCAACTACATTCAATATAGTTAAAATACTGTTTTCCATTTTGTCACTTGATGGAAAAAATTATAAATTTTATTTCACATGTAAACTCCACTTATTAGAAGTTGAGTCAAGAGCATAGTTCTGCACATGTCTAGATTTCTATATCTGTAAACTGAGTATAGTGTTTCAGGCCAAATCAGCCAAAAAGAAATGCATCCATTGCTGTTTAGGTTTTACTGCTGATAAAGAACAAAATCCCCAGGATTTCAAAACTGGTACTCATTGTCTATGTTTCTGTACTGCATAAATGAAATTTTCTTTCTAAATAGGTGTATTTTAGTAGCAGAAGTTTGTTTGTTTGGGTTTCTATGTCAGATAAATCAATACTTATAAAAAAACTGAAGTGTTCCCAGCATACTTCCCAGAAGCAGATTTTAAAGAAATGTCTGTGCCTACATCTATTCATCAAACATCTTAAGATCCAAGAAGTTAAAATTCCCTATACAGTTGAATGAATGATTAATTGATGAATAAAATGTTAATTTGGGTCTCTGTGCCCAGTGATTCCAAGACAGGTTTAATTTGAGTTTGGGTTTTTGAGGCTAAAAAGATTTCAATATTAAAATCTTTTTCAGATGACATGATATTTTTATGTAGGAAGATCCAAAAGAATCAACAAAAAAATCTGGACCTAATAAGCAGTTATAATAAGGTTGTAAGATATAAGGTTAATATACAGAGTCAATTGCTTTCTTAATGAAGAAGTGGAATTCAAAATTAAAACATAATAGAATTTATGTTAGCCCCCACCAAAGAAATACTTAAGTATAAATCTAACAGACTATGTATAAGATCTATATGAGGAAAACTACAAAACTCTGGTGAATGAAATCTAAGTAGGACTATATAAATTTCATGTTTATGGATAGGAAAACTCAATATTGTCAAGATGTCAGTTCTTCCCAACTTGATCTATAGATTCAATGCAATGCAAAAATCACAGCAAGTTATTTTGTGGATATCAGCAAATAGATTCTAAACTTTATATGAAGAGGTAAAAGAATCACCAACACAATATTGAAGACGACCAAATTGGAGGGCTCACACTACCCGGCTTCAAGACTTACAGTAAAGCTACAGGAATCAAGACAATATGGTACTGGGAAAAGAACAGACAAATAGATCCATGGGACAGCACAGAGAGCTCAGAAATAAACCCACATAAATATAGTTAACTGATCTTGAACAAAGAAACAAAGGTGATACAATGGAGCAAAGATAGTCTTTTCAACAAATGGCGCTGGAACAACTAGACATTCACAAGCAAAAATAATAATATATCTTAGACACAGTCATTACATTCTTCAGATTAACTCAAAATGGATCATAGACCTAAATGTGAAATGCAAAACTATAAAACTTATACAAGAAAACAGAAAATCTAGATGACCCTGGGTATGGTAGTGACTCTTTAGATACAACACCAAAGGCATAATCCATGGAAGAAATATTGGTAACTGTCCTTTATTAAATCAATGACTTCTGCTCTGCAAATGACAATGTCAAGAAAATGAGAAGACAGGCTATAGACTGGGAGAAAATATTTGCAAAAAAACACATCTGCTAAAGGATTGTTATCCAAAATATTCGAAGAACTCTTTAAAAACTCAGCAATAAGAAACCAAACAACCCAATTAAAAAGTGGGCAAAAGACGTTAACAAACACCTCACCAAAAAAGATACACAGATGGCAAAGAAGCATGTGAAAAATGTTCCATATCATATGTCATCAGGGATATCCAAATTAAAACAATGAGATACTATTACGTACCTATTAGAATGGCCAAAATCTGGAACACTGACAACAAATGCTGGCGAGGATGTGAGCGAACAAGAACTCTTATTCATTCATTACTGACGGGAATTCAAAATGGTGCAGCCACTTTGTAAGACAGTTTGGTAGTTTCTTACAAAATTAAACATACTCTTTCTTACCATACGATCCAGCAGTTGTGCTTTTTGGTATTTACGCAAAGGTGTCGGAAACTTAGGTCCACAGAAAAGCCTACATATGAGGTTTATAGCATCTTTAATCATAATTGCCCAAACTTGGAAACAACCAAAGTCTATCATAGGACTGTAGGCTGAACCAGATGGAAACTATGTGTCAGATCCCATATTAGTGTTTGACAGAGGACCTTCATTATGTGATTTCTGGCCAGGCAAATTACCTAACAAGACATTTTCCAAAATTACTTAAAAAATCTATCATTTGGTTAGTTATGTCATGTTTTGTAAAGGAAGCATTCTATTCTGTGCACTGAAGTTTATAATACATGCAGATTTCTCATCTTGAATTTTAAGTCGTAGAGTCATTCTGAGGTAACAAAGCATGAATTTCAGTCTCTGCTAATAAACCGTTGCTTGGAATATTATCTGTTAAAATCCTGTTTAGTGAATGCAAACTGTAAAAAAACCATAGACATACATTATAGCTTGGTTTATCAGTGCTATCATCTGTAGACTTTTGTATTTCATTGATTTGAGTATCTCCAGAGAGTCCCTGTGACTGTAAACAATTCTCTGTAAAAGCATTCATTTGGGTGTCTCTGAATGAGGCTCCCTTGGAATTGGGGGGGAAAAATGTACATATCTGAGCACTGGTGGAACGTGTAACTTGAGAAACAAATGACAGTTTGGTTTGAGAATAAGACATGTTTTCTGATATGGGAGTTACCAGAGTCTGCTTCAGCTTTATTTCTAAAGGTCTATTTCATGAGTGTTTTAGGTGTGGGTTTATTGGTCAGTGATTTAAAGGTCTGATTTGAAAATTTCTAATTGTGCATGTAATTTTCTATTTTCTTTTTTTAAATGGATCCCAGTGTTGTGCCAGGTCTTAAAGCTATTTTGGAGAGGACAGGGCTGCAGTGCAGTTTAACAGCATGAGGCTAGCCGCAGTGCACCCTGGAAGGCTTTGCCACAGTGTCTGCTGTCTTTTCAAGACACATTCATTATCATTTGAATTGATGCACTTATTACATTGGTGCTTCTTATTTTAGCACACTTTTTTTTTTAAGTGCTGTTTTACAAGAAAAAAAAAGTCTGTCAGGGCATTCAAAGGGATTCTTCAGCTAGACCATAGGAGAATTTCACTACATTTTATAATATTTTCTCATTGATTTACTATGCCACCCTGCATGCTGTGGTTTTCCCGATGCAGGCCATTATTAGGTGGGTCTTGTATTAGGTCAGGTGCAGTGCACAGAATGTGGTCTCTGTAGTCCAGGGAAGCTCTCCACCAAAAGCTAGATAAGCTTTGGTTGCTGCCTTGCTTCCATGATGCAGGGACACAGTGCGGCTCTCCTCATGGCTTCCTATCAGCCAGAATGCGGCACACTTAGCTCTCTTCTGTAGCCACTGGAATATTAGTATTTAAAAAAATTTCTTCCAATATTTCAACCTCCCCATTTTTATTATTATTCGAGGATATATGTTGCCTAGGTATTAACATTTCTACTCTACACACCATAATTTTTAGCTTTCTTGTGTTTTTTTTTTGATAACTCTATTAAAGTATAATTGACATACAATATGAGTTAATCTCACATATTTAAAAGACACAATTTAATAAATTTTGACATATGTATGCACCCATTAAATTATCCCTGTAATCAGTATAATGAATATATCCTTCATCTCCCAAGGTTTCCTTGTCCTCCTTTGTAATCCTTCTCTCATACTGCCTCCCACCAGACTCCCCATCCTCAAGCAACCACTGATCTGCTTTCTGTCATTTTTGGTTAGTTTGGATTTTCTAGTATTTTATCTAAATGGAGTCATACACCATTTACTCTTCTGTCGAGCTATTTTCACTGAGCATAATTACCTTGAGATTGATTCATGTTGTTATATTTTTTCATTTTTATTGCATTAGATCCACCAAATGAACATTTGGTTTGTTTCCAGTTTGGGGCTATAACAAATAGAGCTGCAAATACAAGCCTGTGTGTGTGTGTGTGTGTGTGTGTGTGTGTGTGTGTGTGTGTGTGTGTGTGTGTGTGTGTGTACTTTCATTTCTTTTGGGTAAAGACTTAGGATTAGAATGGCTGAGTAATATGGTGGATATATGTTTAACTTTTGAAGAAACTGTTTTCCAGAATGGGTTTACTATTTTACATTCCCACCAGCAGTGTGTGAGAGTTCCAGATGCTTTATATTCTTGTCAACACTTGGTTTTGTCTGTCTTTTTAATTTAGTAATACTAGTGGATGTATCTTATTGTATAGTATCTTATCGTGGTTTTAATTTGCTTTTTCCTAATGATCAGTGATGTTGATCATCTGTGCCTTTACTTATTTGCCATCCATATATCTTCTTTAGTGAAATGTCAGTTCAAATATTGCCCATTTTTAATTAGGTTGTTTATCTTTTTATCATTAACTTATACAAATCCTTTTTATGGTCTAGCTACAAATTATTTGTCAGATACATGTTTTGCAAATATCTTTTCCCAGTGTATGGCTTGCTTTTTTGTTTTGTTAACAGTACCTTTTGATAAGTAAAGTTTTTAATTTTGTTGAAGTACAATTTATTAAAATTATTTTTTCATTTATATCACACTTTTTATGTTTTATTTAAGAAATCTTTGCCAAACTTAAAGCCATTAAATCTTATTTGCTATGTTTTCTTTTAGAAATTTTATAATTTCAGCTTACATTTAGGTTAATGGTCCTTTTGAATTAATATTAATTTTTGTGTAGGTTTAAGATAAAAGTAGAGATTTGCTTTTGTTTGTTTTTTTGTTTTGTATATAACTATCCATTGGTTCTTACTTGTTAAGATTATCCAGTCATCCACTGAGTTCCCTTAGCATCTTAATGAAAAATCGTATATGTGTGAGTCTGTTTCTGGATTCTCTTCTGCTCTGTTGATCTATTTTCCCATCTTTATGATAGTATCACTCTGTCTTAATAACTGAAGCTTCATAATAAGTCTTGAAATCAGATACTGTGACCCTCCAAATTAGTTTCTTTTCAAAGTTGTTTTGGCTGCCCTAGGTCCTTCACATTTTCCTATAAATTTTAGAATTGTCTTGTCAATGTCTGCAAAATGTTTATTGAAATTTTAATTTTATGTTGAATCTATAGATCAATTTTGGAAAAATTGACTATGAACAATATTGAGGCTTTTGAGTCATAGAAACAGACTATTTCTCCATTTATTTATGTCTTTTTAAATTTCTCTTAGCAGTGTTTTATAATTTCCAGTGTACAAATTTTGTCATATTTGTTAGTGTACACCCTTTGTCATATTTATACCTGTTTTGTATTTTTAATGCTGTTATAAATATTTTTAAATTTCAGTGTCCTGTTGCTTATTGCTAGCATATAGAAACATTTAATTTTTGTATATTATGCTTATATTTTGCTATCTAGTTTCTAAACTTTTAAGATTGTTTGTTGTTTGTTTGTTTTGCAGTTTCATTAGCATTTTCTACATAGATTATCATGTTGTCTATGAATAAAGAGAGTTTTACTTCTTTTCCACTCTGAATACCTACTGTTTTCTTTTCCTTGTCTTATTTCATTGGCTAGAACCTCTGGTATAATGTTGAATTGAAGGATGAGAACAGTCATTCTTATTTTGTTCTTGACCTTAGGAAGCATTCAATCTTTCACTATTGTGATGTTAGCTATAGGCTCTTCATAGATGCCTATTATCAGGTTGAAAAAGTTCTCTTTTGTTCCTAATTTTCTCCGAATTCTTATGAAGAGTGGATATTGGATTTTGTCAAATACTATTTTGCATTGTTGATCTGATCATATGTTTTTTGTTTGTTTGTTTTACCTCATTTTTTAGTCTGTTAATATGGTAAATTACATTAATTCTAGGTTGTAAACAAATCTTGCATTCCTGAATTAACTCCGCTTGGTCAAGATAGATTATAGTTTTTAGATTAGATTAGGTTTCCTAAAATTTGTTAAAATTTCCGTATGTATGTTTAGGATTTCTCCCAAAAGCTCTGTAGTTTTAACTTTTACATTAGGTCTTTTGTATGTGGTGTATTGTAGAAGTCAAGATTCATTTTTTTCCCACATGGCAATCCTGTTGTTCCAGTACCAGTGGTTTCCTTTCCTCACTGGGTTGTTTTGACATATTTATTGAAAATTGACTATGTAACTGTGGGCTTAATTCTGGTTCTCTGTTCTGCTTCATTAATCTATTTGTTGATCTTGATACTGATGCCATACTGTCTTGGTTACTGTAATGATTACTGGAATAAGTCTTGAAGTTAGGTTTGCTAAGTCTTCTAACTTTTCATATTTTCTATTTATTTGTCCTTTCCTACTTCTTCCTGAGAAATTTCCTCAATTTGGTCTTTCAGTTTGCTCATTCATCAACTATATTCATTCTGCTTTTTATATCAGCTATATTTTTAAATTTCAGCTATTACATTTCTCATATTGGTTGCATCTGTTTTCTTTTCTTGGTTCCTTGTTCATGTTGCTAATATTTTTCTCTTTCTTTTATACCTTTACTAGTCTAATTTAAAATTATTGATTTACTTACTCTAAAATATCTGCCACCATTTGGATTCAATAATCAGTAAGTATGTCTTGTTTCTTTTGAAATGGCTTGCTTTTTCAAATGTCTTGTGATTTTGGACTATGATTTTTCTGTGGAGATAAAAGTTACTATGTTAGACATTGCTTTTAGGGTAACAGCAGTGTCAGCTTCATTGAGTTCAGAGTATGGGGGATGAAAGAGTCCTAAGATGGGAGAAACACTGTAAAATCACAGTCACTTTTTGTCTCACATAATACGTGCTTTGTCATTTTTTCGCTTATTGCCCCTCTGGGCGAAGCAGCATTAGGAAGCACTTCTTAACAACCCTGGCTGCATATCGGAATCAAATGAGAAACTTTAAAATAAAATAGTGATTCCTAATTCCTGCTCCAAGATTTTTATTTAATTGGTTTAGATGTGCAGTTAGATTTAGAAGTTATTTTACTTCTTACATTTAAAATAATTACAGATTCACAGAAGTTGAAGAAATACACATAGAGGTTCCACTTACCATTCACTCAGTTTCCCCCAGTGATTACATTTTATATAACTATAGTGCAATATCAAAAGCAAGAAATTGACATTGATACAATGTGTATATAATTTCATGTTATTTTATCACATGTAACCACTGCCACATTCAAGATACTGAACTATTTAATTACCACAAAGATATCACTCATTCTACCTCTTTATAGCCACACTTTCCCTCCCACCCTTTGCCCCCATCCTAAATATCTGGCACTCACTAATTTGTTTCTCAGCTCTACAATTTTATCATTTCAAGAATGTGGTATAAAATGGAATCAGATGTGGCTTTTGTGATTGGCTTTTCCACTTAGAATAATGCCATTGGGATTCATCCAAGTTCTTGTATGTATCAATACTTTGATATACTTTGATACTTTTTATTGCTAGTAGTATTGCATGATATGGATGTACCACAGTTTGTTTAACCATTCACCTGATGAGGAGTATTTTGGTGGTTTCTAGTTTTACTTATTATAGATAAGATAGACCTGATGCATTTACTGTAATTATTTGATATGTTAGGGCTCAAGTCTCCTATGTAATTTTTTTTGTTTCTTCCTTTTGGTTTTTTATCTGTTTTCTTTTTCCTACCTTTCTGTGAGTTACTTTAACAGTTTTTTAGAATTCTGTTTCAGTTTATATATAATACATTTGAGTATCTCTGTTTTGAATGGTTCCTTTAAGTATTACATTATACATATAAAACTCATCGCAGTCTATAGGTGTCACATTTGATCACTTTTAGTCTAGAAATCTTGCCTCCCTTTAAGTCCTTTTACCCTCCCCCAATTATAATTGTCTTAGTAAATATGGATTTGTTATTCATTCTGCCTAGGACTTATGTTCTCTTAGTGTCATTCATGTGTTTCATTGATGGTGCTTTAGTTTAAGATTTCATATACTAGCCATTATTTCTTTTAATATTGTTTATTCTCTCCTTCTAGAATATTGATTAGGTAAATATTAGACTTTCTCATCCTAACCTTTTATGTCTTCTAACCTTTCTTTTGTATTTTTTCCTATATTTTTATCTGTGTTCCATAAAAGGTAATTTCCTCTGATCTGTTTTTTTCCAGCTAGTTGTCTCTTCAGCTGTGTCTATTTTGTTCTTAAACTTATCTATTGACATTGATTTTTTTTTTAATTATTTCAATTATTTTTATTTTCTGAAGTTCTCTTTGGTTCTCTTTTAAAATCTTTTTTTAAAAAATGAATTCTGTTACTTATTTTACGTCTTAGTATTTAAACAAAACTCTTTTTATGTTTCTTTTTGATAATACTACAATCTGAAGTTCTTAGGTATCTAATTTAGTTTGTGTTATCTTTTGACTCCCACTAAGTTTGGGTTGTTTCTCAATGTATTTTTAAAATTTGAATTGTGAGCTCATTTTCAACCTCGTTTATCTGAGGCTTAGTTCTGTGCCTGGGTGGAGGGCATGTCTCCCTGGAGAAGTTTTGTGTTTATTTCTGCCAAGTGTTCTAGATTATATGGCCATCCACAATGCAAAACCCACTAATTCTATAGAACCAGATTTTATTTTGATTTTTTATTTTGATTTTAAGAATTCCCAAGGAAGGGGAGAGGAAAAAAAAATGGAGTAGATGGTAGAGGCTCTGTTTATCCCTCTGGCAACCAAATGAAAGTTGTGACAAAAACAAGGAGCAGCAGCAAGGAAAAATCGCCTGAAATCTAGAGCCATATAACTAGGGAGAAATTCAAGAAATCACCCTGCAATGTCAGAAGGTAGGACAGAGTAAGGACGCGGGGCTGTCCAGTCTCAAGTGGCTGAGTGAGACAGAGGCTGTGACAGCGGCAGAAGCCTCTTAAAAGGACCACGTCCATAAGCGGATTTTCGCAGTGATGGACCTGCTTGCTCTGAGCACCAGTGCCTATTCGGCTGTGCACAAAAGCACTAGGGACGACACTGTCGGAGTGAGGGCCCAGAAGAGACTCATTCTGTACGGAAGTTCCGGTGGTATCCATTGTTCCCTGTTGAGGCCTCCCCACTCCCTGTACGCTGACACAGCGCTGCCATAGCCGTGATGTCATCAAACTGGATAACAGAGGTCACTCTGCCCAGAGGATTCCCTGAAACCCCTCCTCCCCCAACTGGAGCCCCACCCAAGCCACACTCATGTATATCCTCAGTGAATCAGGTGCTCCTTGCTGAGCAGTGCCTAGACTCACACTGGAGGCAGCTGGCCTTGGTTTCTGGTGTGGCCTTTTGAGGCAACTATAAGCATAGCATCTGTGGATTGCTTGCTGAATCTTAATAGGTGGCCCCAGAGGGGTAGAGGCTTGGACTAAGTTTGGCCTGCAGGTAAACTCCTCTCAAGACTATGGGACACCTACTTCACAAATCTACACTAATAAGACTGGGAGACTTAGAAGCTTTGCTTAGTACATAGAAGCAGACATGGAAAAGGTAGCCAAAATGGGAAGACAAAAAAGCAGAAACCATGTGAGAGAACAGAACAGAGATCCAGAGATAATGGAGTCAAGCAATCTGACAGATGCAGAGTTCAAAACACTGGTTATAAAGATGCTCAATGAACTTTTGGGAAGTATAGATAAATTCAGTGAGAACTTTGACAAAGAGGTAAAAAAACATAAAAATGGAAATGGAAATTATAAAAGGGAACCAGTCTGAGATGAAGAACACATTATCTGACATGAGAAGTATATTAAATGGAATAAACAGAGGAATAAACAAAGTGAATAAAGAAAAAGATTAAATGCCCTATCTAGATGATAGGAAAGCCAAGGACATGCAATCAGAATGGGAGAGATAAGATGCCAAGACTATAAAAATAATTTAAGGAGAATGTGGGACATTATTAAGGGTCCAAGTATCCATCTGTTTGGCATAACTGAAGAAAACCAAGATGTTGAACAGCTGTTTGAAGAAATAATGATGGAAAACTTCCCTAACCTGGTGAAGGAAATGGACATAAAACCCCAGGAAGCTCAGAGAATTCCAAAAATCAGGGATGCAAAGAGGCCCAAATCAAGACACATCATAATTAAAATGCCAAAGATTAAATATAAAGAAAGAATATTAAAAGCAGCCAGCAAAAAACAGTTAGTTACTTATAAAGAAACACCCATAAGACTGGCAGCTGATTTCTCAAAAGAAACTATGCAGTACAGAAGGGCTTGCAAAAAAATATTTGACAGGATGAAGACCCAGGGTCTACAACCAAGAATAATTTATCCAGCAAATCTATCATTTAGAGTTGATGGACAGATAAAGAGCTTCCCAGACAAAAATAAGCTAAAGGAATTTATCACCACCAAGCCAGTATTACAGGAAATGTTGGAGGGACTTCTTTAAGAAGGAAAAACGTATCAAAAACAGGAATAAAGAATGATAACAGCTACATTCCTATCAATAAGTACCCTAAATTGAAAAGAATTAAGTGCTCCAACCAAAAGATAGAGTGGCTGAAAGGATAAGAAAATTAGACCCCTACATATGCTGTCTACAAAAGGCTTACTTCAGATTAAAAAGACATAGACTAAAAGGAAGGGGATGGAAAAAGACATTGCTTTGATGGACCTAGAAGGTATTTAAGTCAGATAGAGAAAGATAAACACTATATAATTTCACTTATATGAGAAATCTAAGGAATAAAAGAACAAACTAATCAAAACAGATTCCAAATATAGTGGACAATTTGGTGACGGACAGAGGGGGGCGGTCTTGGGAGGCTGGGAGAATGGGGTGAAGAGTTAAAGAAGTATAAATTAGTAGCTGATAGATAGTCACAGGATGGGGAGCACAGCATAGGGAATGCAGTCAGCATTAATACGTTGGCTAGGTGGAGGGTCAGGGGTGGGAGGGAGCAATTGAGGGGATTGTTTTACAAACTATATAGATGTCTAACCAATGTACTGTATACTTGAAACTATTTAAAAGAAATAAATTTAAAAACAAATCAAGGAGAAGCCAAAAAAAAA
This sequence comes from Pteropus medius, assembly GCF_902729225.1. NCBI lineage: Eukaryota > Metazoa > Chordata > Mammalia > Chiroptera > Pteropodidae > Pteropus > Pteropus medius. Next base: position 291,659 of record NW_024344433.1, read on the forward strand.
AAGAATTCCCAAGGAATATTTTTAGCTGTTGTTATTACCCTGAGCCTAGCAATGGTTGATAAGCTGATTTTCTCTAGTCTGACCTTTCAACTAATGTTATAGTCCTCAATGGTTTTATCTGGAGGGTCTTAATTCTAATACTTGTGTTACAGATAACTCTATGGCCTCATCTCCTGTCCCTGAGTTTAAACACAAGACTACTGAGACATCCAACCCTAACCATATCTAACATGACATCAGTTTATAGTCATCGCTCTAATTTGGCCCTAGGGGACTTTCCTTTCAAATTCTTATACATTTTGCTATACACTTAAAAGGATGCTTCTTTTATTTTATTCAGTATGCCTCCAGTGTTTTGTGGCAAGAAGACTTTTAGATTATCTAGTTTTTATATTGCTAAAAGTTATACTCTGTTTATTTGTTTACTGACTATAAACCCCTTGAGGCAGGGCCAGTGCCCACCTGGTCCACGATAGTTTCCTCGGTATCTCGCGCCTGGTACATCAGTGTTCGTGGAATGAATGGGATGCTGTTCCTTATAGATGTATTTATAATAGTAAAGGACTGAATTGAACCTAAATGTCTAATAATAAGTGGTTATTTGCTTAAAAATAAATGGTTATTACTCATATATTTTTTTGGCCAGAAAATGATTTGGAGGGCTGTATTATAAGACTGAAAAATATTAAAGATTAAGTGTAAGTTAAAAAAAAATCAGGATTCAGTTTTGATTTTATAGTATAGTAACTATAAATAAGCAAAGAAAAAAAATACTGAAAAGGGAATACCAAAATGCTAATAGTAATTTATGTTGGAGTAGTGAATTAAGGATTCTTTTTTATCCTTTATTCTCCAAACTTCCTATAACATGGTTTTATAATGAAAATACTAAAAGGAAAAAAGTATATTAGCGTCCTTAAAAGTTTTTATATCTAAATACACTAAAAAGCTGATAAAACATAAAAATTTCAGAATTAGTTTTATTAAAATGTTTACAGACTTTTATATGAAAACACAGAAAAAGATCTTTCTGATACTCAGCGACACCTTGCTAAGAAAAAATATGAGCTACAGCTTACTCAGGAGAAAATTATGTGCTTGGATGAAAAAATTGGTGAGTTTTTTTTCTGATATTACTTTTTCTTTAAGTCTGGTAGAAATGTTTTCTTTTCTTCAGTTATAACATAGATGAACTTGGAAATAGGCCCTTAAAAGTTAATGAATTAAAAGTCATGGAAAATGCCTTTTTCTGTAATAGTAAAAATTTTTTACTAATATTTAAGACTGAAAATACTTAGATATGCTTCATATTTTTCAGTGAAAAAATAACTAAACAAAGCAGCAACACTTTGTAAATTTATGGTGATCACTTTTAAATTGAGATGTTTTTGTATTAGCTTGTGGTTTGCTATAGCTGCTGTAATGAAACTTATTATTTATATATTATTTTTTGTGGAATGTGTATATATATTTTGCTATATCTATGGTATTGGGTTTACAGAGAAAATTATTTTTATAAAATCTCCTATTTATGTTTATGTTTATGACTGGTGGTCTCTATGAAAGTATGGTCATAACTCAATCTCCTTATAACTGTAAAGTAAAATTTTCTTCAGGACTATAAAAGAACCCATTTTAAAACTGAGGAAATGTTTTTAACATTTGCTTTTATGCAGTTCAAAAGCATCTGGCATAAATAATTAAGTGGGTGGAAGTGCTTTTTATTTAGATAGGAAATATTTTAAAAGAAATACAAAAGGGGACTATTGAAGAACTCATTTTTGGATATTTTAAGTCCAAGTACAAATTTAAGGTAAGCAGTTAAATAGATAAGTTTTTTTTTTATCTCAAAAGAGAAATCTAAACTAAAGATATACATTTGGGACACATCAGCATATAAATGATATTTTAAAACCATGACATCACCTAGGGGAAATATAGAGAATGAGGAGAAGAGGATCCAGGACTGAGTAAGAAGAAACCAAAGAAGTAGGAAGAAAACCCAGAAGTGAGTGTTATTTTGGGAGACAAGAGAGCAAAATGTTTTAAAAAGGAGGGTATCATCAATTGTCAGATACTTTGAGAAGCAAAATATGATAAAGATGAAAAAATATTGATTGGATTTGGCACAGTGGAGATTTTGGTACTTTGACGAAGTTTGAATGGAGTATTGGATGTGGAAGATGAAGTAAGTTAAGGAATGAATGGGAAATGAGGAAGTATAGACAGGAGAGAACAGAAATCTCTTTAGAAGTTTGGCTACCAAGAGTAGCAGAAAATTGGGGTGGTCCTGGGAGACACTAGAGCTGTTTCAGAGCTTTTCTATTTATTTTATGCCACCTGGAATGAACTCAGATATCAGAACACCCAAAACATATACTCTGCCTTAAGGACAGTACTGCCTAGAAAAGGGGCATGATGTACTCTCAGGTGCTGGATGGCTCATCCTCTTGGTGTATGGCATTGCCTCTCTTAGCACTGCACTAGAGGGCCGTTGGCAGGGGTTTACCTCGAGGTCTGGTCTAGCGGAGCTTCCCTTCTGGAGCTTTAGACCAGCAGCTTCCAAACTCTGCTGTGTGTGTCACCTGGAGAGCCAGTTCCTGGATAGAATATGGCCAGGGCTTTTGTGTCTTTACCAGTCTCCTCAATCTTGTTTTGTGCATTAGAGTCACGTGAAAGGAATGCTTGTTAAAACGTAAGTGCTCTGTCCACTCAGAATTTTTAATTCAGTACATCTGGACTTCCCAGATGGCGCTGATGGTGCTGGTTGAGAATCCACAATTTGCAAACCACTGTTGTCTACCAGTCACTCAGCCCTCAGCACAGACTCGGCTTGCCAGCGTTCTCACAGATCAAATCAGATTTCCTGTGGTGATATTTTTTTCTAGGAATTTTTATACCACTACTTTAGGAAACTCCGAATATTAGAAGATATTTGACTCTGAAGATGACCTAATTGAATATTTTATTAGGATCTGTTACCAACTTATATACAACAGTGATTCTAGGCTAGAGGGAGGGGAAATTAGAGAGGGAAATGGTTGTTTTAATGTTCCACCCATCCTCTCCTCCCCCACCACACATGTAAATCTACTTTGAGAACTTGTGATGTAGAGCTTTCCTTTGATGTTCTAATTCAAATGTGTTAATTGTGCTTTTACATTTATGAGTCATTTAGAATTTCATGACTCATCTTGGTTTTCAATCACAACAAAAGCCATTTTTTATTTGAGATACAGTACTTATTTTTAGTCATTGAATATAATAGAGGAGAACTTACTTTGAAAAGTATTTCAACCAGCACGAACTGGAAAAAATCGATCTTGATTAAAATAATGTCTTTATGATTACACATTTAGATAATTTTACAAGGCAAAGTATTGCTCAGCGAGAAGAAATCGGCATTCTTGGTGCAACTCTCAATGATCTGGCTAAAGAGAAGGAATGCCTGCAAGCATGTCTGGATAAAAAATCTGAGAATATTGCATCCCTTGGAGAGAGTTTGGCGATGAAAGTATGTTCCAGAACTGCGGTTTAAGAGAAATATTTGCACTTGAATCTGAATAAAATAATAGGATTTTCTCAGTTTTTTTCTAGAGAGCTGAAACTTTAAAATCTGAGTTTGAAATATTTCGAGATAGTCTTAAGAAATATGTGTTCAAATCCAGTAGCTAATATTTTTTTCAAATAATGTGTATTTATTTATTTTAATTTTTTTATGGTGACATTGGTTAATGAAATCCAATAAGTTTCAGCTGTACACTTTAACAGTAAGGCATATATATATTTACTCTGTGTTTACTAGTTAATATTTTTAAATCAATTTCTCATCAATTTTTGATTAACATTCACTGACAACTAATTCAAATGTCAAACTGTGGAGCATGATAATAAAGCAGAGAGACTGATTTCTTTTTAAAAGCACACCAGAGCTTATATTTTTCAGGTGGCCACCTTGGGATGCAATATGTTTATTCCATTTAAACTGCCTTTGTAATTGTGTTCAGAACAAGGAGCACATTTTTACCTCGCCCTTATTAGCCTTTGAGACTAGATCGGATGCAACTGGTGCATAAAACTGGATGATAATCTCCATCCCTCGGTTTTTGTTGTTCAAACAACAGCAACAAAAAAGGTGTTGCCTAAAAGGCAGGGAAATATTGATACCCTTTTCTAACTCATAAACTAACCGATTCTGAAGGCAGCTCCTGAACTGTTTTCCACAAATGTCTTAAGCAAAGGCAGCATCATTGGAATAAGGCCCTTCCCCTCTCTGCAGGAACTCTTTCATTCCTTTATCCATCTATCCAGTCAGCAAACAGTTATTGACATGTACTAGATATTATGCTAGACACTGAGGAGGACTGGGCACGCTTTCCAAAGCCTATAGTTTAATTGGGAAAAAGATAAATAAAGATGCTATTATGATAGAATGTGCCAAGTGCCGTAATGATATCTGCACAAAGTGCTGTTAGAGTTTGGCAGAAACACACCTGGTTTGGCCTAGGGGTTCAATTAAGGGAGGAGGAAGATCTAGATAGCTTTCAGGAGGTCTTGGTGCTTGGACTGCCCTGGCAGATGACTAGGTATTAACCAGGAAAAGATTTAGAGAAAGGGGACAGTGAGAGAAAGGGCAACCCAGAGCAACAGAACAGCTAATCTGTAAGCCCAGTGGTTTCAAAAGAGTATTTCATGAGATGTCTTGATAGCTTAGTATGTCCAGAGAATAGATTACAAAGAGGTGGATATGGGGGCAGGGATGAGGAGGGCAAAGATAAGGTGGGGATAGACAGCAGCAAATCATAAAAATACATATGATTTCAGTTTAGACTCTATAATCATAGATAGAGAAAATCATTAAAATAATGTAAATAAAATATTATAATTAGATCTTTTTTAAAAACAAATATTCTGACACTTGTTAATCCATATAAAAGATGGATTATAGAGATGTGAGAATAGTGACAAGGATACTAGTTAGGAATAAAATAAGTGTTAGAATAGTGGCAGTATGTTTGAGAGAAATAGATCTATTTTCAGGAGATAAGACTAACAGGATTTGCTTTCTGATTTCAGAATTACATGAATAGTTGCTGTGCACAGAGTAGGAAACACAGGAAATAGAACAGGCTTAGAGGGGAAAATTACTGACACGTCTTTGGGACATGTAGTTGAACTATTTGTAGGCTTTTGGATTTTTAGGTTCTAAGAGAAAATGGAATTGAAATTAATAGATATGGGGATCATGAGCGTAACTGAAGTCCTCAATGTACATGAGATAGTAAATTTTAGTACACTTGTCGAAAAGGCTGACTTGTTACTTTATACATTATACCTAAATATTTTTGAAACTTTATGGCTTTGGGAGGGTGGAATTTTGATTCTCACTTTATTCAAACCACTTTTTGACTACTGAAACATGATTTTTTAAAAAAAACACTAACATTTAGAAACAAATTATTCAGATCTTTCTGAATCTCAGTTCTATCTTCTATATCTGACATTTCCTATTTCTTCCTTTCTCCTAACTGTACCAACATTATTTTTAAGGAATATCGAATTGCAAGTCCATTTCAAATCAAGAACTTCGTATAAGATTGGGAACATAAAAACACACCCATCCTCTGGAAGGAAAATAACTTTTAAAACTATTAGAAATTCGAAAGAGGACATGTTCTCTACCATGATATTGCAGAGCCGAGTTTGAAAACACTCTGCAGTGAAAAGCAATAGTTTTACAGGCTTATCTGGAGATTACAGAAATCAATTCCTAGAAAAGTCTATACTACAGTGACTTAGGTGATATTTCTTCTGGTAATCATAGTTTAAAAAGATGTCCAACTATGTGTTATCAGTTGCAGTTTAAAAAAACCCAGTAGCAAATTCACAGATTTTTTGAGTAATAAAAGCCAGAATTATTTGTATAAAATTTTAGTTTCTTGTTTTCTAAGTAGTTTTATGACCATCCTGTCCAGATTGAATTTTTAACAATTACCATGAGTCTGTCCCTGGACAAACATATTGAGATTGTACAAGAAATATTAAATTGATGGCACAGATTTTCACAGTTCGAGAAATAGTGGTATTCAGGCCATATTAAGAGAAAACAGGGCTAACAGGATATATTACTGGATTCCACCCAATGATTTTGTTGCCCTAGATACTTTATAATATTCTTAGAGAATCTTACTTTCAAGATGAATTTCTGTTAAAGTCCTTTTTAGGCTTATAAAAAATATTTAAAGCTTAACCAAGTAATGGGTTTCAGAAACACTATAAGTTCAATTAGTTTTTCAGAATTTATTTAGAAATGTATTAAATTATATTTTAAAAGCATGTGTAAATATCCCATTTAAGCAGTATTTTCTCTGAGTTTTTCCTTCATTGACTTGTGCTTCCCAAAGGGGTTTAACTCTTTTGCTAATGGATATTTTAACCATACTTCAATAGCCATTACTGCCAGGAGTGGAATCTGCACCATTCTACCAGAAAGCAGAATGGGAAACCAGAGCTAAAAGTACCCTGGGGAGGAGGACATGAATAAAGGAAAATCAAACACACACACACACACACACACACACACACACACTTGACAACTAACTCTGTCTCTAATAAACAGGAACAGAACTGTTTGGTAAATATAGGTTTAGTTTTTCATCTTGTTACTTGGTTACTAAGAATTTGAAAATTCAAAGGGTAAAGTGAAATCTAGTTATTTAGTGAAAGGACAATTTTCCTACTTTTTTGGGCTAATGTTAGCCTACGTATCTGCATATAGTATCTGTAACTGTTCAGATCAAGGAGAGTTTTGAAAGGAGATGCTGTGGGAATGGTATTGTTTTTTAAAAAACACTAACATTTCAGCCTTGACTGACCCCAGTAATTCTGCTCTCTCACCACATCCTTAAAAAGGGAGACTGTCTTTAGTGTTTTCCTTTTTATACCTTTGTTCTAGGGCTAATGCTTACCTCCTTATTAACTCACACCTAAACTTAATAATATCCTTTATATATCCATTTAGCAGCTTTTTGCTATTGATGACTAATATAAATAATATACTTGATCAACGTTATTATTCTTAAGAACTAGATTTAGTTTTACATGATTCATTTTTTATAACATGAAGTGAGAAAGTGAATCAGTCCTTTTGCCAATATAGAACACTTCAGTGCCAGACCATTGGTTTGTTTCCAAATGCAGAGTGCTTATGGGGGTCTCATGTTGCTGGGTAACTACACAAAATAGCTTTTAACAAAGCATTTCATATATAGATCTCATATCAGTTTACCTGAGTATAGTCTTTAATGACCATAATCTATCATTTTTATCTAGTACAGATATTTGCATTGATATGTTAGGCTTTAGTTTTAAAGTGTAGAAAAAAATACAGAATAAATGTTTAAACCCAAATGGAAATCAAAAAGAGTGGGGGAAATTTCTTTTCATTCACTCAGTTTTAACAGAATAACAGTTTAAGATAATTTTTATTTAATACTTATATTACTTTTCAAGGAAAAGACCATTTCAGGCATGAAGAATATCATTGCTGAGATGGAACAGGCATCAAGGTAAATCATCCATTCAACAAGAATTTGTGTGCTTATTAGGGCAAAGTACTATGGAAGGTACAAAGATAGTAAGAAACAAGGGGCTTAGTGTTATATATAAGGTGATAACTTTCTTAATATCTTAAGAAAGAAGGCCTAACTCTGTGTAAGGAAGTAAAAGGGGACATGGTGTTTGCCAGGTGAAGGAAAGGGAAGGGCATTTAGGTTGAAAGGATAACAGAGAACCACAGAGAACCACAGGGCCTCTCAAATGACAGGTAGGTGAGTGTGTTGGAACTCAAAGTGTAAGAGGAGACGTGAAGGGAGGAAAGGCTGAACAGGCAGGCAGAGGCCTATGTTAGAGATAAACGAGTCTTGATTTTATATTTAAAGATAAAAAATATTCTGGCACTTGTTAATCCATAGGCAATGAGAAGTCATTAAAAAATTTTGAGAAGATCGTTGCATTAGAAAGATTACCGTGGCTGAAAACTGATGACAGATAGTGATTGGGGAGTTGGAGAACAGGAATGAGGTACTTGTGAAAGAGAAAATCTAGGAAAATGCCAGGTTAGGGGCTGGGGATGAATACTGGCCATGTGGAAAGTATGTGAGAAAAAATTTTTCCTCTGAACTTGACAAGCCTTTGAGACCTTGTATATATGTCAAATAAGTAGTTAAATATAAGAGTCTGGAGTGTAAAGAAAAGGCTGAGGCTGGAAATAATGATTTCAGAGTCATCTCAGTGCAGATGGGGTTGGGAGCCATGGGTATGAGTAGAATTTGTCTGAGAGAAGGTATGGAGAAAGAAGAATCAGCAGGTTGAGTTAAACCCTCATAACCATTAAGTTTTAAGAGGGCAGAGGAAGAAGAACCTGAAAGGGAGACTAATAAGCCATGGCGTCTAGAGATACAGTGAAGGTTTTCTTATGTCTGAGTGTCAGAAGTTCTGAAATATGTAGCTAATCGTTGACTATTATGTGTAGTTAGCACCCTTTTTCATAGTGAAATGTTGGCAACAGAGAGAAACTCCAATGCACAATCCTTGCAGTATTTACTCCTATAAATCTAAATGTGTTTAAAACTTTTTCAAATGTTTTCATGTTAACTGTCCATCTTCTGTCTTGTGAGAATTTGTTATTCTGTTTCGGTAAAATGTCTCTTATGTACTATTTGATTTATGGACTAGACAGTCTACTGAAGCGCTAATTATGTGTGAACAAGACATTTCCAGAATGCGTCGGCAATTGGATGAAACGAATGATGAGCTGGCTCAAATTGCCAGGGAAAGAGATATCTTGGCTCATGAGAATGACAATCTCCAAGAACAGTTTTCTAAAGCTAAACAAGAAAACCAGGTATATTTATCCCTAGAATCTTTTTCTCCAAGAAAATATTTAGTTCCTCTGAGACATGGCCCTCCTTTCATTTTGTAGAAAAGCTCAGACTTTGGAACCAGCCAGATTTTACTTTTATTACACAGAATCTGCCACATAATTTCTAAATGAAATTCTCAGACACAAAGTATTAAATATTAAAGAAGAGAGGGAAGGGGGGAGGGATAATATTTTATATTAAACCTTAGCAGTACTTCCTTACTGAAGGATACAAATGAAGATAAAACCTTCAGAAACTTTTAGGAAAAGGATGGATTTATCTGACAGACTATTCTGTTTGAGTGTGTGGACTGTGTCACGTTTTTTATCCCTTAGTACTGTGATTTTTTTTTTTTTTGGGGGGAAGGGGATTTTACTTCCTCTCTAAGTCAGTACACTTTAGCTTTATCCACAGTTCTCATTTCCAATATCATTATTTTAATTCGAACATTAAAAATTTCTATTTGGAAGCTTTCTTCCCTGCTTAAAATTCTTTGGTCCAAATGATTTCTTCCACTTTGGTATCACTCTCAGTATATTTAGTTTGCATCGTAAAAGTCTGTATTTTTTAGCTGTTAAATATTTTTAGTTTACATAAACATGTATAAAGATGCAACCTTTTGTTAATTATAAAAAAATTGCCTGAGATATTAAAATACTTTCTTCAGAAGTTAATGAATAATGGGATCCTGGAACAGAAAAGGAATATTACATAAAAATGAAGGAAGCCTGAATAAAATATGGACTTTAGTTAATAATGTATCAATATTGGTTCTTAATTGTATAAATGTACCATACTAATGTAAGATGTTAATAATAGAGGAAACTGAGTGTAGGGCATATGGGGACTCTCTGGACTATTTTCACAACCTTTCTATAAATCTAAAACTATTCTAAAATAGAGTTTATCTTAAAAAATCTGAATAGCAATAAAAACAAATTTACAGTTTTGTATACTCTATAGCTAGAGCAAATGGGCTATAGATAAACATAACTTATATTTATGAAAAACTAGATTAAAAACTCTCTTTTTTACCTCCAGAGTTAGCCACTGTTAACATATTTTTTACTGATTTTCAATGTACTTAAAAAATGTTTTATACCATGTTTTACATAAACTTTTTAATGTAGCTGGACTATGACCACACACTCCTTTATATTATGCCTTTTTTTTTCTACATGAGAAGGCAGTAGAGTGGAGTATTTAAGACTCACATGGGTTTGAATCTCCTGCTTGGCTGTGTGATAATACCGTTTAACTTCTCTGAATCTCAGCTTGTCATCTGTAAAAACGGAGAGTATATAAGACTATGCCTAGAAAGCACTTTCTTATCAAATTGTCCAGCATAATCACTTGATAAATATTTTATAGCCATTATTAGCTACTGTAACATAAGCATTTTCCTGCTTTTTAAAACTTCATAAACATTTTTTATAATCAGAAGAAAAGTAGTGTCACAGCAATTTACATGTGGTCAAGAGTAGCTTTTTCCTTCGTTTGGGTGATATACCCAAGGTTGGACAATGGATCATTCTGTGGACCTCAGATTAAGAACCCATATCATGAAAGGTTTGGAAAACAGAAGCCTTAAAAACATACATCCTCAGTCCCACAACTTTTAACAAATTGGGATAAGGTATTTTTAGTGTTTTATCCTGATTTTTTTTCACTAACTATAGATGAACATTTTCCTCTGTTATTAAAAATTATTCCAAACATTCCTCATAGATGCATAATGTTCTATGCAGTTATACCATTATGTAGACGCTATTATTTACTGCATCATTCACTTAATGGGAGTGGATATTGTCACCGTAACAAACAATGCCTTAATGAATATTCTTTTTCATTAAATTTTATTAATTTCAAATTGAATTAAAGCTTTCGAAGTTTCTTTTTAATTAAAAATAAAACTTTCTAAGTGGACATTTTCAAATATAGTGAATACCCACCCATATCTATTTCTTACCTTCAAAGACACATTTGTCTTTCTTGTTTTTATGAGTATTTGAAAATGTCCTTTGATACATCACCTAATAGCACATCAGAGATTTACTTTTTACAAATTTATGTTTACTCCAACAGTACATGGAAATAGTCATTCCTTACCATAACATAATAGTTTTAAGTCTTTGCTAATTTGATATGCAGAATAGTACTTCATTGTCTTAATTAGCATTCCTTTGATTATTGTGTTTTTTTTTTTTTTGGTGAATTGTCTGTCTAGGTTCTTTGCCCATTTACTGTTTGGATTTATATTTTTCTTACTGTGTTTATATGAGTTTTATATAGTAGATATATTAACTTTTATTTATCATATTATTATAAATATTTTAAAATTTATTTATAGTAGTTTTGACATAGATCAAGTTTTTATTTTTTGTGGTCAAGTCTAGCTATCTTTTTCCCACAGGCACTGTCTAAAAAATTGAATGATACTCATAATGAACTTAATGACATAAAACAGAAGGTCCAAGATACTAATTTGGAAGTTAACAAGCTGAAGAATATATTAAAGTCTGAAGTACGTATATATTTTTTTCCTTTTTGCTCATGATAGCTAAGATAAGGACTCCTAAATTGTCCTCCTTGCTCTCAGGCAGTAAATGTTGACAAAGCAGGCTGTTCCCTACACTTATTGATTTTACGGTCTGGAAATGTAACACCACGAATGGACAGAAGCTCTAGAGTCAGCTGACCTAAGTTTTCTTCTCCCTCATGGCATGAACTCAGGGAGGCTACTTAACCTCCTGAGTCTCAGTGTCCCATCTGCAAGTGGGAAGAACACCCGAGTAAGTCAAGTAAACCTAGCACAGTAAGCCATTTAAAGCAAAATATGAATAGGGCAGAATGTGAATCAATGGATATCTGAACATTTAACACAGTACACTTTCAGTCAGTGTTCCTTTCCCCCGCAGCCTGTAACATTACCTATTTCACCATTAGGGACTGGGGCTTTCAGAAGCTTCTGTCAGCTTTTAGCACCCTAATTAAGAGTTTTTTTGTGAGATTTCATTTCACAGTGTAGCTGGGTGGATCCAGGTGTCCTCCTGAGGTCCAGTTTGTCCGGGAGGTCCGTTAGGACTTCTCGAGTGCTTCCTGCATTCGGCGTGCAGCATGCTAGGTGCCGAATACCAGAGACGACAGGAAACAAGATGGCACCCAGTCTGTGGGGACAAAGTAAGCAAGGCATTGGGGAGCAGGTCCTGTAGCTGGAGCAATGTGATAAATGAGCAGGAAGGCCTCATTTGAACTTGAGTTTCAGGAAGCTTTTGCAACAACATAAGCACAGAAGTTACTGGAAGAATTGCCTTTTAGAAAGATCATTCTGGAAATGTTGGGAAGAATAAATCAGAATGGTAACGAAATCAAGAGAGAGGGCCATTAGAAGAGGCTGTATCCATAATTCAGTCAAGAAGGGTGGAGTATTGTGAGGAGCCAAGGAATCCCAGATGGAGTCATGGGGTACAGGGTGGGGGAAGCACCAGAAAGAGGTAAAGAGATCCAGAAAGGAGGAGTTGGGAAATCCCAAACGCCAGTCTCACTTTCTTGAAGAGTTGCCTGTCTTGAGTCCCACACTGCTCTGGCTGCTTTGGGTGGATCCAAAAAAAGGTGAACTCTGGTCTCTGGTTGCCATGAGAGTGAGATAATAGGTGATTGGAGGGCAGGAGAGAGATTTTATGGCAATTCTTTTTCACTACTTAAACTCTGAACATATATTACCTAGTCACAGAACTAAATTTAATATTTAGAAATGGTTCCTATTTTTGAAGTGTTATTGAGGAGACTGTCCAGCCACAACTGACCACAGAGAGCTGTGAGGCGGTTTTAAGAGAACGACATAGACAATAGGGCCACAGAAAGTTAAAGTGGGTAAATAAAGATTAATGTGGGTCAAATTCAGTTTGTGTATGTCATATCATGTACCTCCCAAGTACATACTCTGTACACAACTGTTATTTTTAGTACAGTAATGGAAAACACGTCAGATTCCTAGTGGCACATTTGGAATATCTAGATCTTGAAAGCCAGGACTATAGTTTAGTAGGTGTTAACAGACTTCGCAAAGATCTTTCACATCAGTCCAGGTATCATCCCACCACAAGGGGGCGATATTCACTGAATTTCATCCAGACTCAAGATTAATCATATATGTGAGAACTTAAATCCACTTTGAAATCCTTACGGGATAAGACTTTGTTTATTACAATTTGTCATTTTATTTAACCCAATGTGTCTGCTAGGGAAATGCACTGTTTGTTAACAGGTAGGAGAGAAAGAGATCTAATGCCTTTTTAATTAATTACCAAAATTATAAATTATTTTTTAGAATGGGTTAGCCAAACCACACTACTAAAATATAGCCTCATAATGATTACTCGATATAATACATTATTTGTGGAATTGATTGTTTTTCTCTAGAAATAAGAACATACTTCAGTCAATCTGTCATGATAGAACTTTTAAGGTTTTAAAAATGTGATTCTATATTGTATGTCCAATATATACATGAATGTATATTTATCAATAGTGTTTATGGGCATAGGTTTGATATTTTACTTCTGAGAATTTTCAGGCAAATTATTAGAACAGCAAAAGTGAATGATAGAACAGTCCACGATCGCAAAAATTAAGCCTGGGGTTCTAAAGGAAAAAGATAGCAAATGGACCCAGATAGCAAATGCGCCAAACCAAGAGAATTATTAAAAGTTGATGCTTAAGGCATGCAAGCAGCCAGAAGCTCTGTGGCTAGTGCAAGTCAGAAGGGTGGTCAGGAACATGGGATACCCAGGTACAAAAGGTCAGGCCAAGGCAGGAGCTTAGGGACCAGACCAGCAAGTAGTCAGTAAGCAGATACATGGGGAAGGGAGACAGTGGGGGATTTTATTGTAATAAAAGCAAATATAAGAACATATTCACCCAGGTCTTGAAGATAAGAGTAAGCAACGTACCCTTACGAAGCGGCTGGGTGTGACTCAGGAGCCAGGGCAGATCTTGCTCTACCCCTGTTGTTAATTACGGATGACCAGCTTTCTAAACTGAGAGTATAGGTGGGATTCCTCAAGGTTATGATGCAAATGACCCGGCAAGTAAGAATGTTTCTTCAGAGGTCAGACATTTTACACCTTTTAAAGTAATACCTAAGATTTGCTTTTTAGGAATCTGAGAACCGGCAAATGATGGACCAACTCCGAAAAGCTAATGAAGATGCTGAAAACTGGGAAAATAAGGCCCGGCAAGCAGAGGCAGATAACAATACCCTCAAGTTAGAACTTATCACTGCAGAGGCAGAGGGTAACAGATTAAAAGAAAAGGTGGATTCCCTCAATAGAGAGGTCGAGCAGGTGAGTTTGGGAAAATGTGCTTGTAATAATACATCCTGCATCATATTTAAAAGAGTTTTGTTTGGCTTCCATAAACTAAATTTATAAACACTTAAATTATTTAAATATACTGTGAATTGTAGCCTGATAACTGTTCTCTTTCTGTCCATTCTTGTTTTCCTGTAATTTGTTACCTACCTTACAACTAGAATAATCTTTAGCATTTTAAAAAATTAGGCACTATTTCAGACATACCAAAACAGTGCAAAAAAATTAGTATGAAACTTATACCTCCTCCCAGGTTTAAGGATGCTAACATTTCAGCATATTTGCTTCAAGTTTCTCTTTACTTAAATTTTAAAAAAATTACAGGATACAATGCCTTGTCCTCTCTTTTCCTCCCTCTCAAATAGTTGATGTGTATAACTTACATGTCAGTTGTATAATTCTTTTGCATATGTTTATACTTTTTCTGTACATTTGTCACCCACAAATAATGTATAATGTTTGGTGTGCTTTAAGTTTTTAAAAAAGTGGTAATCTACTATAGATATCCATTTGCAACTTGCATTTTTTGTCAATATTATAGTTTTACAATTTATCTGCTTTGATACATGTAGTGTACATCTAAACAGTTGCATCTGTAGTCATTGCATAAATATTTTCTTTTTAAAGTTTATTCTCATGTTGAAGGAAATTTAATTGCCTTCACTTTTTCTATAATAAAACGCTGCCACAAACATACTTTTATGTTTCTCCTTCGGTGTATAATTCTCTAGGTTTATGCCTGAAATGAAATAACTGGATCCAAGATACGTGCAATTTTGACCTTTCCCAATATTGTCAAATTGCTCTCTAAAGTTTTACTCTTCCACCAGAAAGCATGGAATTATCATTTTTTCAAATACTAATCAATAATTGAAATTATCAGACATTTAAATTTTTTCTAATATTTTGTGTTTTGTGTTCCTTGATCACAAATGAAGTTTAGGATCTTTTCATGTTTTTTAGCCATTCAGGATTCCTCTTCTATGAATTTTTCTCTTGATTTTCTAAAACACATTTTCATAAATTCTCCTGTTTTTCTATTGAGTCGTTTATCTTTTTCACATTGATTTATAGGAATTATCTATGTATTCTTGATAACAATCCTTTTAAAGATACTAGCAGTTACTTTCTCTTTTTGGCTTGTCTTTTCACTGTACTTGCACTATAAATAGAAGTTTTAAATTCTGATGCTGTTAGAATTATTGTCAGCCTTTTCCCTCACAGTTTATTTATGCTTTTATGTTTTCTTTAAGAAATCCTTTACTATCTATCCCAAGACCAGAAAGATATTTTCTTATATTTTAATTTAAAAGTTCTTCTAAAGTTATGTGAAATTTTGCCCTTCACATTTGCCCTTTAATTTACTTGAGATTGATTTTGTGTATAGTTTTAAATATAGATGTAATTTTATATTTTTGTGGATGGGTAGTCATCATTCTTTCTTCACTGAATTATAAGCTTACTTTGTCATAAAAATAAGTCTCCATCCATTCTGCTGCATTGGTCTATTGCTCTATCTGCTTGCCAACAACATACTCATGGAGCTTCTATAGTTTTATGTTAAATCTTGATGTCTGGAAGGATTCATGTTCCTTCAAATTATTTTGACTATACTTTGCCCTCATTAAACTCTCTCAAATGAATTTTTAGGATAAACTGATAACATTCCATGATTTAATATCTTTCTTCTTTATATATATTGAAGACTGGAAATTTCTCTCTAAATATATATTTTTTTCAATATACAGGGTATTTGAGGTTATTATTCTATTTTTTATTTCTAATTTTGTCATATATTATGTTCAGATAAAATGGCTTATATGATATTAATTCTTTGGTATGTATTAATAAGACTTGCTTGGTGGCAGTGTATACATTTTTTGATAATACTCCAGATGAGCTTGAAAAGCATATATATTCATTAATTGTTGGGTATGTGTGTTTACATATATATATAATATATATGAAATGTATTTACATAAGATATATACACATGTGATAAGGCTTGTTTAATAGTGTCTTTCAATTCCTTACTAAGTTTGTATTCTTGATCTTTCAGTTTTTGAAAGAAACATGTTAGGATCATCCTCTATTATTGTGGATTTGTCTGTTTTTCTCCAAATTTTTTCTCAGATTTGCTTTATTTTGGGGACTGTTGTTAGTTTTATACCAATTCAGCATTTTATATATTTCAGATGAAAATGTTCTATCTTTGTATAATGACTCACTTGAATAACTAATACTTTTTACTTATAGTGTTTTTTATGTGAAGGTAGCTCTCTAGTTTGTTTATTATTTATGAACTACTGGTATATCTAATTTTTAATCAATTATATTGAAGCATAATCTGCATGCAGCAAAAAGCACTTACTTTAAGAGTGATCTGATGAGTTCTGGCAAATGAATACACTTGTACAACCATACACTTGATTACAACACTATAATCAAGTTATAGGACACCCCATCATCTCCCTAACGTTCCCTCAAGCACTTTTGCAATAAATCCATCCCAACCCAGGCAACAACCGATTTGGTTTCTGTCACTATGGATTAGATTTACTTTCTCTAGAATTTTATATAAATGGAATCACAGTAAGTACACTTTGTCTGGGCTTCTTTCACTCAGCAGAATGATTTTGAAGTTCATTCACATAGTTGCATATTAGTTCATTCATTAGTTCATATTGTTGAGTAGTATTCCATCATCTAGCTATATCACAATTTGTTTATTTACCTGTTAATGGACATTAAGTTAATGTAGTAGTCTGCTAGAGCGCCATAACAAAATACCACAGATTGGGAGGCTTAAACAACAGAAATTCATTTTCTCACAGTTCTGTAGGCTGGAAGTTCAAGATCAAGATGCCTCAGGTTTGGTTTCTTTTGAGGCCTCTCAACTTGGTCCGCAGATGGCTGCCTAATACTATGTTTTCACACCTTCCCCTGTACACATGCATCCCTGCTGTCTCTCTCTCTTCTTATATGGACACCAGTCATATTGGATTAGAGCCCCACCCTGTCTCCAAATACAGTCACATTTGGGGCTAGGACTTCAACATATGAATTTTGAAGGGACACAATTTAGTCCATCACAGGTTCTTTCTAGTTTTTTGGCCATTATGAATATAATTGCTGTGAACATTGCATGTAAGTCTTTGAGTGCATATAAGTTTTCATTTTTCTTGGATAAATAACTAGTAGTAGAATTGCTGGGTCATAGTGTGCTTAACTTTGTGAGAAACTGACAAACTGTTTTTTAAACTGGTTGTACCACTCGACACTCCTACTTCCATCATATGAGAATCCCATATCTCTACATCTTTCCTAACACACAGCACTGCTGTCAGATGTGTACCGTTACCACGTTGTAGGCTTCGTTTGCATTTCCTTCATGACTAATGCTGTTGAGCAGCTTTTCACAGTCTTGTCACTCACTAAAAAATCTTCTTTTGTGAAGTATCTGTTCAACTCTGTTACCCATGTTTTTATTAGGGTTCTTATTATCAAGTTGTAAGAATTATTTTGAATACTCTAGGTGTTTCTTTGTCAGATATATGTATTTTTGAATATTTCTTTCAGTCATTGGCTTGCCTTTTTATTTTCTTAATGAAGTCTTTTTAAAAGCAGAGGTAGATAAGGGTAAAAAAGGTCAAATGGATGGTGACAGAAGGAGATTGACTTTGGGTGGTGAACACACAATGCAATATACAGATGATGTATTACTGAATTGTACACTTGAAACTTATATAATTTTATTAACCAGTTATTCTAATAAATGTAATATAAAAAGAGCAGAAGTTTGAAAATTTTGATGAAGTCCTATTTATCAGTTTTCTTTTACATTTTGTACTTCTATGTCCTATTTAATAAATCTGTGCATACACAAAGGTACATAGGCTTTCTTCTATGTTTCTTAGAAATATTACTTTTGCTATTTATATTTAAGTCTATGATACATTTTGAATTAATATTTGTGTATGATGTAAGATAGTCAATGTCTATTTTTTTTAATTTATTTTTTAAAGTTGACATACACTATTATATTAGTTTCAGGTGTACAACATAGTGATTTGACATTTATATACCTTACAAAGTGATTATCCTGATAAGTCTAGTACCCATCTAACACCATACATAGTTAATACAATATTATTGACTATATTTCCTATGATATATACTTTACATCTCTATGACTATTTTTATAACTGCCAATTTGTACTTCTTAGTTCTTTTCACCTTTTTCACCCATCCCTCTACCCCTTCCCATCTGGCAACCATCAATTTGTTCTCTGTATCTATGAGTTCATTTCTGTTTTGTTTGTTTATTTTGTTTTTTAGATTCCACGTATAAGTGAGATCACATGGTATTGGTCTTTTTCTGTCTGACTTATTTCATTTAGCTTGATAGCTCTAGGTCCATCCATGTTGTCGCAAATGGTAAGGTATCATTCTTTTTTATGGCTGAGTAATATTTCATTATACACACACACAGCACACACACACACACACACACACACACACACACACCATGTCTTCTTTATCTATTTATCTATTTATCTATCTATAGATACCTAGGTTGCTTCCATATCTTGGCTAATGCTGCAGTGAACATAAAGGTGCATACATCTTTAAAATTAGTGTTTTGGATTCTTCAGATAAATATTCATAATGGAATTGCTGAGTCAGATGGTAGTTCTATTTTTAATTTTTTGAGGAACCTCCATACTGTTTTCCATAGTGGCTGCACCTATTTACAATTCCACCAATAGTGCATAAGTGTTCTCTTTTCTTCACATCCTTGCCAATTTATTGCTTGTTGATTTATTGACGGCCATTCTGACAGGTGTGAGGTGATATCTCTTATGGTTTTAATTCACATTTCTCTGTGATTAGTGAAATTGAGCATCTTTTCTTATGTCTATTGGCCATCTGTATTCTTCTTTGAAGAAATGTCTATTCAGGTCCTCTTCCCATTTTTTAATCAGATTTTTTTTTTATGTTAAATGGCATGTGTTCTTTATATATTTTTTGGATATTAATCCTTTACTGGATGTATTATTGGCAAATATCTTCTCCCTTCAGTAGGCTGTCTTTTCATTTTGTTTATGGTTTCCTTTGCTATGCAAAAACTTCTTAGTTTGATATAGTCCCATTTGTTTATTTTTTCTTTTGTTTTTCTTGCCTAAGGAGACATATCCAAAAAAAATTTTTTCTAAGAGTGATGTCAAAGAGTTTACTATCTGTGTTTTCTTCTAGGAGTTTTATGATTTCAGATCTTTAATCCATTGTTAGTTTATTTCTGTATGTAGTGTAAGAAAATAATCTAATTTCATTTTTTGGTATATATCTGCATGGTTTTCCAAACGTCATTTATTGAAGAGACTGTCTTTATCCCATTGTATATTCTTGCCTCCTATGTCAGAGATTAATTGACCACATAGGTGTGGGTTTATTTCTGGATTATTTTGTTCCATTGATCAATATGTCTGTTTTTATGACAGTACCATGCTGTTTTGATTACTATAGTCTTGTAGTATAGTGTGAAATCAGGTATCATGGTACCTCCAACTTTATTCTTTTCTCAAGATTACTTTGGCTATTCAGGGTCTTTTGCAGTTCCATATAAATTTTAGATTGTTCTAGTTCTGTGAAAAATGCCATTGGTATTTTCTTAGGGATTGTATTGAATCTGTAGATTGTTTTTGATATTATGGACATTTTAATGATGTTAATTCTTCCTATCCATGAGCATGGTATATCTTCCACTTATTTGTGTCTTCTTTAGTTTCTTTCTTCAATGTCTTACAGTTCCATTGTACATTTTACCTTTTTGGTTAAATTTATTCCTAGGTATTTTATTTTTTTGATGCAATTGAAAATGAGATTGTTTTCTTAATTTCTAATTGTGATAGTTTTATATTGGTTTGTCAAATGCAACCAATTTCTGTTTATTAATTTAGTATACTGCTAATTTACCAAATTCATTTGTTCTAATACTTTTTCTGGTAGAATCTTTAGGGTTCTCTATATACAGCATCATGTCATCTGCAAATAATGCAGTTTTGCTTCTTCCTTTTCAATGTAGATGCCTTATCTTTTCCTTGTCTGATTGCTGTGGCTTTTCTGTTGTTTCTTGTAGCTTGTTGAACTTCCTTAAAATAGCTATTTTGAATTCTTTATGGGGTAAATTATAGAACTTCATGTCTTTGGAATCAGTTGCTGGAAGATTATTGTGATTCTTTGGTGGCATCATGTTTCTTTGTTTTTTCATGTTCCTTGAACTCTTATGCTGTTGTCTTTACCAGTTATCTTCAGGAGAGAAAATGCCTTTCATCAACTCTATTAGAGATTCTCAGACCTTCTATGGATATGCCTGCTCCATGCCTCTTGTGGCAGAATTCTTCAGCTTATGTGCCTTCTTTTGGTCATGCAGCTTCAAGCTGTATTCTTATAACTTCCCTTTTGCTTTCCCAAGGGAAGTCTTTCTCAAGCCTGCAGATTTGGGCTGGCTTTCTGTACTATTTACTAGCCATTTGCAAAAGCTCGTTCTTGCTGTTGTTGAGAGCAGCACAGGGAGTCAGCCCCTGGGTGGCATATGTGTGCGGGTGACATATAGAGCACTGGGGGTGCCCATGGGCCAGCTGGGGGCTCACAGGAGAGGTGTCACCAGTGGCTTTTGGGAAGCTTCCCAGTAGAGCACCTGATGCCATTCCTAGGATCCACATCCCCTCGACACTCTCAGTTCCAAGCCTAGACTGCTATTTTCTCAGCTACTTCCATGGGAGAAATCAAAGGTCAAGAATGGCTTCTTTGGCATTGAGCTGTGCTGCCTTGGGGAAAGGGTGATGTGAGTAAACTGTTCCTCTTACGCTCTCCAATGTGTCCAATCTCACTTTTTTTTGGCTTCAGTGAGTTGCTGAAACTTCTTTGTTGGACTTTTAGACTTCTTCAAAGGCTCTCTCATTTGTGGGTAAATTGTCTAATTTAGTTTTCCTCCAGGGCTCCCAGATGCTGGCCCAGAGGGGCTGGAGCCACTTAACAGGGCACTTTATAGTCCACAGTTGGATCCAAGGTCTGTATGCCTATGGGTGAGTGAGATGACTCCTGGTCCCTTAGTGTAGTTGCTAGTGTCTGAACCAAAGACAAACTCAGGGGTACGGAGTTATTTCTGTAGTCAAGACCACATCTGCAAGTCAGCTACCTCTGTGTATGCCTGTCTTCTCGAAATGACCCTCCTGTTCTTGGACCACTGGGGTTTCACGATCTCTTACTTGGGTTGCACAGCTCCCACATAGGCTCTTTTTTTTCTGGATAGATGCCAGATTATTGTAGTTGAGGTGGGGGATACATGTGAAGGACATCTTGTTGGGCCATCTTGCTGATGTCACCCCTGTATCAATTGATTTTTGAATGTTGAAGTAGCCTTGCATATCTGGAATAAATTCCCATTGGTCATGGTGTACAATTCTCTTTGCACCTTATTGGATTCAATTTGCCAATATCTTGTTGAAGAATTTTGCATTATGTTTATGAGGGATATAAGTGTATAATTTTCTTTTCTCATAATGTCTTCCAATGAATTTGGTAACAGATAGGCCTCATAAATGAGTCGGGAAGTTTTCCATCTTCTGGAAGTGATTGTATAGAATTGGAATAACTTCTTCCTTAAATATTTGGTGTAATATTAATCAGTAAAACCATATGTGTTTGGTGATTTCTGTTTTAGAAGATTATATTAATTATTGACTCAATTTCTTGTAAGATATAGGTCTGTTGACATTATCTAATTCTCCTTGCGTGAGTTTTGGCAGATTGTGTCTTTCGAGGAATCAGTCCATTTCATCTAAGATATCAATTTTGTATGTGTAGAGTTCATAATTGTCTTAGTCTTGTTTGGACTACTATAACAAAAATACCATAGACTAGGTGGCTTTAAAAAACAATTATTTCTCACGGTTCTAGAGGCTGGAAGTCCAGGATCAAGAGTCTGGCAGATTTAGTGTCTGGCGAGAACCCACTTCCAGGTTTGTAGACAGCTGTCTTCTGTCTGCGTGCTCACGTGGAGGAAGAGGGAAGTGAGCTCCTTGGTGTCCTTTTTATGAAGGCACTAACCCCATTCATGAGGGCTTCACCCTCAGACGTAATCACCCCCCCAAAGGCGCCACCTCCAAATGCAGTCACATTGGTGATTAGGTTGCAACATGAATTTTCAGAGGAAACAAACTTTCTATAGCAATAATATTTCATTATTATCATTTTTATGTCTTTATGATCAGTAGTGATGGTCTCTCTTCCCTTTCAATATTAGTAACTTGTGTCTTCTTTCTTTTTGTCTTGGTTAACCTTGGAGGTTTTTCAATTTATTAATCTTTTCAAGGAACCAGCTTTGGGTTTCTTTAACTTCCTATATTAAACTTCTTGTTTTCAATTTCATAGATTTCTGTTCTTATTTTTATTATTTCTTCTGCTTACTTTGGATTTAATTTGCTCTTCTTTTTCTAATTTCCTAAGGTGGAAGCTTAGGTTATTGATTTTATATCTTTCTTTTCTTCTAATATATGTATTCAATACTATAAATTGTCTATAAGAATCACTTTCACCGAATGCCACAAATTTAGAAATTTATATTTTTATTTTATTTTATTCAAAATATTAAAAAATTTATCTTAAGAGTTCTTTTTTGACCCAGGTGTTATTTAGAAATGTGTATTTACTCTCCACATATTTGGTGATATTCCAGCTTCCCTTCTGTTACTGACTTCTAGTTCAATTTCATTGTGGTTGAAGAGCATCGTTGGTATGATTTCTATTGTTTTTATTTGTTAAGGTATGTTTTGTAGCTCATACATGGTCTATCTTAGTGAATGTGCCACATGAGCTTCAGAAGAATGCATATTCTGCTGTTGTTGAATGAAGTATTCTAGAAATGTCAATTAGATCCAGTTCATTGGTGCTGTTCGGTTCAACTGTTTATTTACTGACTTTCTGCCTGCTAGATCTGTCAGTTACTGTTGGGGGGTGTTGCATTCTTCAACTATAATAGTGGATTTACTTGTCTCTCCTGGTCATTCTATCATTTCTTGCCTGATGGATGTGGACACAATATGTTGTGAGCTGCAAAAACATTAAGGATTCTTATGTCTTGGTGAATTGGCCTTTTTATCATTATGTAAGGCCGCCTCTTTATCCCTCTGCTGTGAAATCAGCTTTGTCTGAAATTAATGTAGGTACTCTAGGCTTCCTGTGATTAGTGTTTGCATCTTTATATTAAAGTGAGTTTCTTGTAAATACATATAATTGTGTCTTATTTTTTTCTCCCACTCTAATAGTCTGTATTTTAATTGTATATAAGTCCATTCACATTTAAAGTGATTATAGATATAGTTGGATTAATATTTACCATATTTGTAATTGTTTTCATTGCCCTTGTTCTTTTCTTCTGTTTTATCTCCTATTTATTTATTGCTTTTTCTGGTTTGAATTGAACATTTTATATGATTTTATCTCCTTTATTAGCATATCAATATACTTCTGTTTCAGAAAACTTTGTTAGTGTTTTCCCTAGAATTTTCAATATACACTTTTATTAAGTCCACCTTTAAATAAAACAATACAACTGCAGGAATAGTGCAGGTATCTTATAACAGAGTATTCAAAATCTCTTCTCTCATTCTTTATGACTGTTATACATTTTACTTATTAATAAGCTATAATCTTCCAATATATTGTTGCTGTTGTGTCAAACAAACTGTTATCTTTTAGATCAATTTAGAATTAGAAAAAATATTTTTGTCTATGGCCATGCCACCCTGAGCGTGCCTGATCTCACCTGATCTCGGAAGCTAAGCAAGGTCAAGCTTGGTTAGTACTTGGATGGGAGACCACCTAAGAATACCAGGTGCTGTAGGTATAAAAAAAAATTATTTATTTACATAGATATGAGTTTCTGACATATCATTTTCCTTCTCTCTGAAAAACTTTTTAAACCTTTCTTCTAAGATATGTCTACTAGCAGCAAATTTGTTTAGGTTTTATTTGTCTAAGGTCTAGTTCCCCACTTTAGAATAATAATTTCTCTGTATATAGAATTTTAGGTTGGTGGGTTTTTCATTCAATACTTTGGATATTTCAGTCCATTCTCTTCTCGTGTGCATGGTTCCTGAAGAGAAGGCTGATATAATTCTTATATCTGAGGTCAAGCTTTTTATTTCTCTAAACATAATGTTCTTTTTTCGACTCTGGCTATTTTTAAGAATTTCCTTTATTGCTGGTTCCCAGCAATTGGACTTTGTGTAATTGGGATTGGTAAGGATATCCTTGAGTCTATAATGCTCAGTATTCTTTGATATTATACATTTCATCAGATTCAGGAAATGTTGGTCATTATTTCTTTAAATATTTTTTATTTCCCCTGCCCTTCTCCTTCTGGAACTCCAGTTTCAGTATGTTAGATCACTTGGTATTGTTCCACAGATCATTAAGGCTCTGTACATATTTTTCCCAGTCTTTTTCTCTTTTTGCTTCGTTTTATATAGTTGCTGTTTTTGTGTCTTCAAACTTACTGGTCTTATGTGTCTAATCTGATATAAATGACATATAGTGAAATTTTAATTTCAGAGATTATATTTTTTATCTCCAAAAATTCCATTTGGTTTTTGGAATGTCTTTTACTTCTCTTATTATTTTAATTTTTCCTTTTAAATCTTTAAGCATATTGAGTGCATTTATACTAACTGTTTTAATGTCATTGTTTTCTAATTCCATCATCTCTGGCACATTTGCTTCTGTATCTATTCCCTGATTTTTCTTTTGATTATGGGTCCCATAGTCCTACTTCTGAACCCATATAGTAAATTCTGATTGTATTCTGGATGTTGTTAATTTTACATTACTGAGAGCTGAATTTCAAAAGTGTTGGGTTTATCTTGTCAAACTATTAAGTTACTTGATATTCTATTGTGTTCCTGAGGATTGTTTATAAGCTTTTTAGGATAGCTCCAGAAGAGTCTTTATTCTCGGGCTAATTTGCCCTCATTACTACAGTGTGACCCTTTTGGGGTCTCTACTGAATGCCTGTGTAGTCAGTGAAGTGTCCAAGTGTCTCCATTCTGGCCAGTGAGATCTGGGATGATTCCTGGCCTAACACAAGATGTAGGAACTGTGTGGCTCACAGTTGCCCTGGTAATTGTTCATTCTGAGAAGTTTCTCTTTGGTCACATTGGGTTCCCTTGTGCATGTACATGTTTCTGAGACTCCTTCTCTGCAGACCCCCGCTCTCTGCAGTACTCTACTCCACAAATTCTAGCCACCTCAGCTTCACTGAAGTCTGATCTTTATCTTTAGAACTCAGTGAGATCACTAGACTGTGCTTTGGTTCTTTTTCTCTGCATCATGGTCCAGAATTTGCCTTTAGCGAGATGCTCTGGCCACCACAGGATTCTTCTTGTTTGTTTTCCATTGTCCCTCCTATACTTTGTCCATTTTTCTGGTTGTTTGTGCCAACATGGTAATTCAGACTTTCTTATCCCCCCTTGACTGGACAATAGCTACTTTACAGCCCTTGTCTGCTAATACCATCATCTTTGTCATTTTTGCATCTATTTGTATTGACTGATTTTTTTCCTGTCTGTGGGTCACATTTTCCTGCATCTTTATATATCTGGTATTTTATAATTGGATGCTAGACATTGCGAATTTTACTTTGTTGAATTTATTCTGGCAGGCTGTTAAATTACTTGCAGGTCAACTGTTGCCTAATTGCTAAGCCACTCTATTCTTCGGGAATGCCCTGTGTGCCCCTTAAGGATGAGATGCTAGGAAGAAAAAGAAGGATATGATATTTCTTTGTATAATATTATAGCTTACATATTCCTTATTTTTAGACAGACCCCCAACTCTGTAAGACCCACAGAGTATTTTGCTCTCTGGGTTTGGTATAGTATAAATAAAACCTTTCTTTATTTTCCAGTCAATTATGGGACTGACCTCTCTGGGATATGGAGTGTATGTTTCTAAAACATTGAGAGGCTTATTCTTTATGGAAGATGACACATTTACTTTCAGCAAATTGGGAAAGCTATATTATTTTCAGTGCCTAATAAGATATTCACAAACTTTCAAAAAAATTACCTGCAGTTCAATTGATACTTCCAAGATTGTTTTTAAGTTTTGTTAGGGCAGATGTAAAGTAGTCTTTTCTGTAGGACTCGTGTAGCCCCACCACTAAGGTATGACTCTTCTGGGATCTCTCTTAATGCCTGGTCCAGGCTGTTCACGTTTAGGGCTTTTCACGTTGGCGCATCCAGACACTGATGTCTCCCCAGCTGTGTATGAGATGTGAGATCTAGTCTACTTTATTTTTATTTTAATTTTTTAATTGTTTTATTTTTATATTTCAAATTAATTAATCAATTGATTAATTTTTTTAATTGAAGAAATGATTTAAATTTTCTCCCCATCTACCTCCACACTTGCCCTTCCCCTCTATCCTCTGATAACCACTAATCCATTGTCCTTGTCCATGAGTCTCTGTTCGTTTGTCTTATTCATTTGTTGCTTTTAGGTTTATATCCCACATATAAGTGATACCATGTGATTTTCTACTTTTTCTTTCTGGCTTATTTCACCTAGTATGATCATTTCGAGGTCCATCCATGTTATCACAAATGGCAGTATTTCGTCTCTTCTTATGGTTGAGTAATATTACATTGTATATATGTACCACAGCTTCTTTAGCCAATCATCTATCGTAGGACACTTCGGTTGCTTCCATGTCCTGGCGACTGTGAATAATGCTGCTATGAACATCGGTATGCAAATATCTTTTAGGATATGAGTTTTCAAGTCTTTGGGATAAATACCTAGAAGAGGGATTGCTGGATCATATGGTAGAACAATTCTTAGTTTTTTGAGGAACCTCCATACTGCTTTCCATAGTGGCTGTACCAATTTGCAGTTTCATCAGCAAAGTAATGAGGGTTCCTATTTCTCAGCATCCTCTCCATCATTTGTTATTACTTGTCCTGTTGATTATAGCTATTCTAACAGGCGTAAAATGCTATCTCATTGTGGTTTTGATTTGTATTTCCCTAATAGCTAGCGATGTTGAATATCTTTTCATATATTTGTTGGCCATTTGTACGTCCTCTAGGGAGAAGTGTCTGTTCAGGTCCTCTGCCCATTTTTCGATTGGATTGTTGTGGGGTTTTTTTGTTGTTATTATTGAGTTGTATGAGTTCTTTGTATATTTTGGATATTAAGCCCTTGTCAGAGGTGTTGCTTGCAAATATATTTTTCCATTTGGATAGTTGTCTTTTTACCTCGTTGACGATTTCTTTTGCTGAGCAGAAGCTTTTTAGTTTAATGTGGTCCCATTTATTTATTTTAGCTTTTACTTCCCTTGCCTTTGAGGGTCAAATTCATAAAATCCTCTGTAAGGCCAAGGTCCTTCAATTTCATTCCTGTGATTTTTCTATGCATTTTATTTTTTCAGGTCTTATATTCAGGTCTTTAATCCATTTTGAGTTAATTTTGGTGTGTGGTTATAGATAACAGTCTAGTTTCATTCTTTTGCAGGTGGCTTTCCAGTTTTCCCAGCACCATTGATTGAAGAGGCTTTCCTTTTCTCCACTGTATGTTTTTGGCTTCTATGTCAAAAATTATTTTCCCATATAAATATGAGTTTAATTCTGGACTCTCTATTCTGTTCCACTGGTCCTTCTGTCTGTTGTTCTGTCAATACCATGCTGTTTTGATTACTGTCGCTTTGTAGTATAATTTGAAGTCGGACAAAGTGATACCTCTAGCCTCGTTCTTTTTTCTCACGATGGCTTTGGCAATTCGGGGTCTTTTGTGCTTCCATACAAATCTGATGATTTTTTGTTCTATTTCTTTAAAAAATGCTAATGGGATTTTTATGGGGATTGCATTAAATCTGTATAATGCTTTAGGTAATATGATCATTTTAACTATTCTTCCATTCCAAGAACACAGAATCTCTTTCCATTTCTTTGTATCCTCTTCAATTTCTTTTAACAGAGTCTTATAGTTTTCATTATATTAGGTACTTCACATGTTTCATTAGATTTATTCCTAGATATTTTATTCTTTTTGTTGCAATTGCAAAAGGAATTATTTTTTCCACTTCTTTTTCTGACACTTCATTATTAGAGCATAAGAACACTATGGATTTTTGAACATTGATTTTGTATCCAGAAACTTTACTATATTTGTTTATTGTTTCTAATAGTGTTCTTGTGGAGTCTTTAGGGTTTTCTATATAGAGAATCATGTCATCCGCAAATAGTGACTGTTTGACTTCTTCATTTCCTATTTAGATGCCTTTTATATCTTTCTCTTGCCTGACTGCACTCGCTAGGACCTCCAATGTTATATTGAATAACAGTGGCGAGAGTGGACAGTCTTACTTTGTTCCTGATCTTAGAGGGAAGGTTTTTAGTTTTTCACCATTAACTATAATGTTGGCTGAGAGTTTGTCATATATGGCCTTTATTATATTAAGGTATTTTACTTCTATACTGATTTTGTTAAGTGTTTTGATCATAAATGGGTGCTGTATCTTATCAAAGGCTTTTTCTGTTATCTATTGATATGATCATATGATTCTTGTGTTTTAATTTGTTTATGTAGTGTATCACATTAATCAATTTGCGTATGTCAAAGCATTCCTGTGCCTCTGGGATGAAGCCCACTTTATCGTGGTATATGATCTTTTTAATATGTTGCTGTATTCGGTTCGCTAGTATCTTCTTTAGGATTTTTACATCTGTGTTCATGAGAGATATTGGTCTGTAGTTTTCTTTTTTTGTGTTATCTTTACCAGGTTTTGGTATCAGGGTAATAGTGGCCTCATAAAATGAGTTGGGAAGTATCACCTCCTCTTCGACGTTTTGGAAGAGTTTGAGGAGAATAGATATCAAATCTTCTTTGAATGTTTGGTAGACTTCACTGGTGAAGCCATCTGGTCCTGGACTTTTACTTTTTGGTAGGTTTTTGATGATTATTTCAATTTCCATACTGCTGATCGGTCTATTTAGATTTTCCAGTTCTTCTTGATTGTTGTACTGGTCCATTTCGTCTAGGTTATTAAATTTGGTGTTATATACTTTTTCATAGTATTCTTGTACGATCCTTGGTATTTCTTCAGTGTCTGTCGTCATTTCTCCTCTTTCATCCTTGATTTTGTCTATTTGTGTCCTTTCTCTTCTTTTGTTAATGTGTCTAGCTAGGGGTTTGTCAATTTTATTAACCTTCTCAAAGAACCAGCTCTTTGTTGCCTTCATTTTTTTCTATCTTTTGTTTTGTTTTCAATTTTATTTATTCTTCCTCAATTTCGATGATTTCTTTTCTTCTGCTGACTTTAGGCTTCATTTGTTCTTCCTTTTCTAGTTTTTTAAGGTGAAGCGTTAGGTTGTTTATTTGGGCTCGTTCTTGTTTTTGGAGATAGGCCTGTAATGATATGAACTTTCCTCTTATGACCGTTTTTGCCGTGTCTCAAAAGTTTTGATATGTTGTACTATCATTATCATTTGTTTCTATGTATCTTCTGATCTCTCTTTTTATTTCTTCTCTGACCCAGTTATTCTTTAGTAGCATGTTGTTTGATCTCCATGTATTTGTGGTTCTTCCTGATTTCTTCCCGCAGTTGATCTCTAGTTTCAAAGCATTACGATCAGAGAATATGGTTGGTATGATTTCAACCCTCTTATATTTGTTGAGGCTATTCTATTCGTTGTGGTCGATTCTTGAGAATGTTCCATGTGCACTAGAGAAGAATGTATAAGCAGCTGTTTTGGGATGGAAGGCTCTGTAAATGTTAATTATGTTCAGTTGGTCTAATGTGTCATTTAAGGATGTTATTTCCTTATTGATTTTCTGTTTGGATGATCTGTCCATATCCAACTGTGGAGTATTTAGGTCCCCTACTGCGATAGTGTTTTGGTCTTTTTCTCCCTTCAGTTCTGTTAGTAATTGCTTTAGATATTTTGGGGCTTTCTGATTGGGTGCATAGATATTAATAAGTGTTACGTCTTCTTGGTGCATGATTCCCTTTATCATTATGAAGTGTCCCTCAGTATCTTTCTTTACCTTTTTTTATTTTGAAGTCTCTTTCATCTGATATTAGTACCGCTACTCCCGCTTTTCTCTGAATGCCATTTGCTTGAAATACCATTTTCCACTCTTTCACTCTGAGTTTATATTTGTCTTTGGAGCTGAGATGTGTCTCCTGGAGACAACATATGGTTGGGTTTTGTTTTTTGATCTATTCTGCAACTCTGTGCCTTTTTCTTGGTAAGTTCAGTCCATTTACATTTAGGATGCTTACTGAAATATGAGGTCTTCTTATAGCCATTTTATCTTTTGCTTTCTGGTAGCTCGTTGTTTCCATTGCTTCCTTGTCCTTGTGTTTTTGTTTTCTTTATTTTGGTTGGCTCTTGTGGGTTTTCCCGCTGGTCTTTCTTGTTTTATGTTATATACAATGGTTCTGAATCTTTGGTATGTGGTTACCATTATGAATATATAAAGGATAGTTATATATATATAGTCGTCCCTTTTCTTCTGCGTGTGCCTTATCTCCATTCCCCTTTGCGAATTTGGATCTTTGCATTCCTTCCTTTTCAGTCATTGTTATCTCAATTTGTTCCTATGTATGCTGAACATTCGTTACTATCTTGCTATAACAATTCTCTTATTATTATGTAATAATCCTCTGTTCTTAGTAAGGGTTGCATTCCTCTGCTTCTATTTGCCTGATAGTCACTTTATTCCTAATTATGTATTTTTTTGTGTTATTTTGTTTTAGATGAACTGACCCCTTTCAGTATTTCCTGTAGTGCAGGCCTCGTAGTGGAGAATTCTCTCAGTTTTTGTATGTCTGCAAAGGTCTTCATTTCTCCTTCATATCTAACAGAGTGCTTAGCTAGATACATTATTCTAGGCTGATAGTTTCTTTCACTTAATATTTTGAATATTTGATTCTATTCTTTTCCGGCTTGTAAGGTTAGCGCTGAGAAGTCTGAGGATAATCTAAAAGGTTTACCTTTAAAAGTTACCGTTTTTTTCTCCCTGGCTACCTTGAGAATTCTGTCTTTGTTGTTGATTTTTGATAGTTTTAATACAATGTATCTTGGTGAAGGCCTTTTTGGGTTGAGATAATTGGGTGTTCTGTTGACTTCTTGAAACCAAGCTCCAGCTCATTCCTTAGAAATGGTAAATTCTCATCAACTATTTGTCTGAAAATACTTTCTAATCCCTGTTCCTGTCCCTCACCTTCAATAATGCCCTTTATTCTTATGTTTCCTCTCCTGATGGTATAAGCTAGTTCTTGTATTTCTCTTTCGTTACTTTTCATTCTTCGGTTTCTCTCTTCTTCCTTCTGATTTATTTCTAGATTTCTGTCTTTGATATCACTGATCCTTTTTCCATTTGGTCGACTCTATTTCCCAAGCTTGCTATTTCATTTTTCAACTCTTGCAGTGTGTTCTTCATCTCCATAAGTTCTATTTGGTTCTTTTTGAAGGTTTCAGTCTCCTTGCCCTACTCATCTACTTGTTTTTTCAATTCCTGAAATTGTTGATTTGAGTTGTTTTGTATCTCATTGAGTTTTTTTCAGAAGTACCATCATGAATTCTCTGTCATATAAGTCGCATATTTCTATGTCTGTAAGCTTATTTTCTGGAGATTTTTCTCTTTCTTCCTGAGATGCCTTGTTGCCTTCGTTGTTCATGGTATTTAATGGACTATTTCTCCACCTGGGCTTTAATAGGAGTGTATTCTGCTGTTTTTCCAGAAAAAAAGATTTATTATATAAAGGTCTTTCTTTAGCCTGTTGAAAAGAAGGCACTTTTCTTTTGGTTTCCAGTAGGTGGCGTCTAAGCCTCTTGGATCCCTGCTTTATATAAAGTCTTAATAACACTTTTTAAATTTCCTTGTAGATATTTAATCATGCTCGCTACCCTCAGTTTCAGTTCCTATCAGTGTCAGTGATAGTCTTGGCAGCGTTTGTTCAGATTCCTATGGCGCTCTGCAGTGATCGGTCTCAGAGGGTATGGGAGGAGGCGCCCTCTGGGTTGGAGGCTGAGGGCTGCAGCTCAGCCTTGTTTTTGCAACCACAGCCGGCAGAAATCAGCTGTTGTTCCTCTGCTGATTTCTACCCTGGTGACTGGGACCTGCAGCCAGCTGACCACGGGGAGCTCACAGCTATCATAGGCAAGAATGTTCAGGGAACTCCCACACAAACTCGCCACTCCTCCCCTCCCCCTCCTCCTACAAGGTGCATAGGTAGCTGCAAGAGGCAGCTTCTTTATTTCTCCCAGTCCACCACTCGACACCCAGGATTCTGACCTGTGGTAGCTCTTATGCACATATCCCACGCTCAGACATGCTGTTGTGCAGTTTGGGTGGTTTTTGTTGAGTTTTAGATGTTCTGCTTATTGTTTCAAGGGGAGAGATCTGGGGATGTCTCTCTCTCCGCCATGTTTCCGGTCCTTCTTGTTTTATGTTATATACAATGGTTCTGAATCTATGGTGTGTGGTTGTCATTACAAATATATAAAGGATAGTTATCTATATTCAGTCTTTCCTTTTCTTCTGTGCATGCTTTATCTTCATTCCACTTTGCAAATTTGGATATTCGAATCGCCCCTTTTTGTCATTGCTGTCTCAATTTGTCCCTATGTATGCTGAATGTTCATTACTATCTTGCTATATCAAATCTCTTCTTATTTTTAAGCTTATAATGCCCTGTTCCTAGTAAGAGTTGCACTCCTCTGCTTCTATTTCCTGCTAGTCACCTTACTCCTAATATTTTTTTTTTTTTTTGTCATTTCATTTTATGTGAGCTGACCTCTTTCAGTATTTCCTGTTTTGAGGCCTCGTAGTGGAGAATTCACTCAATTTTTGTATGTCTGCAAAGGTCTTTATTTCTCCTTTATATCTGAAGGAGAATTCAGCTGGATACATTATTCTTGGCTGGTAGTTCCTTTCATTTAATAGTTTGAATATTTGATTCCACTCATTTCTGGCTTGTAAGGTTTGTGCCGAGAAGTCTGACAATAATCTAATGGGTTTTCCTTTATAGGTTACCGTCTTCTTTTCCCTGGCTGCACTGAGAATTCTGTCTTTGTCTTTGATTTTTTATAGTTTTAATATAATGTGTCTTGGTGAAGGCTTTTTTGGATTGAGATAATTGGGTGTTCTGTTGACTTCTTGAATTCCAAGCTCCAGCTCATTCTTTAGATTTGAGAAATTCTCAACTATTTGTCTGAAAATGCTTTCTAGTCCCTGCTCCTTTTCCTTGCCTTCAATAATGCCTATTATTCTTATATTTCCTCTCCTGATGGTATAAGCTAGTTCTTGTATTTCTCTTTCATTATTTTTCATTCTTCGGTTTCTCTCTTCTTCCTTCTGATTTATTTCTATATTTCTGTCTTCAATATCACTGATCCTTTCCTCTATTTGGTCGACTCTATTTCCCAAGCTTGCTATTTCATTTTTCAACTCTTGCAGTGTGTTCTTCATCTCCAGAAGGTCTATTCTGTTCTTTTCGAGGGTTTCAATTTCCTTGCTAAAGAACTTATTCTGCTGATCTAGTTGATTTTTCAATTACTTAAATTGTTGATATGATTAGTTTTGGATCTCACTGAGTTTTTACAGAAGTACCATCCTGAATTCTCTGTCATATAAGTTGCATATTTCTATGTCTGAAAGCTTATTTTCTGGAGATGTTTCTCTTTCTTCCTAAGATGCCTTGTCACCTTGGTTGTTCATGGTATTTAATGGACTATTTCTCCACCTGAGCATTAATGGAAGTGTATTCTGATTGTTTTTTCCAGAAAGTAGATTTATTATATAATGGTCTCTAGCCTGTTGCAAAGAAAGCACTTTTCTTTTGGTTTCCAGTAGGTGGCATCTAAGCCTCTTGGATTTCTGCTTTATATAAAGTCTTAATGTCTTTTTTTTTTCTTATAGATGTTTAATCATGCTTGCTACCCCAAGTCTCTTTTCCTATCAGTGTTTGCGACAGTTTGGGTAGTGTTTGCTCAGATTCCCCTGGGGCTCCACGGTGATCGATCTCGGAGGGTATGGGGGGAGGAGCCCTCTGGGTTGGGGGATGGGGACTGTGATTCAGCCCTGGTTTTGCAAACGCTTTTCATAAAAATCAACTGTTGTATCTCTGCCATTCTCACTTTTCTACCATCCCCATTTCTCTGCCTTCTGTCCTGATGACTGGGTACTGCCACCAGCCGCGTGTGGCTCACAGCATTCCCAGGCAGGGCTATTCAGGGACTCGCCGCACCTTCTCCCCTCCCTCTCCTCCTGCAGGTAGTTCCCGCAGCTGTGAGAGGCAGCTTTTTTATTTCACCCAGTCTACCGCCCAACACCTGGGCTTCTAACCTGTGGTAGCTCTCATGTGTAGATCCAATGCTCGGGCGTGCTGGTGTGCAGTTTGGATGTTTTTTGTTGAGTTTTAGATGTTTAGCTTATTGTTGTTTCAAGGGAAGTGATCCGAGGACGTCTCTCATTCTGCCATGTTTTTGACGTCACTCGAGAGATCTAGTCTATTTTAGAGCTCTCTGGTGGTTCCTTCGCAGGCTTCTGAAGTTGCCCTCTATATGTTCAAGGCTCAGTATTCAGTCAGACGTCTAGGCAGATTTCTGGATATCTTTTTATGTAGATCCCTTGTTTCCAGAACTCTACACTGCACATTTCAGATACTTGTTTCTGTCTCCTCAACTCAACAAAACAACTATTCTCTGGTAAAAGTTTCCTTCCTTGGACCAGAAATTGGAAAGTGACTTCAGAGAGAAACCTGGATGTTCATGGTGGTCATCGTATTTGTTTTCCTTCTCTCAGAGACTGCAGTCCTGTGCTGCCTATTGTCCAATGGCTAGAAGCAATGCTTTCATCTCTCTCAAGCGTTCTCTCGCTCGCTCTCTCTCTCTCTCATTAAAAATAAGTTCATTCCCAGTTATCTTTCATGGCTGGAAACAGAAATATTATGTATTTTTTAAAAATCCTTTTCAGCTGTTTGTGTCTAATAAAAATCAGGTAGCTTGATTTTTTTAAAAATCAATCTGACAACATCTTTCCATTAACTGATAAGATTAATCCATTTCTTTGAATTTGTTTGAATTCCTGGTATGTTTAGGTTTACAATTATTGATTTATTTTGTACTTTCTACTTGTCATGATTCTGTTTTGTTTCTTTTTTTTTCCTTTTATCCATCGTTTATGTGTTTGTTTTCTTTACATACTTCCTACCCTTACTGCTCATTGATTTGGAAGTTATACATTCTCGATCTATTCTTTTAGCAGCAAAAATTATAATATGCATATTTAACAAAGTCTATTGTTAGTATCTCCAGCCCTCCTCCTAAACAATATATAGTCCTATGAATATTGGAATATTGAGTACAACACCCTGCTTACCAGTGCATGTGTGCTCTCTCTTATTCTCTCATACACACTCACACACCAACCTTTTATGATATTGTTGTTACTATTTTAGTTCCACTTTGTTTTTTCATAACCTTAAGAATAAGTCATTTATTTCTATTGTTCTTATTCTTTCAGTCAATGCTTATTCATATCCATCCATAAATTTTCCAAACTCTTCATTCATCGTTGCTTCTTACATTCTATTTATTCCTTCTAAGTTCAATTTCCTTTCTTCAAAACTTTCTTTGATCTGTGAGTTAATTTTCTGTTTGTCTGAACATGGCTTTATTTTATTTTCACTTTTTTAATGGTGACATTGATGAACAAAATTCAATAAGTTTCAAATGTACAATTCAACAGTAAGTCATATATATTGCATTGAATGTTCACCATATTCTCATTCTTGTGTATTAGTTTAGCTGAATATAGAATTGTAGGTGGAGAGGTATTTTCCCTTGATAAGTTTAAAAATAATTGTCATTTTTGATGAGAAGTGTTTTCGTTCTAATCGTGATTCCTTATAAGACTGTCTTTCATCATTGGTTTCTTTTACATACAGTCTTTTCTTTTTCTTTGTAGTTTCAAAGAAACTTTGTCTTGTTATGGATTTATTTGGTTGGGGGGGAGGCCTTTGGTTTTGCTGTACTTTTTAAGTCAGAGTATTCATGCTTTTATTAGCCTGGAAATTCTCAGATGTTATTTCTTTGAATGTTACTTTTTCTTTCTTTCCACAAGTTCTGTTTGATTCTCCTTCATATCTGCCTGTTTTTTCGAAATCTTATTCTTCTCAAATGTTATTTAATGTCTTTAAAACTTTTAAGCATATTTTCCATGCCTTATAAAATATTTTTTTCAGTGATCTGAAGTTCTAAAAGTCTGATTCTGCTATGTGTTATGTTACTCTGAGTCTCACTCATGGTGGATTGTGCCCTGTGTTTGATGGTAAGCTCCTCTTGAGCAGGACTTTTTCCCCCTATGGAATCCTCTATGACCAGGAAGATGGATTTGCTTCTACATAGGGACTCTGGGTTACCATTGGCATGGGATAAACTTTATGTTAAAGTTTAGAATTTGGGATGGATAGTGTAAAGTCAGACTCTAAAATCGAGTGAAATTAGACCTAAGGATTCAATTTCTTACAGAAGATATATTTTTTCCCTAACCAGAGACTAGATCAAGATAAAATTTTGGTTGTATCTCTGTGAGATTGAGTGAATTTTTTCCCCTGGAGCCTCCTTTTAGAGGTCCCAGATTATGTGGAGGTCTCAGTTCCAACTCTCCATTTGTCCAAAAGTATCATTTCCTAACCTTGCTCGAACGTTAAAATGTAAGCCATTCAGTGTTACTGGCTCTTTTTACCCCCAGCTCTTAGCTTCAGGCCTGTTCATTTGCTGCCTGTTCCAGCTTTGTTTTCTCTTTGTTTTTGGCATGTGATAATTTTTCTTTCTTCCTCAAAAGTTCGTCTATGAATTGCAAAAATAATGTTTTGTTCTAGTTTATCTTAACCTTTAAGAGAAGGGTTTCCTTTTCATCAACTGTCTTACTAGAACCTGAAACATCCAGATCTTTTCAAAACACAGAACTGATTGTATCACCTCCTTCTTTAAGACTTTTCAATGGATCAGGACCTGAATTGTAACCCAGCTGAGTAGGCTCTCTGTCCTGTAAGTTTGTGCACCTTTTCAGCTGTATCTCTTCTCACTTTTTCCTAGGGTCTCTGAGCTCCAGCTGTTTCAGCCTTCTAACTGTTCTTGGAGCTCATCTTTCCCCTCTCTCCACACACTCCCTGCAGCACCTTTTCACTTAGCATTCCCGACTTGAAAGCTGCCCTCCATAACACACATGCTATATCTACTCACCTTTCAGATCCCACCCAGCTCAAATGTCATTTATTGAGGAAAGCCATTCCTGACTTTTCTGTCTCTCTCAGTCTAGGTCATTTTCCTTTGTTATACAGTGTTTTTTTTTTTCTAGAAATATTTCCTTAATATGAATTTATTATTCATCTGTCCAATTATGTGATTGATACATAACTCCCCATAGTCTGGAAGTTTTATGAGAGCAGAGATCATTTTGCTTACCCTCAAATATGCATTTCGACACATTGATTGGAACATGGACTATACTCAATAAATATGGATGGATGGATGAATGGATGGATGGGGGATAGATAGAGAGTTATTTGAAGAATGAGTGAGAAATAGAGTGAGCGAGGAAGAAAGGGAAGGAGAAAGGTAAGAATGAATGTGGCCAAATAATTTATTCCAGAAGGAATTTTTGGTGCTTTATGCTTATAAAAGCAGAAAAATGTCTTTATTTGCTTCTCTGTTCTATTGGCTTCATGTAATAGTAAACACTTCTCTGTATGTGGCAGTGCACTTACAGAAGACATTGTTTTGTTTTTTTTTCTGGAAAAAGGGGAGATGTATGGAATTATCTTGAATGTTTGAAATCTCATATAACTTGAATCTCATATTACCATTTTTAAAACATGCCCTGATTTCTCATAATGGGGATGTATTCTTAATTTATGCTTACCCAGTCTTTCCCTCAGGTGTCAGTAAGTATTAGAGAGTTATCAGCCCTCATTTTATGATACTATAATCGATATCAACATGCCACTCAAGAATTGGCTATTGTGAATTAAACAGGGAGTGGCTAATGTTTTGTTTGCCACTTTGTTGTTAAAGACAACAATAATATTTACATCATAGAATAATTGAAACTGTGGTAAATATAGACAGAACTATAGACCAAACATGTGTATCTCAATGAGCTTTGGGGCTGAGATTTTAAGTGGAAAAAGTTGTTTTCTAAGTACATTAAAAAGAACCATCAGTTGACCACCTTACTCATAGATTTTATGTACAGAAATTTGAAACCCAAATTTATCTTTACCAGAGTGTTTTGTGCATGCTGTTACCACTTATATCATCTAAAGGTATGTGTAATATAAGTGTACTGTCATTAAAAGATTTTGCCCCATTTTGTTTTCCATTTTGTACACTTTATATATATGTGTGTGTATATATATATATATATATGTATATATATGTATATATATAAAATATATATGTATATATATATATAAAATATATATGTATATATAAAATATATATATATATAATTTGACTCAAGCAAAGAACTTCTTAATCAACACTTGGTTGCTAAATATACATAATTATTTTGTTTTTGCAGCACTTAAATGCGGAAAGGTCTTACAAGTCCCAGATTTCTACTTTACATAAATCTCTTGTAAAGATGGAAGAGGAGCTTCAGAAGGTTCAATTTGAAAAAGTGTCTGCTCTTGCAGACTTGTCTTCCACAAGGGAACTTTGTATTAAACTTGATTCAAGCAAAGAACTTCTTAATCGGCAGTTGGTTGCTAAAGATCAAGAAATAGAAATGGTAATACATTTTAAAATGGTTCTTTTCATATTTTTATTACTATAAAATTGCTACGAATTTAGAAAAATAAACTCTTTTTTATAAAATATTACATCAAGCCATATCTTTCATCTTTAGATCTTATTTTTAAAGTCCAAAAGATTAATTTGACAGCTGTGTTCCAATAATTCAAGACTATAACAGAAATTCTTTCGTTGAGTATGTAATTTACATTACTTTAGCCAGAAGAATTATAAAACACTTTGACATACCAATCAGCAAATAACCACAAAGTTGAGGTTTATCCAGCTAAATTATAACTTGAAGGATACTCTTCTAAGCTTAATTTATTTCCTAATTGGTTTCTTTTAAACTGTAATTCAGTTGATTGTACCTACAGTGTGCCTTACATTGTGCTTGCCACTGTGAGTATAATGCTCAAAAGATATAGACCCCTGCCCTCAAGGGCAGTATTGGCATACAAATAATTTGGGATGAAAGTTATACTAATAAGCAATACTCAGGATTTTAGGGAGGGAATTCCTATTAGGTGCAGAAGGAATGAGGCTTTCTCGTTCAAAGGGAACAACAACATAGGAAGTGTATGAAGGTATAAATGAACTCTTGAGTGAATAGTAAGTAGTTTGCAATGGCCAGCATAGCATTCATGGGTGAAAGTGGCTGGAGATGCAGCTGGAAATATAGATGGAGCCCAGACCCTACAGAGGAATGCATTACAATTTGCATAGTGTAATTGAAATATCAACATTGTGGTCATATTTATATTTATATTACTACCAAATCTTATTGAAATTTTAATTTTGTTAGTCTACTGTTTTTTAGGAGGATATGTTGCACTTGAGAATCATGTGTCTAGCTGGTTTCTGTAAAAATCCACTGTTACTATTTAATTAGTGAAGTTGTATATGCCAAAATTGTCAGATTTTTTCTTAAATCATTTTTATTTCAGCAAGAACCTTTTAATGATGTAAGCAACTCATGAATATTCATTGTAAAAATTCAAATGATGTGTTCTTAATTTTTTTCTTTAAAAACAATTTTTACTTGGTGTTTTCAAATTTGAAAAGCAATACTTACTTAATAATTGAAACACTTGTTATTTTTAGGGTTTTGGGCTTTTTTGATAAAAGCTATCCTAATGGGTGTGAAGTGGTCAGGCTAATTCTTATTGTATTTTAAAATACTCCTGACATAAATTTTTTTGCCTTGAAATTAGTTATTTTTGTATATGTGTTTATTCCTAAAATGATCTATAATTGTTGCCCTTTTATAGTCTTATCTACTTTCCTCCTATCCCTAACTCCTCTTTTTCCTCTGACAACCACTAATCTGTTCTCCATTTCTATAATTCTGTCACTTCAAGAATGTTATATAAATAGGATCATACCGTATGTAACCTTTTGGGCTTTGGCTTTTCCACTCAGCATAATTCTCTGGAGATTCATCCAGGTTGCATGTATTAGTACTTCATTCTTTTTTATTTC
Source organism: Pteropus medius (assembly GCF_902729225.1). NCBI lineage: Eukaryota > Metazoa > Chordata > Mammalia > Chiroptera > Pteropodidae > Pteropus > Pteropus medius. Next base: position 332,306 of record NW_024344433.1, read on the forward strand.
TGAGTAATATTCCATGCTGTTGGTGTAACACAGTTTGTTTAAGCAGTTACCCATTGAAAGATATCTGGATTAGTTCTAGTTTTGGGATCTTACAAATTAAGCTATTGTTAATATTTGTGTACAGGTTTTCGTGTGAATATAAATCTTCATTTCTCTGTAAATGCCCAGGAATGCAATTTTTGGATTATATAGTAGTTAATGATTAGTTGTTTAGGGAACTGTTTTCCCAAGTGTCTGTGCCATTTTGCATTCCCACCAACAATGTATGAGCAATCCAGTTTTTCCACTTCCTTGTCAGCATTTGGTGTTATTTTATTTTAGCCATTCTGATATGCGTGCAGTGCTATATCATCATCTAGTCGCATTTTACTAATGACTAATGAAGATGAATATCTTTTTTGTGTGCTTATTTGTCATCTATATATATCCTTGAGTGAAATGTCTCTTAATGTCTTTTGTCTATCTTCTCATTGGATTCTTTGTTTTTTTAATGTTGAGTATTGAGAGTTCTTTATATATTCTAGATACTAGTCCTTTTTCAAATATGTGGTTTGCAAATATTTTCTCCCACTATTTAGTTTGTGTTGTCATCCTCTAAGGTCTTTCTCAGAGCAAAAGTTTTAAATTTTGATGAAGTGCAATATATCAATTTTCCTTTAATGTACTTTTGGTTTTAAGTCTAAAAATTCTTTGCATAGCTCTAGATCCCAAAGATTTTTGCTAGGTTTTATTCTAAAAATTGTATAGTTTTATGTTCCACATTTAATTCCATGATCTATTTTAGGTTAATTTCTGTATAAGGTGTGAGGTTTAGGTCAAGGTTCCTTTATTGCCTGTGGGTGTCCAATTGCTCTAGTATCGTTTATTGAAAAAGCTACCTCTCCTCCATTGAACTGATTTTGTGAAATCAACCTTTGTGAAAAATTGGTTGAATATATTTGAGTAGGTCTGTTTCTTGGTTTTCTACTCTTTAACATTGATTCTGTGTGTCTCTCTCCACCAATACCAACACAGTCTTGATTACCATAGCTAATAATAAATCTTTAAATCAGATAGACAGATTCCATCCACTTTCTTCTATTTTTTCAAAATTGTCTTAGCTATTCTAGCCTCTTTGCTTTTCCATATATGTTTTAGAATAATCTGTCTATTTCTTCAAAAAATCTTAGATTACATTAAACCTGTTTATCATTTTGGGAAGAACTGACATCTTTACTATGTTAAGGCTTCCAATCCATGAACACAGTATGGCTTATTTAGATCTTCTTTAATTTATTTTATTAGCTCTGTGTAGTTTTCACCATATAATTTCTATACATATTTTGTTAGAAGTATACCTACAAAATACAAAGTATTCTTTTTTTGAGCTACTGTAAATGGTATTCTAGTTTTAATTTTGCTATCAGTGTGTTCATTGCCAGTATATAGAAATGTAATTGATTTTTTAAATTAAAATTATTGGAGTGACATTGGTTAATAAAATCAAATAGATTTCAGGTGTACAATTCAGCAATGCCATATGTATATTGCATTGTATGATCACCGCTCAAAATTAAATTTCCTGCTGCCACCAAATATTTGACCCCTTTTACCTCTACTTACCACTCCCCTTCCCTCCTTCCCTCTGGTAACTATTAATCCACTGTCCATGTCCATGAGTCTCTGTTTGTCATGTTTGTTTGTTACTTTTAGTTTTATATCCCACATGTGAGTGAAATCATAGGATTCTCAACTTTTTCTGACTTATTTCACTTAGCATGATAATCTCAAGATCCATCCATGTTGTCACAAATGACAGTATTTCATCTTTTTTTTATGGCTGAGTAATATTCTATTGTATATATGTACCACATCTTCTTTATCCAGTCATCTATCAATGGATACTTCGGTAGTTTCCATGTCTTGGCCACTTTGAACAATGCTGCTATGAACATTGGGGTGCATATCTTGAAGTGTAATTGATTTTTGAACATTTATCTTATATCCTGTGACCTTGCCAAACTCACTTATTAGTTGTAGTAATTCTTCTGCTGATTCCTTGTAATTTTCTATGTGGACAATTATGTTATCTGAAAATAAGGACAGTTTTATTTTTTCCTTTCCTGTCTTATGCCTTTTCCTGCTTTTTTGCACTGGTTAGTACTCTAGTGCTATGTTGAATAAAAGTGGTCAAATTAAACATATACTTGCAATCTTAGGAGAAAGGCACTTAGTCTTTCACCATTAAGAATACCATTATCTGTAGAATTTTGTAGATGCTTTTTATCAAGTTAAAGAAGTTTCCCTCCATTCCTATATTTCTGAGAGTTTTTGTTATGAATGAGTGTTGTCGAATTTTTGTCAAATGCTCTTTCTGTATCAGTTAATATGGTCATATGATTTTTCTTCTTTAGCCTGTTGATATGATAGATGACATTGATTGACTTTTTTATTATCATACTAGCCTTGCATCCATGGAATCACTCAGATAATTTCAAATGAGAATATAGAGGTTAAAGGCAAAAGATCTATATCTCCACCTTCATAAAAATTATTTAAAGCACTAGAATAAGGAATTTTAGAACCTTTTAGTCTTAACTTTCTTTGCTTTTCTTTTTCTTAAAAATATATTTATTAAGATATAATTCATATACCGTACAGTTTACCCAGATCTTAGTTTTCTATCTTCCAAATAAATGTAGTATGTATGTCTGTTATCTAACTCTTTTCAAGAGGAATGTTAAGAACATGAATTCTAAATATCCTTCCTTAATGCTCTTTAATTAATACTTAGATATTAAATTACTAAAACTAGGCATGAAAGAGGAGACATCACTACCATCCTTATAGAAACTAAAAGGATTATAAAAGAATATTATTAGTTTGCAACTAACTGTCAAAAATTAGATAACTCAGGTGAAAATCAGTAAATTTCTGGAAATATACAAAGTACTGAAACTGATTTAAGGAAAAATAGAAAATCTAAATATATCTACAGCAAGAGATTGAGTTTATGATTTTGAAACTTCCATAAATAGAACATTTCAGTTATGAATTCTTCCAAATGATTAAAGATGAATTAATATAAACTTTTCACAAACTCTTTTACAAAAAATAAAAGAATACTTTCCAGTTAATTATATGAAGCTGATTTTACGCTGATGCCAAAACCAAAGACATCATAAGAAAAGAAAACTGTAGGATAATATCCCTTATGAATTTAGATGAAAAATTCTTCAGAAAATACTAGAAAACTAAATCCAATGACATATAAAATGAATTTTATACCATGATCAAGTGGATTTGTCCCAGAAACACAAAGTTGGTTTAATATCTGCAAATCAATTAATGAAATACATCATATCCATAGAATAAAGAACAAATAACAATGATCATCTCAATAGATGCAGAAAAAGCATTTGACAAAAGCCAACACCATTTCATGATTTAAAAAAAGTATAAACTAGGATTAGAAGAGAACTTACTGAACCTGATAAAGAGCATCTGCAAAACTCAACCTGATAAAGAGCATCATCATACTTAATGAAGAGAGACTGAATGCTTTCCTTCTTTCTTGTCAATAATAATATAAAAATGGCCTCCTAATCTCTTCTATTTAACATTATACTGGAGATTCTAGCCTGGGAAATTAGAGAAGGAAAAGAAATTAAAGGCATCAGATTTGTAAAGGAGTAAAACTATCTCTATTCACAGATGGCATCATCTTGGATATAGAAAATCCTAAGGAATCTACTAAAAAGTTAAAATTAATATATGAGTTTATCCAGGTTACAGGATACAAGATCAATGTAGAATATTCAATTATATTTCTATATTACAAATCCATTCAAATCATCTAAAAATGAAAATAAAACAATTCTATTAAATGGAATTACACAAAAAAGGAGAGCATTAAGAGAAGATAAAATACTTAGAAATAAATTTAACAAAAGAAGCACAAAACTTGCACTTTACAAAACATATTCAAAAGAAATTAAAGAAGAACTAAATAAATGGAAAGATGTCCCATAGTCATGGATCAGAGGACAGCATTGTTAGAATGGCAATATTACCCCAAATTGGCTTCTTTGTAGAAATTGACAAGATAATATAATATAGAAGTGCAAGTGACTCACAATAGTCAAAAAAATCTTGAAAAAGAACAAAGTCAGAAGAAAAACACTTCCCAATTTCAAAACTGGTTACAAAACTACAGTAATCAAGATAGTATTGCACTAGCTTAAGGAAAAATATATAAGTCAATGGAACAGAATTGAGAGTCCAGAAATAAACTCTTATATTTGTGGCCAAAAGCTTTTTTAAAAATTTGTGCCAATACGATATAATGGGAAAAGAATAGTCTTTTCAACAAATGGTACAGGGACAACTGAACATCCACGTGGAAAAAAATGAAGTTGGATTTTTATCACATACCATATGCAGAAATTAACTTAAAATTATTATAGGCCTATATGTAAGAGCTAAAATTAAAAAACTCTCCAGAAGAAAGCATGCAAGTAAATTTTTGTAATCTTGGGTTAGGCGATGCTTTCTTAGATGTACATCAAAAGCACAAGCAACGAAAAAGAACAAATAGATAAAAAGGACTTCATTAAAATAAAAAAACTTTTGTGCTGCAAATGATTTCATCAATAAAGTAAAAAAGACAATTCACAGAATGGAAAAAAAAATTTGCAAATCATCTGTTAAGAGATTTGTATCCAGAATATATAAAGAACTCTCACAACTTAGTAATAACCCAACTAAAAAAGGGCAAAGGGTCTCAGTAGACATTTCTCTATAGAATACACATAAATGGTCAATAAGCACATGAAAAGATACTCAACGTCATGAGCAATCAGAAAAATACAAATCAAAACTTAACCATTTCACAAGTACTAGAATAGCTCTAAAAAAAAAAAAAAAACCCAGTAACAAGCATTGACAAAGATATAGAGAATTCGGAACCCTCATATGTTGCTGGTGAGATGTAAAATAGGCCACTTTGGAAAACATTTTGACAGTTCTTCAAAATATTAAAAATAGGGTTACCATAAAGGCCAGAAATTTGAAGAGGAATAAAAACAAAGGTCCATGCGAAAAACTCATCCACAAATGTTCCTAGCATTTCTTATAATAGCCAGAAAGTATAAATAGCTCAAATGTTCCTACATCTATGCAAGGGAATGTTATTTGGCAATAAAAGTAACGAAGTACTGATACCTGCTAAAACATGGATGGCTTTGAAAACATTATGCTAAGTGAAGGAAGCCAGTCACAGAAGACCACATATACATTGTATTTAATTTATGTGACTTGTCCAGATAAGGCAAAGCATAGAGACAAGAAAGTAGGTTAGGGATACTTAGGGCTGGTGCTGGGTTGGCAGCAGGTATGGAGGATGTACAGAGTGGCTGTTAATGAATTCTGGGTTTCATTTTGAGATGATGAAAAATTCCAACACTAGATGGCGAGATTGTGATATAGATAGCACAAAGCTTTTAATATGCTAAAAAAAATTAATTGTACCTTTTAAATGGGTGAGTTTTATGGCATGTGAATTCTATTACAATAAAGCTGTTACCAAAAAAAGCAATGCTCCATTTGGTACTCCTCCCAGCAGAGTATATGAAATAGTCATTGCTCTTTTTAATATTAATCAATACACACTAAGAACTTTACCAATTTGATAAACTGAAACAATGATTCAACTGAAAGAGATTTTGGACCTTTAGCAATGTCTGGAGATATTTTTGATTGCTACGACTGGAGTAAGGGATGCTGCTGGGCTCGAGTGAGTAAGAGGCCAGGGATGTTGCTAAACATCCTGTAAAGCATAGGACAGCTCCCTATGCCAAGAAATTATCCAACCCAAAAGCTCAGTATCGTCATAGTTAAGAAACACTGGACTAGAAATAGCATCTTGTTTTAATTTATATTTCTTTGACTATTCATAAGGGTAAATTTTTTTCCATATGTTTACTAATTAGTTTGTAAATTTTCTGTTCATATAATTAGTTCGTATTTCTCAACAATTTTATGAGTTCCTTATATTAGTATGATATTAACTATTTTATTTGCTGAGTTTATTTTCTTCCAGTTGTTCTCTTGTAAATTCTGTTTATATTGATATCAATGTTTTTATATGATCAGACATCATTTTTTAATTGTATCTAGTCTAGAAAGTTCTTCCTCAACTGTCTACTCCTTCCCCAATAATTTCATTTTTTATTAAATTCTTTTTTCTTAGAGTTTTATCTTTTCACATTTAACTTTTTAAATGCATATGTAATTTGTTATAATGTGTATTATGAGATAAGGAATCATTTTTTTCTAAATAGTAACGTCTGGTTTCCCTCCTTTTGAAGAAACATTTGGCTTACAGAGCATATTCCAGGCTCAAGGTTACCTTAAAAAAAAAAAAAACGAAGCTTTCCAAGGTTTTGTGCAAGAGAGGGCATGTGTAACAACCTCTTGTCTTCCTTGACTGTGGAGTGCAATGACATCCATAGGTAGCTGAGTGTTTGTGACCTGCCTAACTCGGAACAAAGCAGTTGTCACAGATATCTCCATGTCATTCCTGCAGAAATATATAAGTAAATACCAAAGCTGGAAATAGAAATCGTTTGCAGTTTGGGTTTAATAAATCTTTACTTATTAATGACTTTTCTGATATTTTCAGAGAGTTGAGGAAAGTGATACTGTGTGCATGTATGTGTGTGTGGACACACATACATACACACAGCCTGGGAAGAAGGACACACTTTCTAATCAAGAAATTAAAAGGGGTTGTCAGTTTATAACGTACAGAAATGTTATGAGTTTCTGATAAATGATCAGTTAAGTGGATGAATGGGAATAAGTATAGATATCTTCTTATTATTGTACAGATGGAGAATGAGTTAGATTCTGCTCGTTCCGAAATCGAACTCCTCCGGAGTCAGATGACAAATGAGAGAATCTCCATGCAGAATCTAGAAGCTTTGCTGGTGGCCAATCGAGATAAAGAATATCAGTCTCAGATAGCACTTCAAGAGAAAGAATCTGAAATTCAGCTTCTTAAAGAACACCTTTGTTTGGCAGAAAATAAAATGTGAGTTGGTTAGCAATATAACATAAAGTCAGGTTTCTTAAATTTTGGGTAGAGCTTTGGATATAATAGGATGTCTGATCTAGAATATTGCCTTTAGGAATTATAACCAGATTAGAAAAACAAATACTTCTGAAGCCAGAAGAATGTTTCTACTTATGGAGCCACCTGGTATTGCTACTTAGTCTTTCCATTGTCATGTAGTATTTCCTTATGTAGCTGTAAGTGTATACCAGGGACCTAGAAGAACTGCACTCACAGAATACTGAAGACTTACTTCCCTCAGAGCATTGATTTTGGCTTTTTTTTTTTTTAAGAATCTCCAGCACTATTAGCATATTATTAAATGACCCTGGCTGGAAGATTAGGTAGAAATACCTCACAAAAACTGATGGGACCCTCAGCCTCTGTTCTCATCTATCCCATCTATCACACTTTTTCATCCAGCCTCAACTCTGTGCTCTGTCTGCACTTGGGACCTGCAGAAGCCTAAGAGTCACAGTCTTGGGAATCGGCCTCTCATAGGAGCCCCTGACCAAGCAAAGGCTGCAAAGTCAAGGCCAGTTTCCTTCAAAAACTGCTTTCAGGTTATGGCAGCTGCAACCGAGTCAGTCTTTTCAGTCACTGCAGTTGGGCTTTTGTGAGTCCTTAAACTGGTTCTACAAGGTCACATTCTCAAGCTGATAGGTGGAAACCTGCCGAGAGGAGCATGCCAAACTCTCACCTTAAAGGGTACATTCTGGTCAGACTAGCTGTTAAGCGCTATCACTTAGAACTGGTAAACATGATCAGCTTTTGTGTTCTTCATCTCTAAGTCTAGATTTCAGCGGGCTATAAGCAGTCCTGAAAGCAAGCAAAGAGGGTAGAATGTTCTGTGCACGCAGAGTTCATGTCTGCATTACCTTCCTGATGACAGTGTGCTGTTACAGGCTTTCGGAGGCATCGTTTAGCCCCAAGGAAGACCCTGTTAAACTGAAGAGATTTTGTAGTTTTAACAGTGTATGCAGATTTGGCAAAATTAATTATAAGTATATATAAAGCACATGGTTGATTTAATATATTTGTATATGCATATGTAACAGATCATATTAATGATGGGTGAACTCCAGTGCGGATTATTTGGTCATACTACTACCTTGCATGTAATACCTCACAGTACTTTTAAAAACGATTTGCCATAAATAGATATTACAGGTAGATAACGGATAATATTACTGCACTTAAACACGAGGAAACTGAGGCAGAGAAGGTTTAACTAATTAAATGTGACTATCACAGGCTGGGCTTCTTAAGTAGGCACCTTTGTTTACTTATGACGCCTAAAATCAGCAGCTACATCTATAAAAGCACAGTTGAGCTTGGATCCAGCGGAGAAGATGTTGCAGGCTGGCTCAGTGCGCTCCAGGAGTCCTGGCCGTGTTTTACATTTGATCAACTGTCACCTTTATATTCTCTTACACAGGGCCATCCAGAGCAGAGATGTGGCCCAGTTCAGGAATGTGGTGACGCAGCTGGAGGCTGATCTAGACATCACTAAACGACAACTAGGGACAGAGCGCTTTGAAAGGTAGGTTTCGTCCCCACCAGCCTGGGAAGCTGTGTTTCTTAGATAACAGCAGGATTGGGTTATTTCATGATGGTTAGGTTGTAAAGTATGACTTGAACTGCAGTTTTACAACACTATGAATAACGTCACTGGATATAAAATTTAAAGCCTCACTGCTTTGCTTTAGGGAGAGGGCTGTGCAAGAACTCCGCCGCCAGAATTACTCAAGTAACACTTATCACTTGAGTTCTACAATAAAGCCGAATACAAAATGCCACTCGCCAGAACGCGCTCACCATCGATCTCCCGACCGAGGCCTCGATCGATCACTGGAAGAGTGAGTGGTTTAAGGTCCATTCTGTGGGGACCACAGAGCAGTGTGCACGGTGACTGTCCAAGGGAGTCAGGACACTCACAGACCTGTTTAGACATGACTGCATGATTCTGTGTGTTCACATAAAAATAAAGTATTTTGATAATTAGTTTTGTATAAATAAATATGCTAAAGTGAAAGATTTCTATTTTTTCTAATGTTTACATAAATTATATTTTTAAAATCTGATTTTATTTCTACAACAATTTTTTCATATACTTTCATTAATGAAATATTGGTTAATTATTATAGTACCATAAAATACATATGCTCTAGGAAAGTAAGAAACTAATTTTTCAGAGGAAAATATTTTAGATATAGCCCCATATGTCACAAATTTTGTGAAAACATTTTTATCAGGAAATGTTTTCAAACTTACAAGGAGTAATAAAAAGAAAAATAATACAAAGAACATCTGTATACCTTTTACCTATACTTACTATTGTTAAAAATCTTACCCCATTTGCTTTTTATGAGACAGCATAGGTGCTGTTTTGTTCACTCACACTCTTGCACATGTGCTCGCTCTTCCACACATATACCATTTTAACAAAATAACCAATACTTCCGGTTCCAAACCACCTTCCCAGGCTTCTGCCTTGCCTTCTTCATTCTGTATCTGTATGCCCTTCCTTCTACAGTGGGAACCCTGGCTCAGCGTCACACATGTACTCGACAGCGTCAGCACGGTTAAGTACTTGCTCAACCCCAGAATGCATCTAAAACAGTTTCAAAATTTCTTCACCTGTGTCACTGCAGACCCACTTTTGAAAAAGTTTGTGCCTTGCCCAACCAAGTCTTGAGGCCATGTAGTCAAATACTGTGTTCAGGATTAACTCTTTTCCGTTTGCTGTGTTTATGGTATACATTTGAAATCACATTAGATTCCTTTGTTTCAATTTGCTTTCATTTTTCCCCTTTCTAGTTTTTTCCTTGATTTAATTTAATTTTTGAATATATAGATAAATATGCTTTCAAAAGTCGAAACTCTGCAAAAGTAATACTCAAAGAAGTGTCAGTCTCTCCTGTGTGCTCTCTCTCCCACCCCTGCAAGTGAGAGGAGCTTTTTTGTGTTTTGGTTTCATTTTCAATTTCTAGGGTTATTGCTTTGTGATTAGAGAATATTGTTTATAATATTTCTATTTTATGACAACTACTGATGTGTTCTTTGTACTTTACTACATGATCAATTTTTGTGAACAGTTCATATGCACTTAAGAAGTTATAGTTTTTCTTCTCAGGATATAGTGTGTATACAGCTAAAAGATTTACCTTTATAATTTCATTTAGTGCTTTTATATTGTTGCTTAATTTTTGTTCACTTGACCTGTTTTACTAAGAATAGTGTTTTAAAATCTCCTATTATTAGTATGCTTTTTATTTCTTTTTGTATCTCCTATAAATTTTGTTTTATATAAGTGGTTTGCTGTTTTATTTGTTGCACAGATATTCTGAACTGTCACATCTTCATTGTGGAATGTGGTCCTTCTAAGAAATGTCCTTTTCTGACACATTTAATTTTTTGGAGGGGAGAGGGGCTCATTACCTACTTCACCTGGCATTAGAGTTACGACTCTTGTTTCCTTACTGTCTCCGTTTGCTTGGTGAATCTTTGTCCATCTCTTTATATTTAGCTTTTTTGAATTACTGCATTGTAAGTATCTCTCTTGTATATAGTATGGATTTGAGTTTTGCATCATGATCCATTTTGAAATTCTTTTTTTTAAATAGGTGAGTTAAACTCCTTCACATTATTAACATGACTGTTAAATTTGATCTCAACTCTGACATATTTTCTTATGATAACTATGTTTATTATGTGATATTTACTATATTTCTTTCTCAGTTTGGTTATTCTTTGCTTTCAAACGTTTCTTTTGATATTGAGGAAGGTGTATGTTTTATTATAGTGGTTACTTTTGTACTAATACTTTTTTTAAAAAAATAGGGCCTTTAATCCTCTTTTTTTTTATTTAACTTTTGCTGTTAGTTTTAGATGATATCCTTTGACTGCCACCTGTTATCTAGACAACAAAGTACTTAATTTGTTTTCCTCCAACTACTCGTCTGCTTCCTGTCCCTATAGTTTTGCCTTTTCCAGGTTGTCATATGAATGGAATCATATAGTATGTAGCCTCTAATGGCTGACTGTCACTCAGCATGATGTATTTGAGATTTTCTAGGTTGTGTACATATCAGGTATTGTTGCATGTGCCTTTTAACTGCTAAATAACGTCCCATTGTGTGACTGTACTACAGTTTTGTTTTATTTTACTTTTTATTTGGAAAGGATTACAGTTCTACAGGTAGTTACAAAAATTGTACAGACAGCTCCACATGCCATTCCCCCAGCTTATCAATGGCACTCTCTGACAGACCAGGGAATCGACATTGGTACAATATGATTAACCCATAGGCCCTATTCAGTTTTCACTAGTTTTTACATGCACTTGTGTGTGTGTGCAGTTCTGCATACCATGCATATTCCACCAGTACAATTAAGATACCGAACTCTTCCATCAACATGAAGGAACTCACTCCTTCATGATAGTCCTTTGTAGTCACAGACCTCCTCACCTCCTCCTGCCTCTGGCAAACACTGATTTCTTTTCCATCTCTATTTCTGTCACTTTGTGAATGTTATATAAATGGAATCACAATGTCCATGATATCCATTCAAGTTGTATGTGTGAATGGTTCATTCTTTTTCATTGTTGAATATTACTCCATGATATGGATGTATCACAGTTTGTAAAAACTGAGCAAAAAAATACATTGTATCTACTTTCCTTCTCAGAAAGTAGGTGGAGAATCTTAAATATTGACAAAGTAATGTTAGAATGTATTTTTTATAAATGGTAAAATTGGTGAGTTAAAAATATTAATCTGCACAATGTTTTTTTCTCTCTCATAGGAATCTTTGCTATAGAGATTTCTGACACACGAAAAATTCTTCACATCCTTGGAAAAGGTCAAAGTTACAAACTGATTTTTTTTGCTACATGATTGCATTTATCTTTTGAATGCTTGACAATGTTAAATGTATTTATTAACTTTGTGCCTCTGAATCTCTGTTCTCATGTGCCATATTGCAGTGATCGGAGATGACTTATAAAAACAAAAATGCATATGGCTCTTTCTATCCATACGGTAATAGTGAGTATAAAACCTGCTCACTTCACTATTGAACACTGTTATGTTAACTATCCGGAGTAAATAAAGAAAGTTTATAAAAAGAGGGAAAAGTGTTTTTTACAAAACTGATTTCCTTTCCTTTCTTGGTATCTCAAATAATTGGTTGATTAAAATTTTTCTTTGTGATTTATGCTTTCATGTCTGGAGAAGTTGTGCCAAAATAGGCAAAGTTTACTGCTAGTGGCCTGGGACCCACTATTCCATTTTGGAACCAACCTGACATAAATTCCAGGCCATAATCTGACTTCAAAGCAGCAGATAATAGGCGTGTGCCAGGGTTTTAAAATTCGTAGTATTGTACCACTAACTGACATACATTTTCTACAATTGTGTTTACCCCTACTATTTTTTGAAAGGTAGGTGATGCTATATCTGTCAAGAATGTAAGATCGTAAAAAAAAAAAAAAAAAAAAAATCTGTATTTTTAATAAGTTTTATTTAAAACATTAAAGTACTGCAATCAACTTAATTGCCATTTTATTTATTTATTTATTTATTTGGCTTGTGGCAGCTGTCTGTTATATAGAGTAACAAATCCAGTGATGTTTCCCTATTTCCCCTAAAATCTCCTAAATCTCTTACTTTTCTGTTCAAAGGCTTGGATTTAAGAGCCTGAACACTGCTGTATTTTACTGATAGAAGCTATCTGTATTCTTGCCATTTTAATAATAATAAAAAAATTCCTGTCATTAATAGTATTTGTCTAATGTAGACAATTCTTCATTTTATACAGTCACCGTTCAGTGTGACTGCAGTAATGCAGGTTAGTACCCTGATTTAGATCTTATTCAATCATTAGCACTCTGATATTTTACTATAAATTCGTTCTACATCTTCACTTTAGTTTAATTTTTAAAAACCTTTAGATTTATTCATCTAGTTCAAGATAGTCATTACAGATTGGTTTTAAATTGTGCACAATTTAAAATAAGATGTCCTTTTATAATAAACATTGTAGACGATAATATACAAAAAGTTGTTTTTGCTAATATTAATATGTTGATATATATGTAAAATTAACCTTTGCCAGGTGATGCAATGACCTAAGCACTAATGACCTAAGCACTAGGTCGTTGCAACATTAATTTTAGTCTATCCATCTCCTAGCTGAGCTGAGCTGACAAGGAGCTGATCGTCGCCTGTCATGTACACCTAAGATACGTTGTATGTAGAGGATAGTATGTGAGGAGAGGGGCATGAGAGAAATAGGAATGAAATATGTAAGGAAATATTTCCATACTTGATTAAAAGTATACTGTACTTGACTTGTGCCGTTAATTACAGAATGCGTAAAAGGAAAATATAGTAATTATAAAGGGGCCAACATTACCCGAAGGCAGGGAAAATTCAATTGTATTCTATGTTAAAATTCAAAGAGAAAGACTTTTTCTTATGGTAGGATTTAAGAACATTTATTGTTTCAAATGAGATTCCGATCACTTGATGTAAATATATAATAGTCTATTGATACGGAAGAGGTTACCTAATGCAATAAAATACGGAATATGAAAGCTATACCAAACATATTCTCTCTTTGATAACAAAGATCTGAAAAAGAGCTCTCAGCTTTGAAATGTCATGTTCAATCCAAAATATCCATTTTTACCGAAGGGTGTTTTCGAAGAGAATTGTTAATCCTCTTAGTTAAACATCTTATAGGCACTGAGCCTCATTACATCTAAAACAATTAAATGATGTCTCTTCCTTACATTCTCTGCCCTTGTTTCCCACCCTAGAGTGTCACCAGCTGCTTTGTCAGATGCCTGAACCCTAAGCCCAGATGCCATCCTAGGTTACTCCCTTCTGTTCTCACTGCACAATTCAGTCAACCTAAATGCCACGTCCTACTACACAATACTGAGGCATTTAAAGAAGACCCAAATAAGTGGAAAGACCTCCTGTGTTCATGGATTGGAAGGCTTAATATTAAGATGGCAATATTCTCCCAAACCATCTTCAGATTAAAAACAATCCTTATCAAAATCCCAATGGATTCTTTTTTTTTTTTTCCCAGAAATGGAAAAGCCAATCCTAAAATTCATATGGAATTGCAAGGGGCCCAGAATAGCCCAAACAATCTTGAAACAGAAGAACAAGTTAGAGTTTCTACATTTCCCAGTTTCAAAACTTATGCAAAGCTGCAGTAATCAAAATACTGCAGTACTTGCATAAGGATGGACATAGGGATCAATGGAATAGAATTGTGAGCCCAGAAATTTGTCACCGTAAGAGTGCCAAAACCATTCAATGGTGATAGAACTGTCTCTTTAACAAGTAGTGCTGGGGCAACTGGATAGCCACATGCAAAAGAATGAAGTTTGACCCATACCATACACCACATGCAAAAGTCAACTAAAAATGGAGCATATACCTAAGTGTAAGTGCAAAAACGATAAAACTCTTCAAAGAAAACATAGAGGCAAATCTTCATGACCTTGGATTTCACAGTGGCTTCTTAACTGAGACTGAAATGACAAAAGCAACAAAAGTAGATAAATTGTACTTCATCAGAGCTAAAAGCCTGCACATCAAAGGATACTATCAAGAAAGTGAAAGACAACCTAAATAATGGGAGAAACATTTGCAAATCATATATCTGATAAGGGGGGTAGTATCCAGAATACACAGAGAATTTTTATGACCCAACAATAAAAATCAACTCAATTTAAAAAAAAAAATAGGCAAAAGACTTGAATAAGCATTTCTCCAAAGATATACTAATGGCCAAAAAGCACATGAAAAGATAATGTCATTAGAAAAATAGAAATCTAAACCATAATAGCATACCACTTCACGTGTGCTACGATGGCTGTAGTAGAAAAGATGGCTATAACAAGTATCACGAGGATGTGGAGAAATTGGAGTCCTGATACATCACCGGCGGAAAGATAAAATGGCGCAGCCACTGTCCAAAACAGTTTGGCAGTTCCTCGGTAAGCTAAACAGAGTTATTATATTACCCAGCCATTCGAATCCTAGGTATATACCCAAAGGAACTGAAAATGTGTTCAAATAAAAACTTGTACATGAATGTCCACAGCAGCTCTCATTCCCAGTAACCCAAAGGTGGAAACAACCCAAATATCTAATGGCTGATGAATGGATACACAAATCGTGGTGTATCCCTACGATGGAATATTGTTCAGACATCAATATATGAATCAAGTGCTGATACAGAGTACGACATGGACAACCCTTGTGGTAAATGAAAGAATTTCATTGTGCTAAATGAAAGAATCCAGACACAAAACCCACATATTTTGTGGTTACATTCATATGAAATATCCAGAATAGGCAAATCCGTAGAGACAAAGCAGGTCAGTGGTTGCCAGTGGCAACAGGGAGGGACAGCTCAGTGGATACAGAGTTTCTCTTTAGGGCAATGAATAAATTCTAGAACTAGATGTTAATGATTGTAAAACATTGTGAATATACTTAGTGCCAGTGAATTGTACAATTTAAAATGGTTAAAATGGTAAATTTTATGTTACGTGTATTTTACCACAAGAAAAGTCACTTCCTTAAGATTTCTCTGACTCCTAGTATTGGTCTGACTGAGTCAGATTCTCCTGTAAAAGAACCCAGTATTTCTCCTTTAAGGACTTATTACAATCGTAATTAATTATATGTGTAATTATTTGTCTAATATCTATCATTTTGTACTGTAAGATACATCAGGCAAGGGATCATATCTGTATCCACCATTATATCTCCTAGGATGTAGCACAATGTTTGACACACAATAGGTATTCTATAAATACTTACGGAACAAATAAAAGAATGAAACACCCCTGGTTTCTGACAGTTTTATCTCCAAAATATCTCTGAAATAATCCACTTTTCTCTATTGTAACTTTAATTCAGACCGTAATAACCTCTGAACCTAGAAAAATGCAACAGCCTCCTATTCTCTCTCTCTGCTTCAGTCTAATTCATTCTCTCTCTCTGCTTCAGTCTAATTCATTCTCTACACTGAAATAAAAGAAATGGCTTTAAACACTAATATGATCACATCGCTGTTTGCACACATACCCTGTGGGCACCAAACTCACCATTAGACTGGACCCCTTTACAGACCTCTCTGATTTGGTTCTCTTTTTTTTCTTTTGATCTCTTCAACTTCATCCCTCACCCCTCCTGCTTTGCAATTATATATTGCAGTTATTCTGAATTGCTTTCAAGTACCTCAAACAGTTTATGCTTTCTTCTCTTGGACTTTGCACATGCTCTTTCCTCTGCATGGATCACTCATTTTTCTCTCTCCCGCTCCCCAACTCAGCCTGGAAAGTTCTTGTTCAGTTTAACATTGTGTTCTCAGCACCTAGCACAGTGCTTGGCATGTAGTATGTGCTCAATAAATATTCTTTAAAAAATGAAAGTCTTCTTATTTCTTGTCTAAGTTCTACGTATTCCTCTATCTGTTATTAACTGCACTTATCCTATGTGCTTCATTGCATTCTTAATGTGTGGTCTTGTTTGTGTGTCATACTTGCCTATCCTCCATGAAGGTAGGGAGGATAGTCTGATTTAGTTATCATGGTACAGACCATGCCAGACTTCTAAATTTTGAACAAGATAATCAGATTTATCAGTATGCCAAAACAAATTTTTCAAAATTTGTTCTAGAGTTCTATTGTTCTAGAGAAATAAAGCGGAAGACTTTTATGCCTTTTATACCTTTATAACACTCTATTACCTTCATTTACTGAATAAATGTTCTTTCCCTTATTTGTACACATCGAGGTCTATTTGCCTGTGATTGTTCTCTGTACTGAGAATGTATACACTTTGTTCCTGTCCCTCAAAATATTTCCTTTGAGCCAAAACTCTAGTTCCTCCCTCCCTTCCTTTTAATGGCCTTATTAAGGTGTAATTCACATAACATATAATTTACCTCTGTAAAGTATATAATTCAGTGGTTTTTAGTATATTCAGAGTTGTGCAACCATCGGCACAATCTAACTTTAGAACATTTTTGTCACCCAAAAAGAAACAGTATACCCATTTGCAATCATTCAGTCCCATTCTCCTTTATATGCTCAACCCTCTGCCCTAAGGGGTTGACTTTCTATTTCTATGATCTACCTATTCGGGACATTTCATGTAAAAGGAACCCTGCGACATGTGGTCTTTTGTGACTGGCTTCTTTCATATGGTATAATGTTTTGAAGGCTTTCTATGTTATAGCAGATATTGGTACTTCATTCATTTTTATTATCAAATTGTATGCTATTGTATGGCTATGCTACATCTTACCTATTCATGAGTTGATAAGTATTTGAATTGTTTCTGCCTTCTGGCCATTATGAATAATACAGTGAACAGTCATGTGCAAAGCTTTGTGTGGTATCATAGTAATGCTAATTTCATAGAATTATGTGGTTTGTGTTTCTGGATGAGTTTGTTAAGAATTGATACTAACTCTTTACATGTTTGGTAGAATCCACCAGTGAGGCCATCTTGGCCTGGGTTTTCTTTGTGGGCAGCTTTTAAATTTAATTTTAAAAATTCAATCTCTTGTTTTAAGTTTTATCAGATTTTCTGTTTCTTTGCAAGTCGGTTTTGAAAGTTTATGTTCTTCGAGGAATTTGTCCATTACATCTAAGTTATCTAATCTGTTGGCATATAGTTGTTCATAGAGTACCCCTATAATCCTTCCGTTTGTCTTTTTGGTAAGATGTTAGCAATGCCCACTCGTATTCTTGATTTTAGAAACTTGAATCTTATCTCTCTTCTTTCTTTGTAAATCTAGCTAAAGTTATGAAAACTTTGCTTATATTTTGTAAGAACCAAACTTCTGGTTTTGTTGCTTTTCTCTGTTATTATAATCTCTCTTTCATTCATCACCACTGTAATCTTTATTAGTTCCTTCCTGCTTGATTTGGGTTTGTTTTTTCTTTCTATTTTACAGTTTCTTAAAGTGAATGTTAGGTTATTAGCTTGAAATTTTTCTACTTTTTTAATGTAAGTGCTTACATTAAATTTGCCTCTAACCAATGCTGTAACTCATCCTGGAAATTTCAGTATGGTGTTTTCTTTCTCATTCACCTCAAAACATTTTCTATTTACCTGTGGTTTCCTCTTTGACCAATTGGTTATTCAGGAGTGTCTTACTTAATTTTTTTGAACATCTTTTTGAATTTCTCGAATTTCCCTTTATTATCGACTTCTAATTTCTTTCTCTTATGGTTGTAGAACATACTTTAATGATTTCAAACTTTATTAATATATTGAGACTTATTTTATGGCCTATTATAGTGCCTGTCTGAATAACCTTTTACTTGCATTATATTCTCTTTTGAGGTAGAATATTCTATAGATGTCTATTATGTCTTGTTGATTTATAGTGTTGTTCAACTATTCTGTTTCCTCATTATATTCTGCCAGTTAATTGTTTTATCCATTCTTGAAAGTGGAATATTGAAATCAACTATCATTTTTGAATTGTCTATTTCTCACTCAGAATCTGTCAGTTTTTGCATTACAGATTTTGGGAATCTGTTGTTAGGTACACATCCTTATAATTGTTATATCTTCTTAGTGTATTGACTCATTTATAATTATAAACTCTCTCTCTTTACCTCTAGTAGCATTTTAAAGCCTATTTTGTATTATTTATATATAGTATTTTAGCTGTGTTATTGTTTCTGTTTACATTAGTATATAGTTTCAGTCTTTTTACTTTCAGCCCATTGTGTCTTTGATTCTAAATGTATATTTTGTAGACAGCATATAATTGGATTTTTTTTTTTTTTTTTTACTCAGGCTGACTATCACTGCCTTTGGATTTTATTTTTTGATTAACATTCACATGTATGGTTATTTTCAGTATGTTTAGATTTACCTCTGCTATCGAACATTTTTCTTTCTGTATATCTCATGTCTTCTTTTCCCTCCGTTGTTCCGTTAGTGTTTTCTTCTGCAATAAGTGAATGTTTTCTAGGGTAACATTTTACTTCATGTAATAATTTTTTAACTATATTTTTTAGTTATTTCCTTAGTGATTGTTCTATACATCATTGTGTGCGTGTGTGTGTATATGTATATACATATATATCTATATCTTATTAGAACTACATATTTTCATTAACTTAATTTTAGTGATATATGGAAATGTTAGTCCAATATAGCTCTGTTACTGCTATGTTTTGTGCTATTATTATTATATAATATATTACATATTAATGTAAATATAAGATATATATTCTAATTATTTATATGTTACAAACCCACCAGTATATTGTTATAGTTATTTCTTATAATTTCACGTCTTTTAAAGAAAATCAGAGAAGAGAGCACAAATATATTTATAGAATTAAATAATATTCTAACCTTATTTACCATTTTTGGTCTCTATTTCCTCCTATGAAATAACTGGTGTTATTTCCTTATTCTAATACAGTTCTGTTTCCGCAGACCTCCTTTGTGAGGTTACTGTTATATAGATTACTTTTATATATATTATAAGCCCATTAGTACAAGTATACACATATTGTCCTACATAATTGCTTTAAAAATGTATTCATTGATTTTTTTTATTGTGATAAAACACACCTAACATATAATTATTATCTTAGCCATTTTTAAATTTACAGATCAGTGGTATTAAATACATTCACATTGTTGTGCCATCAGCACCACCGTCCATCTCCCGAACTCTATCTTGCAAAACCAAAACTCTCTCCCCATTAAGCAATAACTCCTTGTTCCCCTTTCTCCCAGCCCCAACAAGCACCGTTCAACTTTTTGATTCTATGAATTTGACTGCTCTAAGTACCTCACATAAGTGGAATCATATAATACCTGTCCTTTTGTGCCTGGCTTATTTCATTCAACATAGTGTCCTCAAGGTTTATTCATATTATAGCATGTGTCAGAATTTCTTTCTTTTTGGAGGCTAAATACTATTCCATTGTAGGCGTATATCAAATTTTGTTTATTCATGTCGATATTTGCATTGCTTTCACCTTTTGGCTTTGGGGAATAATGCTACTATGAATACAAGTGTACAAATATCTCTTTGAGACCCCACTTTCAATTCTTTTGAGAGCATTACACAGAAGTGGGATTGCTGGATTATGTGATATTTCACTTTTAACTTATTGAAGAATTGCTATACTGTTTTCTTTAGCATCTCAATCATTTTACATTCCCGCCAATAGTACACAGGGTTCCAATTTCTCCACATCCTTTCCAACGCTTGTTATTTTGGGAGTTTATTTGTTTGTTTTTTTGTTTGTTTGTTTTATAGTAGCCATCCTAATGAGTGTGAGGTGGTAACTCATTTTGGTTTTGATTTGCATTTCCGTAATGTTTGGTGATGTTGAGCCTCTTTCCATGTACTAATAAGTATTGCTTCTTTGGGAAATGTCTATTTAAGTCCTTCGAGCCTTTTAAATCAAGTTTTTCATTTTTTTGCTGTTGAGTTGTAAGATATCTTACTATATTTTAGATATTAACTCCTCGTCAGATATGTGATTTGCAAATATTTTCTCCCATTCCATGGGTTGCCTTTTCGCTTCATTGATTGTGGTATTTTTAAAAATTAATTTATTTTCCGATTACAGCTGACATATATTATATTGGTTTTAGGTGTACAACATGGTGATTAGACCTTCATACACCTTAGGAAATGATCCCCCCGATAAGTCTAGCACCATCTGACACTATACGTGGTTGTTACAATACTACTGACTGTATTCCCTCTGCTGTACTTTACATCCCTGTGGCTACTTTTATAACTGGCAATTTGTACTTCTTACTCTCTGTCACCTTTTTCTGATTGTGTTTTTTGATGCATACATAGTTGCTTTTTAATTCGTTAAGAAAACAAAACTATATAATTATGTTGTCTTTTATGATTACAAACATGATAATTTTTACTGGAACTCATCATTTTGTAAGTGGATATGAATTCATGACTGATGTTACTTCCTTTCAATCTAAAGAATTTCCTTTTGTATTTCTTGTAAAGCTGGCATGCCACTAACAGATTATCTCTATTTTTAGTTAACTGGAATGTCTTTATTTCACTTTTGTTTTTAAGAGAGTTTTGTTGAATATGGAAATCTCGGCTGACAAGTTTCCCCCCAGCGCTTTGGATGTGTCACCCCACTACCTCTGGTCTCCATCATACCCCATAAGAAATCAGCCATTGGTCTTATCTGAGTATATCCTTAAGGATTTTTCTCTTGCTGCTTTCAATGTTTTCTTTTTGTCTTTGGCATCAACATCTTGAGTATGATAACTCTGGACAGTAATATCTTCGTGTTTATCATACTTGCAGTTTGCTGTGCTTATTAGATGTGTAGGTTAATGTTTTACACCAGATTTGTGACTTTTCAGCCATTATTTCTTCAAATGTATTTTCTGCGGCTCCTTTTTCTCCTGTTCTCTGGTACTCCCAGTACAGGTATGAGTTCCACACTTCTCTTGAGGCTCTGATGATTTTTCTTTGTTCCTTTTTCTCCCTGTGCTTCAGAGTGCATACTCTTTATTGATCTGTCTTTAGGTTTGCTGTTCTTTTCTTCTGACAGCTCAAATCTACTGTCGAACCCTAGTAGTGATGTTTCATTTTGGCTATTATACTTTTCAACACTAAAATTTTCAGTTTTTTATAATTTCTGTCTATCGTTGTTTCTCTTTATTTGAGACAGTATCATCACACCTTTTAATTTTTTAAGCATGGTTTCCTTTAGTTCTTTGAACATATTTATAATAGCTGCTTTGACATCTTTGCTAAGTCCAACATCTGGGGTGCTCTCAAAAACAGTTCTGTTGTCTGGTTTTTTTTCCTATGAGTCAACATCTTCACGTCTCTATTCTGGAAATCCTGCACTAGTTGTTTTTTATTGGGTTTTAAAAGCCACCACTTTTTAGGATTTAAGTTGGGTAAACTTTCAGAATATTTCAAAGTAGATTTTTCCTTTTTTCCTCTTTCAAAAAAGTTTATTTTTTGTTTTTTGTTTTTTTGCTACATCTACTGATGACAATAGAGAAATGAGATGACCGTGAGTATAAGTTGTTGATGAGGAGTGAAAAGGATCAGGCATTAGAGAAGTACATGCACTCGGCCACAAAACAAAAAGAACCAAAGTACACAGATAATAAGAGTTCAGCTCTCGGACTGTGATTGGAAAAGCTCATCTTTATTATTTTGTTGAGATAGGAAGAGAGATGTGGCACAGGGAACTCCACATGCCAAATGAGGGGCTAGGGAGGCTGAGCAGAGCGATTCCAGAGGCTCCCGATGCAGAGGGAAGCACTCTTGAGAAAGGCTAGCTTTCCAGCTGGAGAATTGCTCCTGGTGTCCTTCCCCAGCTCCTTCTCTTTCAATGACACCATGATCTAATATTGGGGAAAAGTCCACTCCCCATGCCCTTTAAACAAATATATTGAGATAAGATTGACATACAACAGTATATTAGTTTCAGTTGTACAACATACTGATTTAATATTTGTATACATTGTGAAATGATCACAGTAAGTCTAATTAACATTTGTTACTATACATAGTCACGAATTTTTTTTTCTTGTATTAAAAACTTTTGATTTACTCTCAGCAACTTTCAACTGTGTAATACAGTGTTAACAACTACAGTTACCATGCTATTCATGATATCCCTATGACATTTATTTTATAGCTGGAAGTTTGTAACTTTGTCTCCCTTTACCCATTTTGCTCAATCCCCACCCCCTACCTCTGGCAACCACCAATCTGTTCTTTGTATCTATGAGCTTGGTTTTTGTTTTGTTTTGGGTTTACATATAAGAGAGAGATCATATGGTATTTGTCTTTCTCTGACTTATTTCACTTAGCGTAACGCCCTTAAGTTCCATCTGTGTTATTGCAAATGGCAGGATTTTATGCATATATATATATATATATATGCATATATATATGTGTGTGTGTATGTGTGTGTGTGTATATATATATACGTATATATATATACACACACACACATACACACACGCATATATTACATGTATATATATTTTATATATATAATCACGTTTTCTTTATTCATTTATCCACTGATGGACCCTTAGGTTGTTTCCATATCTTGTCTGTTGTAAATAATGCTGCAATGAACATGGGCTACATATATCTTTTTGAATTATTGTTTTCATTTTCTTCAGATGAATGCCAGGAAGTAAGATTGTTGGGTCATATAGTAGTTCTATTTTTAATTTTTTGAGAAACCACCACATTGTTTTTTGTAGTGGCTATACCAGTTTACAGTCCCACCAGCAGTGCATGAAGGTTCCTTTTGTCCACATCCTCTCCACCACTTGTCTCCTGTCTTTTTGATAATCACCATTCCAACAGGTGTAAGGTGATACCTCATTGTACTTTTGATTTTCATTTCCCTGACGATTAATGACATTGAGCATATTTTTATGTATCTGTTGGTCATTTGTATATCTTCTTTGAAAAAATGTCTATTCAAATCCTCTGCCTATTTTTAAAAATTGGATTGTTTGGGTCTTTTTGCTTTTAAGTTGTGTGAGTTCTTTATGTATTTTGGAAATTAATGGCTTATCAGATACATGATTTGCAAATATTTTCCTCTGTCTGGTTGCCTTTTCATATTATTAACAGCTTCCTTGCTGTGCAGAAGCTTTTTGTGTTTTAAGTTTCTCATTGCTATACTTACAGGAAATTTTGCATCTTATACTTACACATTTAGTAAAATGAAAATCAAATCTCATATAACTTCGACAAGATAAAATATATAAATATCTCACTTTTGTCCCTCAGGAAATGAGGAATTATTATTTTACGTTTACTTTGCTTTTGGAGGTAATGTTAATTACATGGTATCTGAGCTGGTATCTCAGTAACTGAGCTGGTATCTCTTCAGGCAAGACAAATATGGTGTCCTGTTTTAAAGATTTAAGAAAAAAAAATCTGTCTCTGCTTGCTACCTACTTATATGTGTTTTGCTGAGCTGGATTTAAATCAGTTTTATCTCAGTAGAAAACAAACATAGTATTTAGTGTATTTGCATCATCTCTTAGGCTATAGCATCTGACACAATAGAGATGTCATTTTGTAATATTCTGAAATCGAAGACTTCATTCTTCTTGACATCATTATATTAGTGTCAGGTGTACAACTTAATGATTTGATGTTTGTGTATATTACAAAGAGAAATATTACCTGTATTTAAGTATAAGCCTAAGTTGGTATTTATTTACATAATGTTCTTCCTATTCTTTCACTAAACTGTTGCAACATTTTCACCAATTTAGCCTCAAGCTCTAGTGACTTTCATATAACAGATGTTCAAGAAATATTTGTTGAATGAACACATCCATGAAAACTATTTTTTAAATTCACTGAGATGAAAGGTTTGCCTCAGAACTTTTCAGTTACTTCAAGAACTCACTGAACTTGCAGTGCAGGGCAGCCAGCCTTAACGTGTTTCTGGCATGTCTGCCAAATGGCTGGCAGCACACGTGCCTACCCCCGCCTATGTAGACTCCGCTCTACTCAGGGGTCCTTCTCAATTGCATTTACATTTACTTCTCCCAGCTCCTAAAAATGTCTAACTAAACGAAATGTAGCTTTACGAAGTCCATGTAATGGTATATATAATCATTTCAGAAAAAAGGCAGGCAGGAAGTCTTCATAAAAGCAAGTTAATGGCAGGTCTGAAGAGGATGGCCACAGCCAGGAAACAATTCAAGAATTCTTCTTTCGCAGCCCACAGTTGTAAAATGCAATAATCAAGTTAACCCACGACGACACAAGTCCCTTTGACCATTTTCAGGACTTCTGTCTGGACAAGGACAGTTAATCCTGGGTTTTGTAGGCATTAATGCAAGGGCTTAATAACCTCTATTAGAGGAAGCCCAGATTGAATGCCTTTTTAAAGAACACCCCTAAATAACAACTATATAGATCAGTGAAAACTTTTTACAATAGATAATTAAAAGTTATGGCTTTACATATAAACCCACATAAATGTATATTTTATATAGCCACATAAACCCAAAACTTTCAATTTCCTTCTGAAAAATTTCCACATGTTAAAAAATTCTGGACTGTATTTGTGATTGGAACTTTACACTTGCTCTAAAATAAAGGAAAAAAATATTTTTTCTTCCAGTCTGTACCTTGACTGAATTATGCCCCCTGCTTTAACTGATACACATTTGACTCTTACAAGTCCCACTGTAACACCTTTCAAGTCCCTCTGCTAATCTACAAACCTCTGTTGTTTGTGAGGTTTGAATTGTTCAGGGACAAGGATTTTCAGCAAGTAGATCAAAAGTTGAACGAGTTCAGGATTTCCCCCGGTCCCCATTTTGCTGTGGGTTAGCCTTCAGAGGTTTTGAAATAAACACCTTTGTTGGGCCAAGTGGGTAATTAATACACAAAGCACTAGAATAGTGCTTTATAACAATGGATGGCAGATTTATACAGGCTAATTCTTGAGGAGAAAAAAAATGAATAGAAATCATCTATTTGAGGAGTTTCCACAGGTCATCAAAACTGACCAGGGTGAGTAAAAGCTTTTTAATTTGATGTAGTCCCATTCATTTACTTTAGCTTTTACTTCCTTTGCCTTCGTATGTCTGCAAAGGTCTTTATTTCTCCTTTATATCTGAAGGAGAATTTAGCTGGATACATTATTCTTGGGTGGTAGTTCCTTTCATTTAATAGTTTGAATATTTGATTCCACTCATTTCTGGCTTGTAAGATTTGTGCCGAGAAGTCTGACAATAATCTAATAGGTTTTCCTTTATAGGTTACCGTCTTCTTTTCCCTGGCTGCACTGAGAATTCTGTCTTTGTCTTTGATTTTTTATAGTTTTAATACAATGTGTCTTGGTGAAGGTTGTTTTGGATTGAGATAATTGAGTGTTCTGTTGACTTCTTGAATTCCAAGCTCCAGCTCATTCTTTAGATTTGAGAAATTCTCATCAACTATTTGTCTGAAAATGCTTTCTAGTCCTGCTCCTTTTCCTTGCCTTCAATAATGCCTATTATTCTTATGTTTCCTCTCCTGATGGTGTAAGCTAGTTCTTGTATTTCTCTTTCATTATTTTTCATTCTTCAGTTCCTCTCTTCTTCCTTCTGATTTATTTCTAGATTTCTGTCTTCAATATCACTGATCCTTTCCTCTATTTGGTCGACTCTATTTCTCAAGCTTGCTATTTCATTTTTCAACTCTTGCAGTGTGTTCTTCATCTCCAGAAGTCTATTTGGTTCTTTTTGAGGGTTTCATCTCCTTGCCCTACTCATCTAGTTGTTTTGTCTATTCCTGAAATTGTCGATTTGAGTTGTTTTGTATCTCATTGAGTTTTTTCAGAAGTACCATCCTGAATTCTCTGTCATATAAGTTGCATATTTCTATGTCTGTAAACTTATTTTCTGGAGATTTTTCTCTTTCTTTCTGAGATGCCTTGTCACCTTGGTTGTTCATGGTGTTTAATGGACTATTTCTCTGCCTGGGCATTAATGGAAGTGTATTCTGATTTTTTTTCCAGAAATAAGATTTTTTATATTATGGTTCTTAGCCTATTGAAAAGAAGGCACTTTTCTTTTGGTTTCCAGTAGGTGGTGTCTAAGCCTCTTGGATCCCTGCTTCATATAAAGTCTTAATAATATCTTTTTTTTCTTTTTTTCTAATAGATGTTTAATTATGCTAGCTAACCACAGTCTTAGTCTCTGTCAATGTTAGCAACAGTTTTGGTAGCATTTGCTCAGATTCCCCTGGGGCTCTGCAGTATTCTGTCTCAGAGGGTATGGGGGGAGGGGCCCTCTGGGTTAGGGGATAGAGGCTGTGGCTCAGCCTGTGTTTTGTATCTGCAGCTGGTAAAAATCAGCTGTTGTTTCTCTGCTGTCCCTGCTTTTCTGCTTTCTGCCCAGATGACTGGGCACTGCCACTGGCCACATGGAGCTCACAGCTCTCCCAGGCAGGGCTGCTCAGAGAAGTTGCGGCACCTTCTCTCATCCCCCTCCTCCAATAGGGAGTTTGGGATGCAAGAGGCCACTTCTTTATTTCTCCAAGTCTACCGCGCAACACTGGGGTTCTGTTTGATATTTTTGCTCAGTAATGTATCAAGTTATGTAAATTTTCATTCTCATAATGGTCTTTTCAAGCTTTTGTTTTAACATTAAGACAGCCTCAAAAAATGAATTAGAAACTGTTTATTTCCCTAGAAGAGTATTTCTTGTCAGTTTTAGTATATTGAATATTTTTAAGAGGTTCTCTATTTAATTTAAACTTAAATTTTTATACATCATGTTATTCAGAAAATTGTGCTGTTATTTCTTTAATCTATAATAATATCCCCTTTTTCATTCCCAATGTTGACTATTTTTGCCTTCTCCCTCTCCTTATTTATTTTTCAAAGTCAATTTCACTAGGAATATGTCAATTTTATTAGTCTTTTCAAAGAACCAGTTTCTGGCTTTGTTGATCATTTATACTGTGCTTTATGTTTTCTTTTATTAATTTCTTCCTTTTTTATTTTCTTTTTGTCTGTAATTAACTATTATTTTCCCTATGTTCTTGAGGATGGATGCTTAAATCAGATTTTTGGTCTTTCTTCTTTTTTAATATAAGTATTTTGAAAAGATAATAATTTTTCCACTAAGGCAAGTACTTAGGTGCATCTTACAAGTTTTGATGACTGGTTGGAAATATTTTCTAATTTCCATCATGATTACTCTTTGGCCCATGGCTTATTTATAATTGCATTTCTTAAACACCAAACATGTAGGGATTTTTTTAAATTATACTCATTCTTGTTTGTGTGTAGTAGCTTTGATTTGCATTTCCTTAATGAATAATGATGTTGAGCATTTTAATCTATTTATTAGCCTACTTATTACATGTCTTTGGAGAAATGTCTGTTCAAATCTTTTGCCTACTTTTAATGGTTTTTCTGTTGTTGACTTGTAAGAGTTCTTTATATATCCTGCATACAAGCCCCTTACCAAGCATGTAATTTGCAAACATTTTGGTTGTCTTTTTACTTTTTTTTCCCTTTAAATTAATTTATTGGGGTTCTCGTGTCAGTTTGCTAAACAGAGATTCTGGAGATGTTCTGTGATATGCTATGAAATTCTTATACGAAGAGGTAGTTTTGGAGGAAAAATCAGTGATCTAGCTGCCAACACTTCCAGAAAATTCCTTTATGCTATATTTATGAAACTTTTTGTATCCAGGGACTAAAGGAGCAAAGTAGTGTATTCCCTGTATTTCTAATTAGTCATATTATATATATATTCATACAGATCTATTGAAAGGTATCTGCTACAACAATTTCTATGCAATATAGTACAAACTGTAACATTCATTACTCTTTTTACTTTCTTGATGATATAGTTTGAAACACAAAAGTTTATGATTTTGATGAGTTCAAGCTTATCATTTCAGATTGTTTATTGCTAGTGTATAAAAATACAATTGATTTTGGTATATTGATCTTGTACACCTCCACCTTTCCTTACTCGTTTATTAGTTCCTATAGTTTTTAGTGAATTCCTTAGAATTTTCTATCTAGAGGATCATGTCATCTGCAAACAGAGGTTATTTTACTCTTCAAGTCTGGATATCTTTTACTTTTTTTACTTGCCAATTATCCTGGCTAAAACTTACAGTACAATGTTGAATGTAAGTGGTGAGATGAGATATTTATGTTCTGTTCCTGATCTTAAGGAGAAAGCGTTTAGCCATTCATCATTTAATATGATGTTAGCTGTAGATTTGTAGTAGAGGGCCTTTGTCAGGTTGAAGACTTTCCCTTCCATTCCTAGTTTGTTGAGTGTTTTAATCATGGAAATGTTAGATTTTGTCAAATGCTTTCCCCCCATCTATTGAGATGCTCATGTATTCATCCTTTATCCTATTGACATGGTTTATTGCATTGATTGATTTTCATATGTTAAACCAACCTTGCATTTCTGGATATATCCCACTTACTTATGGTATGTAATCCTTTCTATATGTTGCTAGATTAGTTTTGCTAGTATTTCATTGAGAATTTGTGCATTTTTATTTATAAGGAATACTGGTCTTTAGTTTCTTATGATGTATTTCTATTTTTGGTATCAAGATATTATCTCATAGAGTTGGGAAGTATATCTCTAAGCATTTTGCATTTCACTAGGTATTAAGTTTGTTGGCTTATAACTTTTAAAGTATTTTAAAATGGGCTGGTCATCAAATACCTTTTCTTGAATAGGCCGAGGAGGAAAAGTCTAATTTGGTTTTTAATTTATTATACTACTCTGTGGCCAGCTGTTCATGGAGAGACACTGTTGTGGGGGTACACCCAGGTTTTCCAGTCTAGTCATAACATTTAGCCCACTGGGTTGATAAGACAATTGGGTTTGCTTGCTTGGAGTCTGCCTGTTGATCATAGAGGTTCCCAGATCATCAGTTTAACCACTGGCTGAATATCTGGTTAAAAACCGTTCCCAAATGAGACATGATGTTCAAACATATAGAGTTTGTAGAGTCTTTTAAACATCTCTTTGAAAAAGTCTAACATCATTTCTGCCAGTGCTTCCTAGAAGTCTCATCTAGAGATACTTGATTTCCTAAAATTTCAGTTTTCCTCAAATTTATCAAATGGATCTTTGGCTTTTTGATGTTTAGGATCAGGTTGAGGTGAGGAAGGTACAAACCGGAATGGCTGAGACACAGCAAGACACAGCCATTGGTGGCCTGCTGAGCATCCCCCACTGACCACGCCCCCTCCCCACCTGCTTTCAGGTTTGGTGTATTAGTTTACTAGGGCTGCTGTAAAAAGTACCACAAACTGGATGTCTTAAACAATAGAAATTTATTGTCTCACAGCTTGAGAGGCTAGAAGTCTTAGATCAAGGCGTCGGCAGGGCTGATTCCTTCTGAGGCTGTGAGGGAGAAACTGTTCTATGCCTCTTGATTAGCTTTTGGGGGTTTGCTGGCCATCTTTGGTGTTCTTTGGTTTGTAGAAACATCACCCTGTCTCAGCCTTTGTGTTCATAGGGTGTTCTGCCTGAGCGTGCGTACCTGTGTCCAAGTGAAGGGCACCAAGTTACAATAGACTGGGGCGCACGTTATTCCAGTGTGACCTCACCTTAACTAATCACATCTGCAAGGACTCTTTTCCAAGTAAGGTCACATTCTGAGGGACACGGAGTTAGGACTTCATGATATGAATTTTGGTGGGGACATAGTCAACTCATAACTCTTTTTTAGGGTAGGTTTGGAGGACAGTTAATCCACAGCAAGTTCAGTCCCATCACTGAGGCGTCTCCACTGAACGAGCTGTGTGATCGTCGGGACTCCCCTCCATCTGGCCAAAGCTTGCCTATCCCCTCCAACTGTGTTAGTGCCGGGACTTACTCAGCTTTAAGCTCTGGGATTGTTTTTTGCCCAGCCTTGTGGAGCGTCCCTCTACACACATGCAGCCTGCATGCAAACCAGACTTGGGTTCTGCTCCCTCAGCCCCCCAAGACTCTCTCCTTTCCAGAACTTTGCCCTACAGATCCCAGCTCCTTCAGCCTCCTGAGTTCTGAGTTCCACTTCCTTAACGCCACCTGGCCACCGCCTCTGTCTGGATTCTTCCTCTGCCCATGCAGCTGGGAAGTCACCTCCAGGCAGGTCACCAAGGCCACCAAGGAACACAGTCCCTTGCTGCCTGCTGTTAGATGTCTGAACATTGTCATTTCATAGCTTCATTCCAGTTTTCTAGCTGCTAAGGCCAATCCATCTTACACCGTTATGCCCAGGGAACAGACGTTCAAAATGAACTCTTTAAAACTTTTGCTTTAAAAACTGAGCTGTCAAGTCATCTGTGTTAGTGCAAAATTCACAACCTTTAAATGTCCCTGGAATACTGAACTCTGGGGTATTCTCATGTATCACGGCCAAGGAGACCACACTGCCCCCTTCAGAGAGGCTTGCCTGGCTCACCCTGACATCTGCCAGCCACAGCCCGTGTCTATGAGCACACAGAGACCTGTTCCTTTAGCTAAACCTGTCCTCGGGCCATGCGGGGAAGTCATGTCATGGGAGACAAGGGGGTCCATCTCCCAGCCTCAGGCAGCCTCAGAGAAGCACCAGAGGTGGCTGGCCATGTGGAGCTCACTCCCTTCACTAAGTTTAATGTCATGCCCCATAAGCTGAAAAGAATACATTTACATTTTTACCAAACATTCAAGTTCAGAACCACCAAATTATCTTAACTCAGTTATCAAAATGTCTATAAATCCTTTACAATGGAAAAGAAGAGAAGCAACTTGTACTCGAGTGCGTGTGTGGGGCCAAGGACTAAGTGCTTTGGGGTCAGACCAAGCTGGGTCTGCATTCTGGCTTCTCCACTCACTAGTTACGTGGGCTCCGGCAAGACCCTCTGAGTTTCCTGATTCCTGAAATGGAGATGTTTTTCTCATAGGTGCATTGCAAGTAGTAAGTAGGAACATTTGTCTGCCACCAAAGCCTGCCTTGCAACTGGCTCATGGCAAAGAGGTTGGGTTTGGTGTTGCAATGGCAGGTGACCAGAGACCTGCACAGACACCAGTATCTGCTCCCTGGGTGCCCTGTCCTGTTTTTTTTACCAACAACCGTGCATTTCCTAAGACTTTTTTTTTTCCAGGATTTAAAAGAAGTATACATATCTCTATATCTCTATTAAATGGTGATAGACCCAGAGAAATAGCAGGTTAATACTTGTCATTCACATCTTTGAAGGGATTGGTTTACTAGCATGTTGGTTTACCAGCTGAGGTTTGTATAATGGGTACATTTGAATAAGAGTGGATGTGGGGGTATAAAATGGGGCCTTGCCTAGAGAAGGCAGGTTCAGGGCATCTGCAGAATGGGGTTTTGAGGGCAAGAAGACTCTAAAGTGCACTGAAAACAAGCTTCACCTACCTTCCAACTTAATACAGGGTCAGCACCCACTATGCAATTTTGCATAGAATCAACAAGGACCAAACAATAAGTAACTGGATATAAAAATACAGTCAATAAAAACTCTCATACATATACGAAATCAATCAGACTCACAGACATTGAAAATGGGAAGAGATCACAGAAATGGCAGTGTGGGTGATTCACAGTTGCCGAGAGATGTGTCGTGTCTGCAGATGCCATCCCATTTCTTTACAGGAAGTCTCCAAACCCACCTAAGGCTGCATCGGCACAGTCAGTGTCCACATCATTCCCACTTTCCTATTTTTCCATGGAAACAATGAAGAAATTATTCCTCATCCTACTTTCATTCCAAACACTATTTTTAGTGTTAGCATCTGCTGCAGAAACATTGGCTTAGTTCCTTCCCCTCAGTATCATATCATCTCGCTGACAGGCAGGGAGAGCAGCTCCTGCAGTTTCCAGAACAGAGTCTGTGTTTTGGGTACCAAACATATTTTTGTTCATAATTCAGTCAAAAATAAGGAATTGCCAAAATAGTGACAATTATAAAATCTTCATATGATTAAGAAAAAATCAACTATGTTTCCTTTTTAGTATTTGCTTATTTATATTTTATTTTTTTATTTATAATCTACCAAGTGAATGAGATGCCATATTCCTAGCGAAGGAATCAGAATGTGGCTAATTTATTCTACTAAGAAGATAAGTTTTCCATCGAAATGTTGCTGGTGATTTCCAGTCTCAGGAAGCTACAGAATCGGAGAGGTGGGCAGGCGCTGTCCTCTACCTCCTTCAGAGACAGGTATGAGGCATAACTCAGCCATCTTCAGCCATTAGAAACTGGGCTGGTCGCTCTCCAGCCCTCCATAAAATGAGGCGGAAGAGCATGATCTCTAAGATCCTAGACAGGTCTGATCTTCCAAGTTTGGATTCCAGTCACGTAGCAACTCAGGCTGGGGAGGCAAGACGAGCTCCGGGAAGCTTTGGCTAAATGAAAGTCGTGAACGACATTGGGTACTCAGAAACACAGCGGAGTGTTCATTGGCAGAGATCATCGCTCTTATTCAGTGCCTTACATTTATCCTCCCACATTTGTTCTCCCTGCTTCTAAATTAGTCAGTGTAAAGACTTTGAAAAGATTAGCTGGTTTAAAGCCACATTTGCAAAAGGAGCTATACGGGCCAGCACATAAATCAGATACATGGTGGTTTTATCTCTCTGCCCAAAAGAAAAGTAGTGGTTTACGCTTTTTCTTTATAGACACAATTCAAGTTTTCATTTCTCTTATTTAAAATATTACAAAATGGGCACCGTTATGGGCACTATTCCAAGATAATCTTCCAGATTCTTCTGCAGTCCAGGAATCTAATACCTTCGGACAAACAAATACTTGTTAAGTTAGAGTAAGCATTAAGCATGGAAGGGCAGAGTTTTATGAAAAATAACATTATTTTGCTAAAAACCAACAAAACTGTGATTTTTAGATGATGTAACAAGAGCACGCACATTTTGTTTTTCTTGAAAAGAGGAAATAATTAAACAAAATGTTATAAACTTTGGGCAGGTTAAAACTGGAAGCATTTGAGTTGCCAGAAGATGCTGTTATGGACATTCCCGAAAGGTCTAAACATTGCTGAATGGTATTTAAATGGTGGCCAAAGGGTCCAAAATTTCAGACTGTCAGTATTTGGCATTTGTCAAAAAAAAGAAAAAGGAAAAATGGTTCCTAGAAGACTCTTAGCTAAGAGTCTGAATCCCATTAGAGGAGTTCGAATAATAACCTCCATTTAAAATATTAAGTTTATTCAGCTAGGATTCGGCCAAGGCGTGTCTACTGGGGCTTCTGCTATAAACTGCCAGTGAGCGGGGATGGAGAAATGGGATTTCCAGCAATAAACCTAGGGAATTCCAAAATAAATTCTGTATTAGTGTCTTATTGTTGCAGCAACAAATTACCACAAAAGCAGTTGCTTAGAACAGCACAAATTAATTATCTAGCAGTTCTGGACATTAGAAGTCCGGTATGTGTCTTGTTGAGCTAAAATCAAGGTGTTGGCAGGATTATGTTCCTTCTGGAGACTCGGGGGAGAGTACATCTCCTCGCCTTTTTGAACTGCTAGAGGCTGCCTGCTTTCTCTAGCTCGCAGCCCTTCCCCCACCCTCCAAGTCGGGAATGTTGAGGTGAGTCTTTCTCACACTGCTGCCTCTCTGGTCCTCATCTGTCTCGCGTTTCCCTTTTTAAACCCCCTTGGGATTATACTGAGCCCACCCAGATAATCCAGAAAATTCTCCCAATTTTAAGGTCAGCTGCTTAGCAAACTTATTTCCATGCTGATAACTTTAATTTTCTCTGAAAAAAGAAACAAAACCATCTGTTCACAAGAGTGTGATGGGGCCGGGAACACGCGGTGCTTGAGAGCATTTGGGGCTCGTTGCTGTGGCGACTGGAGAGGAAGTTGCCTGGGGCCACATGGAAGTGTTGTCCACGTGTCATTTGGCCACAGAACCTCAGAAGCCTCTGTAGCCTCCAACTCAGCCAGAGCCTTTGACACGTTCACAGCCATGGACTTGGGCATTTTTCCTCTGGATCTCTCATAAGGGTGCAGTTACAGGTGCAGACAAGTTATGCACACGTGTATTTGTCAAGAAATGTGTGTACCACCTTCAAATTGGAACCCATGCAGGAGAGAAACGGCAAAATAAATTGTGATATATCCACATAATGGGCTATTAGCCAGTCACTAAAATTTATATTTACAGAGACTTGGTCATCACGTGGGAAGATACTTATATTATACTGTAGCTGATAAAATCTGGGACCCAAAATTGTGTATTTGGCTTCATCTCAACTCATAGAAGACATATGAGTTCA
Source organism: Pteropus medius (assembly GCF_902729225.1). NCBI lineage: Eukaryota > Metazoa > Chordata > Mammalia > Chiroptera > Pteropodidae > Pteropus > Pteropus medius. Next base: position 367,246 of record NW_024344433.1, read on the forward strand.
CCGGCTAACTCCAATGCCTTCTCTATTAAAGAAAAAGTGGAAAGAAAAAACAACAAAGTGGCAGCAGTGATTCTTCCTTCTTTCTTATTTATGCATTGCCCTGTTTGTTTTTCAGAGACTGTCTGAGGCATTAAGGCTCAAATGAAGTCGGAGACTGTAAACCTTTGTGACTTTATCCCTCACGGGTCTGCGATTCTTCTTGGCAGCAGGGAGAGGCCTGGTTATAGGAACAGAGGGGGTCGATGCCACAGACTAAAAGATATTTTCATGCTTTTCTCTCTATCGTGTGTGTGTACAAATGGACATGTATTTCCAGTACAGGAATTGCATCTAGAATATATAAAGAGTTCTTACTGAAATATAATAAAAGATAGCCAGATCAATAGAGGAGCAAAAGACTTGAGTAGACACTTAACAAAAGAGGATCTCAAAATAGTCAATGAAAAGATGCTCACTATTAGTTATTAAAGAAATGGAAGTTAAAACCACAATGAGATACTACTACAACATCCACTGGAATGACTAAAATTAAAAAGCTCAGCAATTCCATACATGCATGTGTATGTGGAGGATGTGGAGCAACTGAAACTTTTGCATTAATGATGCTAATGTAAATTGTTCCAACCACTATCGAAAAATGTTTGTTCATACCTGCCAAAGTTAAACATACATATGCCCTGTGACCCAGGATCCTACTCGTGGGTAATACCCAGCAAAACTGAATGTGTAAGCCCACTGAAAAAAAAACATGTATAAGACTGTTCATAGCAGATTTCTTGTAATAATCCAAACTTGGAAACAATCCATATGCCCAAGAAGAGTAAAATGGGCAAACAGTGGTATAGCCACACAATGGAATACTACATAGCAGTAAAAAGGAATGAACTGATACACACAAAATGGGTGAATCTCATGGAAATAATGTTGAATAATAGAAGTCAATACATCTATATATACCTATGTATGTGGCTTAACCTACAGATCACTAATCTATGGTGACAGTGTGGAATAGTGGTTAGCTTGTAGAGTGACTGCTAAAGGGCACAAGAAAGCTTCTTGGGGTGTTAGGAATGTTCTAGATATTGATGTGAATGGTGGTCGCCTGGGAATAATAGTATATAACTAAAAATTCTACCTAAACACTTAAGATGTATGTCCTTTAGGTCAGTTACACCTCAGGCAACAAAAACCAAGCCAATCTCTCAAAACAAACAACAACAAAAACCACTGCCAAGATTTAGCCACTGAGAAACAATAAGATTTTATGAGATTTACCATCCAAGGTGAATTTCTAACAGAACTGTAACTTCCCAGCCCCAGCCAACATTAAGCCAGAGTTTTTGAGTATTTCCACTTCACTAATCCCAACAGACTTCCCTACAGATCAATAAAATGGCCAAAAGGATAAGAAGTATCTAAGGAAAAACAATCCACCAGGATAGAATGTGCTGAACTTGTTCTGAACATAAGCCCACTCAGTTGTTAAATTTGCCATCTACTTTATAAAAAACTGTTGTAAAGATTTAGGAGAAAACATCCAGAACCACTGAAACAAAGATGTGATATAAATGCACAGCCTCGTAACCATTATGATTTGTCTTGAAAATAGTTAATCACTAGTTAAAGTGCACAGTGCTGCTTCATTGTTATGGACAAAAATGTCCCTGCCCAGATGCATGGTGACAGATGATGCCATGTAAATAACAGTCAAGGAAGTAAGAGAAATAAAAGAAAGCAAACATGAATTCAATGTCTGCCTAAATGTTAATGGTTTCCTATAATTAGAACAAAGCATCAGTATCGAATGATGTAGGCAAGAACCTATAATTCCCAGACCATGTTTCCAAACTCACATAGAAAATGAGATTATGATGTGTCCCCTTCCAAAAGGAAAAATACAGGACCACGTGCAAAGAGTGCTTAGAAATACCACGTAGGAGTTAAGACTCTCAGCCGTATATGGGTTCTGACATGTAGTTTAAGTGTGATTGTGGGCACACTGATTTCTGGACTTCAAAAAGTTCCCTCACAGAAGTTCAACTGGGAATCTTTGAAAGCAACTGGTATAGGACGATAGATCATAGGTACTCAATAAGTGATAGGTAACATGATCATATTTACATACTAGAAAGATCCACCTTCAGAGGCGGTAGTCTTGGAGAAAGAGGGCGCAAGCAAATCTTATCTAAAACATGAGAGGTGGGGAGATATCCTCTTATATCTGGGTACAGAGGTCACTTTTGTTGGGCTGTGATGGGGGTGGGGCATTGAGAGAGTTCATTCCTGGTAACTTTAATTTTCTCTAAAGAAGGAAGCAAAATCCTCTCTTCACGAGAGTGTGATGGGGCCAGGAACACGCGGTGCTTGAGAGCATTTGGGGCTCGTTGCTGTGGCGACTGGAGAGGAAGTTGCCTGGGGCCACATGGAAGTGTTGTCCACGTGTGTCATTTGGCCACAGAATCTCAGAAGCCTCTGTAGCCTCCAACTCAGCCAGAGCCTTTGACACGTTCACAGCCATGGACTTGGGCATTTTTCCTCTGGATCTCTCATAAAGGTGCAGTTACAGGTGCAGACAAGTTATGCACACGTGTATTTGTCAAGAAATGTGTGTACCACCTTCAAATTGGAACCCATGCAGGAGAGAAACGGCAAAATAAATTATGATATATCCACATAATGGGCTATTAGCCAGTCACTAAAATTTATATTTACAGAGACTTGGTCATCACGTGGGAAGATACTTATATTATACTGTAGCTGATAAAATCTGGGACCCAAAATTGTGTATTTGGCTTCATCTCAACTCATAGAAGACATATGAGTTCACCGGCTAACTCCAATGCCTTCTCTATTAAAGAAAAAGCGGAAGGAAAAAACAACAAAGTGGCAGCAGTGATTCTTCTAGGGTTGGAATTATCGGTGGTCTTTCCTTCTTTCTTATTTTATGTGTTGCCCCGTTTGTTTTTCAGAGACTGTCTGAGGCATTAAGGCTCAAATGAAGTCAGAGACTATAAACCTTTGTGGCTTTATTCCTCACAGGTCTGCGATCCTCCTTGGCAGCAGAGAGAGGCCTGGCTATAGGAGTGCAGGGTCCTGGTGTAGGGTTGAGACCTTAACCAGGAAGGCACAGAAGGCAGTCCAAGATGTGATGGCACTAGGGGTGCCAGTAAGAGAGTAACTGAGGTGATGACCATGACGATCAGAGCTATGAAAGATGGATGCTGGAGAGGGATGACTCCTGAGATAAGAGAGCAGTCAAATAACAGAAGGTTCCTGGAAGGTGAAAGAGGAGAAGTTGGGGAAACAGAGAGCAAGACCAGATGGAAAAGAGTGGGAAGAGAGTGTGAGCACTGCAGGTTAACACTTCTGAGGTGGACCAATTCGGGGTCAGACAGGTCACAGTGGAAGGTCACTGGTTAATAAATATTTTTAAACATTTTTTTTAATTTTTCAATTACAGTTGGCATATATTATATTAGTTTAGGTGTACAACATGCTGATTAGACATTTATGTTCCTTACAAAGTGATCACCCTGATAGGTATAGTACCCACTTGACACCATACATAGTTATTACAATATTACTGACTATATTCCTTATGAACTGATTAATAAATATTTATCAAGCAGCTACTATGTACCAGCCCTGTGCTAGCTGGATATGCAGCACTAATGCTCAAAATACATACAGATCCCGCCCTCCAGGAATTGTGCTCCAGGAATTCAGTATGAAATCGGTAATAAACCACCACAAAGGGTGAGATGTACTCTAAAGAAAAGAATAGGGGCAACTGAGAGATACGGGCCAGGGAAAAAACCAAAGGAAGTGACATTTAGGCTAAAACTTGAAGGGGGAGAGTTAGCCAGGTGAGAGCCAGGGAGGTACAGGGTGAGAGTAACGCCTTATCCTCAGGGAGGTGTGCCTCCAGGCAGAGGCCCCAGAGTGGGGTGCTCAGGACCAGGAAGAAGCCCTGCTTGGCTGGAGGGAAGTGAGTGGGTAGTGCTTGGAGGTGAGGCCCAGAGAAGGGTAGGTGACAAAGAGGACCTTAATGGTAGGTCCTCTTAAGAGGGTCGGGTTTTATTCTAACTGCATGGACGCTAGGGGAGGATTCTGAAAGAGGGACATGACATGGTCATTCATATCAGTGGAGGAGGGTGGGAGGGACAACAGCTACGGTCTTGATTCTGTGGGAAGTTCCCCAGCAGCTGGGTTCATGTGGCCTCTGACAGTGAGGTGGCTCAAGTCCAACTTTGTCACCAAGACTCACCTGGGCAATGGGCCTGTGGTCAGGACAAAGACGATATTCTTTTTTCCCAGCTGTTTTCTGGCTAATGCTTGGCTCCAACCCTCTACCCATGTCGGGGTACCTGCACCCATGGGGTCCGCATTTTCTGAGCCCAAGGGAAGACAGACAGGGCTTGTCTTATGAAGACGCATGTGCAGAATCCTGGGTTAAGGGCTGAAGCACTGTCCTTCAGAACACAGCCTCCTGGGTCCAGCCTGATTAGGAAGCCTATTGTCTCTAGCGAAACCCTCTTCACCCATTAACAGCAGCCCTCCAGTTCAATGAAATGAAGAGTCATGGGGATGGAGACTATACTTCAATACTCTTGCTTTCCGATATCCTCTTCCTGAGTGTGGGCTTCCCATTTATTTTCTAATCTAAAAGGTGCTTTTCAGTTTGCAGAAATAGATGCCATGTTTAGAAAGGCGGCCCGTTCAGCGCCGAGAGTGGAGTTTGTGTTTTCAAATCTTGCCTCTGCCGCTTACTTCCTGAATGACCTTGGGCATGTTACTTGCCCTTTTTGTGCCTCAGTCCCCTCATCCATGACAGGGTAAGAATAGCAGCCCCTCATCTGTAAAAATGGGGTAATAGCAGGTCTTAATTAGGGATCTGCTGGGGACTGAATATTTCCTTTGAACCTCTGGCAAAGCCTTACTTGCATGTATTAGCCTCCTCTCAACCCAAGAAGCGTTAAGGAGAAAAAGGGCCACATGTCAGGCCCCTGGAGACCAAGTCCTCAGCAGGAAGGTGGAAGTGACAGGGATGGGTGAAGGACATACTTCCTTTCAACATTTTAAAGACTGAAGGTGCTTGCTCTCCCAAGCTCCGGGTAATTTCACATTTTCCTAACCTATTCACAAAGTTCCTACTACTTGCTATTTTGGGTGTTGACATCATGTCCCTTCTCAGCCTTAGCGAATCACGGACAACTTGGGTTTTGTCCTCTCAAAGGCTCCAGGCACCTCTCAAAGCCACCCACGGCCACACACGAATAAGGCCAGAGGTTTAAGATATTCTGGAAACAAAATTCTTAGGTAGGAAGGTGATTTATGGAATCAATAAATATTTAGTAGTTACAACAACAACAAAAAAAATGTGATTTTGAAAAGCAAGGAGCAGAGACTCCAGGTGGGAAAAGAGAAAAGGGTGTGCAGATTTGCTGAAGTTGTTGGGTTTAGTCTGAGGATTCTGTAAAAAGCAAACGTACACTAACAAAGTCACTATCTGATGGTCCTGATTTACCTGTCCATCATGAATGCAGGTTATTAACTTGGGAGGCTGGTAGACTGACTCATAATGTATTTTTGTTCTTGTCACACAGGGAATTTAAAACAGGTAACCATCAAAAGGAGCTTTTAAGTGAATAGCTTGTGCCAAAGGGATTATATCAAAATTGGAAAAGGAAACTGCTGTATATAAGCTCAAGTAAATGGGACCTGTCTTCAGACTCTTTTTCCTCTGATCATTCTTTTTGGGTTTTTGATCCTGTTTATAGTCAGAAGTGGAGAGCGTCCCTTCCACGTTTGCCCCCTAGCTCTGCTGCGGTCGTTGTGCAAACGTGGACTTCGCGCGTCCTCAGTGTCCACACGGAAAGCTCATCAGACCCACCTCCCCAGGACGTTGCCATCTCCCACCCCACCCCCACTACACACACAGAACAGCGCTGACGTTAGCATTATCTCCGCCAGCTGGGCACGAAGGTTTCCAGCGTATGAGCTGTGGCCTCGGTTTCTGCCGGGACACACTTCGCATTCATCATGGGGGCCGTGGTTGGGGTGGGGGCGGCCCAGGCTTCAGAGTGGGTCTCCAGGCGGTTAGCTGAGCGCATCCCTTCCCCAGGCCAGCACGTTTGCTAAGACAGTCTCCTCGCAGGGACTGGCCCGTCTGTAAAAGAAAAAAAGGGAGCCAGCGAATCTGCGACGTCCTCAGCAGCCTCCTTCCCACACTTGCGGTGTCACAACAATGAATCACCCCAAGACAGGGCGGCAGCTTCCCTAATTAGCCTGAAGACGCTCCGGACCCACATGATTATAAAAGAGCAACTTTTGCTTTCATTCAAATGCGCACTTCTCGCTCCGGCGCCCACTCCCTCCCGCCCGCGGGCCGCCGGCTTTGAGAGGCGGATTCGGAGCCCCAGGCCCAGATGACCTGCGAAGGCCCAGGTGACCTAGAAGCGGGAGGTGGAGTCGGGGCGCGCGGGGGGCGGGCGGCTGGCCGGGGTCTCGGAGGTACACAGGCCCGCTGGGATCAGGACGGCCAGGTCTGGTACCCCGACAGCGCCGCCGCGCGGGAATGCGGGGTGTGTCCCCTTGCGCGCGGAGCAGAGGAGCCGCCCCCGCCGCCCCGGACCCCCGCGGGCGCTCGGCGGACTCTCCCGACGCGGGCGGGAGCGGCAGGCGGGGTGGACGCGCAGCGAGCGAGCGGAACGGCGTCCGCCCCCGCCGAGCCCAGCGCGGCCGAGCGAGCGGCGCGGGCTGGGTGCGCGCGCCCAAGAGCGCGAGCGCCGCCGCCGGAGGGTCGTGCCCGCGCGGGTCCCAGACTCCCGCTGTCGCGAGCCCGGAGGCCACCTGCTGCACCGCGCCCCGGCCGCAGGGTCCCGCGGAGCACCCGGGGTGGAGCAGCCCCGCCACCGCCCTTGCAGGTACCGGGCGCAGGGACGTGGGTTGGCCGCGGCGCGCGGGGGCCGAGGACCGGCGGCGCCAGGGGCCCGGGCGGGGGCGGCGCGGACACGAGTAGCGCCCAGAGCTGGGCCGGGTGCGGGGTCGCTGAGGGCAGCGCCACTCCGCAGGTGCCCCTCGGACCGCAGGGGGACGCCGACCTCGCGGCAGCCTTTTGGCAGCGCGGGGCCCCGGGCGAGGTGAGCCGGACGCGTTCCCAAAGTTTCTGTTTGCTGACTTTGCTGGACTTGGCTTTGACTTGTGAGGCAAATCCTGGCAGGTGACGCGTTGAGAAAATGAAGGTGAGGGAGCCGGTCTTGCCGGGTGGAGATTGTTGACATCCGGAAGATTCGTGCCACCTGTCCCTAAAGGCCACTGCAGGACAAAATGGGGGCAAATTCATTCACTGTGTTCCTCGTGCTCAGGTAATGGTTTATTTGCTAAACAAGTTTTAGGTTTTGATTACAAGCCAGCAGGGAGGAATTCTGGGTTTGATCTAAGAAATGTTCAAATTTTTAATCAACACATATTTGTTGGACAGAAGCTTCTAATCAGGCAGGGCTTTGATATGAGGCTAACAAGTGTAACTAAGTAGTCGCCCAAACTAGCTGGCGTTCAGCCTTTGAAATGCAAGGGAAAAGGAGTGCCAGCGTTGGAATTGGACTTGTGTAGGTATAAGACGACAGCTGGCATCGTGTCACTGCTGAACACTTCATTTTGAGCCAGGAAACTCTTCAAGTGGGAGACAAGCAACTGTGTGATCCTTTTAGAGCCCACCCCACACCTTCCCAAACTGATATCTTAAAATATCCTACTCCCCTATCTAAGCCTGCAAGCTTCCTTCATTTACATAACACATGCACGTGACCATGGGACAGAGTCTGTTTAGACCCCATAGTCTCCTTGGAGTTCAAGTTGGCACCCACACCTGGGATGATGAGGTGGTGTGGGCATCCCTAAGGGCCCTTCAGGGTCATAGAATTGTGAGGAGAAGCATATCTGTTGGCAATGCAGGGCAGGGACTTCTGGAGTCCCTGCCTTTGAGGGTGGGTGGAGAAGGGCCGAGCTGGGCTGGCTTCCTGACTCTGCCCCAGGGCTGTGCTGAGCCATGTGAGAGCCTGAGATCAGTAATGCTGATGCTATGTTTATTTAAAATGATGATAGTTTGTATAACATGGATTTTCTGTTAATTTTCGTATTTGAAAACACTTAGTCTAGTATAAATCAGCTTAGTCCTTTGAGAGTCAGTCTTGGTCTCTCTAGGTCACCTCGGGCCCCTTCTTGCCACAGGTAGTGTCGGAGCACCTGGCGCAGGTTGTGGTCACATCAGGGTGTTGGGGAGAGTGGCCTCTTGGTCACCTGGTCCTCTGGTGAATTTCCCACCACAACTACTGAGCCGCCTCTTCCTGTTTCCACTGAGCATTGTCCAGTCGGGTATCACTCGGGTGAGCCACAGTTGGGTACCTGGCTCCTACAACTGGCCCTGAGGTCTTCCAGGTCCCTACTGGGCACCTGAGTACCTGCCCAGGTTGTGTGCAGCTAGGGCGCTATTTCTGCCATACTGAGTGGTCTCCAGTATGTTAGCAGCAGCAGGACAAAACTCCCCATGCTTTCCACATCCCCCTCCGCCTCACAGGCATTTTTCTTCTCTCCCCACCTCTTCTCCTCCAGGCCAAGTGCAAAGGGGCAGGGGGCTCAGTCCCTTCAGGTTTCTCTCTTCCCAGTTTTGGAAGAGCTTTTACTTCCTGGAGGGTAAGACTCTTTCTTAGGTCCCATCTTCTGTCCTCTGTATGTGTGACTCAGACTGAAGCATGAGCTCAAACTTCCAAGCTTTGCTCATGATGTGTAAAGGGAATTTAAACATCTTTTTCTGTTAACCCTCCTCCCTCCCCAATCCCTGGAGAAACCAGATGCACCTTGGTGCAGGGAAGAGCACGCTGCAAAAATAGACAGGAGGCTTCCTCCCTCTCCCCTTTCTCCATCCTTCTGGGCTTCAACCTGAGTTATGTGCCCTGGACTTCTAATTACCTGAAAAAGACTGGAAGCGCTGGGGCTGGGTGCTGCTGGAGAAGCCAGTCAGGGGCTTGGAGGAGAGGGCAGCCATGAAGTGGTGGTGGTGGGAAAACAGAATTGTTGTTTTGCACTTTCACAGTTCTGAGCCGTTTCATGTGGATGAATTTCTTCCAAGCCATCATCGCCATTTATGCTGCAGCTTCTTCATCATCAGAACGGTCCAGTGTGTGCTTGGTGTTTCCCAAAAGCTGCTGAGGAAATACAGAAAAGTCCAAGTCAGTCATAATTGCTTCTTCCGGGTGCTTAGGAATTACTTGGAGAATAAGATTCACCCTGATGAGGCCTAAAGCTGAATACGCAAGCCCTGGGTTTTGTTTACATTTAGTGTATGGAAGGTAAAGTGGTCAAGGAAGGCTTCTTTGAGGAGGTGGAACTTTATGTGACATTAAGACATTAAGATGAAAGAGAACTTCCCATAAGAAGGATCTCTTGAATGCCCAGGGACAGAGGACCTGCCCAGGGTAGCCATTGGGACCCAGCTGTGGCTAGACCCCTCCTGGTGTCCTGCTGATCCCTTTCACTGTCTAGGTACCTGTAAACCCTGGTTTGGTTAGTGTCACCTGTAGGTAGCACAGCAGGCATGGTCGCATTCCAAATTCCCTGTGTTTTCTCAAAACTGAATGGAAATCAGAGTAGTTGTCATTGAATCATGTTATTCTTAAAATATCTGCATCTAGAAAATCATTTCAAACTTTTAGGTCAGGTAACTGGTCCTTAAGACACATTTGTGATTCTGAGGAATGACCTTAGGCTCTTGGTGTTGCTTTAACCTGTCATTCTGAGCTCCCTAGGTCACAAACCACAAGATGCTGTGTGAGTGCTCAGTGAATTTAGCAGTGGATTGACAAGATGTGATGAGACAGGTATGGCCATGCAGCCAGGGCCACCACCTCACTGGTGTTGCCACCAACTCCATGCAGACACTTGCACAGTTCCTGGTAGGAGGGCCCTCAAATATTTTTTTTTATAATTAAGATATCTGTGAAGAGAAATTACAAAAGATTCTTTTGAAAGGTGAGGACTAGCACATTGCTTGTTTGCTCAAGGCTCCTCCTGGCCCTGGTGTGTGGGGCTGGTTTTTAAATGTCTGAAGTTTGAGAACTTCCAGAAGCCTCACCTCACCTCTGAGGTCCATACCCCCGAGCTCTGCGTGGTTTCTGCCTCCAAATTCTCATGTCTGTGGGAGGCAACGGAAGCATTAGCCACGATGTGCAATTTTCCCCAGAAACCGCTCTCAGATGGCTGGCACCAGTGTGGGATGTGAAAAGGTTAGAGGTGTTTTGCTTTCTTAAAACAGGTGGTCCAGCCTAGGGGGCAGGTGGGCAAGTCAGAGCTCCCGTGTCAGCTGTCACTTAGAGGCCTTGTGACCTCAGGCACCCCATAGAGTGACACATACACACACACGAGCATCACTCAGAATACTATATCAGCAGAGAAAATGCTTCATAAATTATTTGTAGCTATTTCTCTTCAATTCTCTTTCTTAGAAGATGAAAGATCACTTATTACAATTCCCAGTTGGGCCTCCCTAGTAAAGTACCTAAAGCAATAAAGGATCCTTCTGTATAGGGGACCTGATGGCATTTAAGGAAAATGAGCAAATCTGCTGTACAGAGTGCTCCCAAATAGTGCTAGCAGGAGATGTCGTGTGGGCGACGACCTGAGTGCACATTAAAACACACAGCAAGAGGCAGGGGAGGGAGGCGGGGATGGAAGCACGGGCAGGGGAGGGTACAAGTAGGTGGAAGATCTGCAGCCCCTGAGTTCTGGGGTCCCCCATGTTTGCGCGGCCTTTCTTTCCCTGCAGCATTTGCTTTCCCTGCTAATGTGAGGTTACAGGGACCTGCAGCGGGGCCACGACAGGAAGTGCCCTGGCCAATGACACACACACGTATTCAACTGGTGAGATGTAGGGACAATTCTGTTCTGCCACATCTGTGGCTTGCCACTGTCCTCATGAACAGCCATGGATTAGAGGACCAGAATAGATGTCACCAGTGGGTGACTGAATCATGACCTGTTTTAGGTTCCTCTCATGTATTTAGCCTCCTTCATATGGATATATCATGAGTATTCAGTACCATTCCAGATAACTAGTGCAGCATGAGTGTTTGCTGCCCAGCCACCCGGGTATACCTGGTGTCCCATGAGTGTCCGTGTCCTTGGTCCTTCCACACCTCTCTATGTTTAATACACACGTGCCCTACCTCCCAAGTATTTACCTTAACACATCCTACAATAGTCTTCCATCCCCTTTGCTGTCTTGTTCTTCAGAATTAAATATTTTCAAGCAACCCATCAAATGTACATTACAGAAGAACACTAAATTAGTCTCTGAAAATCAGCTTCCAGATTGGGTATATTCTTGTGAAGCCACTGCCCCATTGAGGTGAATGAGCCTGCGTTCTTCAGGGCCCTGGGCCTGGTTGGTCTGTGCAGACTTACGCAGCCTGTTCACACCCACTTCAGGCTCACAGGTAGCTGGCAGATTGTGTTCTCAGGGCTAGTTTCTGCCCTCAGCAACTCAGGAAAGAAGTGACCACGGGAGGGTGGTTGCCAGTCATGCGGTACACGCTGCTTTGAGCCATGTGCCATCCGGTCTCAACTCTTAGCCCTTTTTGGTCTGGTTGCCTCTCTGTGGCCAGGCAAGACATGTACACCTGACAAGTACAGGGACAGGTGCATTTGGTGTGGCAGCCATACTGTGTCCCAGGGTTGGGGCTCTGACCTGGCCAGTTCAGTGTTCGGCAGCCAACGTGGATGTGCAGCAAGCTGCCCTGGAGCCCCGTCTCTACTCTGCACCTGCTCTAACCTGCTTTAACACCTGTGCCCTAGTCCTGAGGGCCGCCATCTTGCTTTAATACCTAATGACTCACCTTTTCTCTCACCCCCACCCCAAGGAGTGGTACCAAGAACTTTCTATGGGTCCTTTCTGCAAAGAGGCTCTGTGACTTGGATCCCGCAGTGCTGACTCTGCTCATGCAAGTGAGGAGGACTGGGCTTGTTGGCAGGTCAGACCCACCCATCTGACATTTGAACCTCAAGGCTGTACCACTCCACCTGCTGATTCATTCTCTATGAACTGGGATCATTTCCTTAGGAAAAGAATTGGTCACGTATTTTTGGACGGTTGCCGGGTGTCAGTTGCGTGCTCCATCAGAAATCGAATCTTTACATCATCATAAATTAGCACTTCCAGTATACTCTCTGGGTGAAAATGGGCCCTTGATATTTGAACACAAAGCACTTTGTAGATCTGAATCATCCATTTTCTAAGGGTTGGCCAGTGTCATCTTGCCTTCGTGGCTTTTGTGAGCAAATATGGGTCTTGGAGTTGAGTTGTTCTGTAAGCAAGGCCTATCTGATTCCACATTTAGAACTGAAGTTACTGAGTGCATTTCTTGGGCCCTGGGACAGCCTAGGGGGACCGCTAGCTGGTGGACAGGACTCGGCCAGGCCAGCAAGCAGGGAAGGCCCAGAAGGTAGTGGACTTGGCATGGAGCAAGCCTGCCTGCTGTCTGGAGCTACGACCAGACTGGCAATTTGGCTCATTCCAGCCAGGCTGTGCTTTGACTGGTCTCTCGTGTGACCCAAGGCCAGGTGCCACCGTAATGGTCTCTGTATCCAGCACATCGGGGGCAGAACATGAGCCTGCGTCACAATGACATTTGAGGGCATTTCCTTCCAGACGTTTGTCTGTGCTATGCCGAATGTTCACAGACACGCATATGCACAAAAGTATGTACTTAAGAAAAAGAGGTCATGTCTAGACTGTGCATCGAGGCTCTTCTCCACATTATTAGCTATTCTTTCATAGCGTCAGCTCTTGTGGCCGTGCAGAGGTCTGTCATATGGGAGAGCCCAGCCTAGTCACCCAAGCCCTTTTTGGGTGGACATTTACCTGGGTTGTTTTCCACCTTTTGCCGCTTACTAGCAGCACGACAAATGTCTTTGTTCGTGCTCTTTTGCACGTGTGTCTGGCCAGTCCCTTTGAAATGCCATCTCCTGAGTGGATTTTCTTTGAATCTACAACCTCCTCCTTGAACACATCCTGCCTGAAATAATTCTTTTTCACACCAAGGAGTTTTTTCCCTCACGAGATTTTGTACGTCTTGGTCAACAGCATCCTCAGCATCTGTGCTATTCAGGATTCGCTCCAGTTCATTTAGGCAGGTTTAATGCAGGGCCCTGAGCTCTCTGCCACCACCCATGGGGTAACCTGCCACCTCCCCAGCAAAGACTCACAGAGAAGTCCTCCACCAGGGGAGCCTGGCATGGGGGCGGGTGGGGGGGGGCGGGAAATGAGGTCTTTGGTTTTCTAGCCTCCGACAAGCAGTGATCAAGCCCAGTGGGCAAACGGAATCTCAGCCTTTCTCTTTTTTCACTTCGTACTTTTTATGTTCTATGTGATACAGGCAGAGGTGAGAGTCACAGATGGTGGGCTGGGTCGCTGACCCCAGAACCAGTCGTTTGTCCTCTTCAGAGCTCTGTGACAGGGCCTGAGCCCCTTCCTGTCTCTCTTAGAAATCAGATTGGAAGCCTCCCCAGCCTGAGCTCCAATAGCTTGAAACTCAAGGTGAAGCCACATCTGAACAGTTTCTGGAGACTGGCCTGGTACACAGACCAGTATTTGACCCTCAGACACCAGAGGCCTGCCTTAGCGGAGGGCGTGGGCCACAAGGGGACAGTCTGGCTGTTTCCTCCCACCTTGGAGAGTGCATGGCTCTCTTTGCCCCTCTCTTGGTGGTGGTTTGTGGACATTGAACAGCCCCTAGGTACCAGGCGTGGGCGGGAGCCAGGAGTTAATATACTGCTGAGTTACTGGCCACATTTTTTTCATGAGTCACAATGGATCTGCAGTCAGCTTACGAATGACAATTTTTCCTGCCTCTGCAAAAAGGCTCTTGTGCATAGTTACTGCGGATTCCAGTGCTGGTATAGTTAGTTGTGAGCTCCCCTTCGGAGTGGATTGCTATATTTTCAACTGTTCAGAGAAAGCATCTCTGAGGAAGAATTCCAGGAAAGACTGGGTCTTTAGCACCCAGAGCCCACAGTGGTAGGGGGGTGGGGCGTTTGGGTGACAGTAGCGGGCAGCCACTAGCCTGATGGTGCACACTCCTCTGACACTCAAAGGTCCTCCACCCCTCACAGAAAATGTCACCCCTTCAGAGATGGACTATTTGAAACAACTGACACTGCTGACCTGGAGCTCCAAGGGGATGGTGGGAGTGAGGAAGGGAGAAGGAAGCCAGCCACCTAGGGCTCAGGGTGGGGCGAGACTGCCTCTGGGACTAGTCCTTGGAGGGCCCAGCAGACCTGACTGTTAGTAACGCCCATTGGAGAAACTCATGTCTTTTAATAAAGAGAAAGTACAGCTGACATTGGGCGGGTCCACGTATACGTGGATTTTTTTTCTTTTCAATAAATATTGTACTTGTATTTTCTCTTTTTTATGATTTTTTTAACATTTTCTTTCCTCTAGCTTACTTTATTGTAGGAATATAATATTTAATACATCTAACACATAAAGTATGTGTTAATTGACTGTTATTGGTAAGTTCTCTGGTCAGCTGTAGGCTACTAGTAGTTAAGTTCTGTGGGGGTTCAAAAGTTGTTCTGCATGAGGGGTCAGCACCCTGACCCCTACATTATTCAAGGGTCACCTGTGATAGTGATTTGCTAGAGCCCCAGTGATACACCTTAGGTTTCTACAGCACCTTCTTTCTATGAATTCAAAATAAGACTTGATTTATATGCAATAGCTGTTTCTTTTTCTTTACTTTTGGGGGGTGTACATTGATTGTATATTTGAAGAAAACTGTAATAATCATTTTAACAGCAAGGGCTGTTTTTGTTTCAATTCTTCTAATTATATAAGATGAGATTCTGAATTTTATCTGCACATGGCATATATATAAACAGTGGATAACCCAGGTTACATGTCGCATATCCCAACCGCAACCTTGTGCTTTAAATTAATGATTAAGAGGTGAGTAGGTGAGTATGTGTGTGATTGGCAGTCAGCCCAGCCCAGAGAGTCGATGATGTCAGAGCCAATAGTTCTATCTACCGCCTGTTGAACACCACCCATCATGTTGGGTATTTCACTTTCTTTGTCTCATTTAATCCTTACACTCACCCTGTGCATTTTATAAATAAGAAAGCCAAGGCCCCAGAGAAGTAAAGTCATCTCAGCTAGTAAGGTTCCTCAGCTAGTGAGTGGCAGGGCTGTGAACCCGCCTGCACCCGTTTCTCTCAGGAGATAATTTCCCCTTGATAACAGCTGTTGCTTCTGTCCTTGTGCTGAGTTAGCGAACATGCCCGGTGCCATTGTGATTGCTTTACTGTTCGCATGTTTTATCCCCATTTTACAGAAGAGCAAACTGAGGCCCAAATTGGTTATGGGACTTACCTAAATCACCAGAGCACAGTGCAGCAAGGGGCTGAACCCTGTGCTGTTTCTTTGTCACCTGTTTTTGACCTGTTTTGAACTGTTAACTTGGCAATGCCGGGAAATGTCCTCATAACTTCATGGGAGTGAATGCTCTGTGGCATATTACTCCCTGGGGTGTCCCCAGGGCCTGGGGCATGGGTGGGCCCCTTACCCTGGGTCAGCTCCCCCAGAACCCTCCTCCCTAACACCCACCCAGAGATGGAGTCTGCTCAGAGACCCTCCTCCTTGCCTTCTGCCTGGGGGTTGTTGGGCATTTCCAGTGCCTGAAAGGCACTTGGCTCAGAGCAAGCAGGTAATTAGCCTTTCTCACCTTCTAAAGGAGGAGAGGATAAATGGCTGCTGGGACACAGGGAGGAAAGGTTGAAGTCACATGGGCTGAGCTGTACGTATTCCAGCCACTATTGGGTACATAAAGAATACATTCTCCTGCTAATTCTTGGAATAACCTTTAAAAGCAGAAACGATTTTCTCTGTTGAGAGGTAAGGAAACTGAAGCTAAAAAGGGAAGTGAAAGTGACTTGCCTGTCCCCATCCACAGAGACAAAGCTGGGGCAGAGAGGAAGGTGGTCATCCAAAGCCCCTCAGGGGCTGGGATGGGATCCAGAACTACTGGCCTCAGCCCAGAGTCTGCCACTGGGACTCCTTGGCCCTGGGTTAGAGGTCACTGGCAGGAGGGTGGCTGTCCTGAGTGTAGCCCTAAGTGAACTGTCCACTATGCTCCAGCATGGTCAGCTGAAGGCACGAACGTTTCCCTAACATCATCTGTTCTGTTTCTCCCCAGTTCCCAAATAGACACTTCCGCTGTCATATCAACAGTTCTTTGCTCTTCTGAGGGACAGACTTGCAGCCTTTTGTCCAAAGCTGTAGTGTCAGCTCCTTGCCATCAGCCAAACCGAAATTCCTATCAGAAGTCACTTCAACAGGAGAAGTCCAGGGCGGCCTGTTACGGTGTTTGGTTTCTTCTGGACTGTCGGTTCATGGTCTTTCTGAGTAGGAGGGTCCCTTTGTAACATTGAACAATTCAGAAAACCTCTCACAGGACAGTAATTATACTTTCATGATCTACCAAGGAGGAACATAGAGATAAACAAACAGATGCTATGAATGTAGAGGCTCATCTAGATGACATTGTATTTTATTAGTCACATCTACGCCTATTGAAAAATAATAACCCATCTGTGTGGCATCATATGGATTCCATTTTCAAGTGATAACTGTAATCAGGGATTCACGTGCAAATCACAGAGGATCTGTTTTGAGAGATTTAATGTTTGTAGCCTTTCAAAACGCAGACTTGCCATTGTGTAGTTTGGCTTCTTCCTGGGGACTTTGCCTGCAACTTCAGCCAGCTTCAGCCAGGGGTGCCCTGGAGTATGATGCTTCTGCAGCATGAGGCTCCATTCACCAAGTGCTGAGACCGGGTGTGTTTTTCTGCTCCCAGATGCTTTCTTTTTAGGACAAAAAAATACTTTAATAAAACACACACAAACAAATTAAGAGAATAGACTCTAAACGAGGTAACCAAGCATGAAGACAAATTTAAAAGATGCAGCAGGCTAAATAACAACATCATTCCACTGACTGATTACCCTGTTTTCTCTCATTCTGCATTTAATTTTTCCTTAGCTTCCAGGAGTTAAAAGCAATCCCAGGCATTGGGGACACACCATGGCCCCAGGCCCCACAGCCTCTGCCCCAGGGAACCCACCACCCTCACCTGTCACACGCACAGCACTTACCCCAATGGATCTACAGCTTCCAAAGCATGTGCCATGTCATGGCCCAGTAGAGCTTTAGCATTAGACATACGCAGGTGGTCTTAGCCACTTAGGGGCCACGAGGCATCCCAGACCTGTCTCTTTTACCTGGACCCTTACAGAAGGCTCTGGGACTCCGTGGCCCAGTCTCAAGAGGCACCTCAGCCTCCTGGTCGTCTGTGAAAGATAGCTGGGTGCTGAGTTGATTTGCATATGAAATATATGGCCACACGAAAATCAGGCAGAAGTCCCTCAGACAGACCTTTCAGTTTATCTGCTGTCTAATTGGTAAAAGTTTCCTTTGGTGCATATCGTTGAGGCCCCTGCAGAGCTCGCGGTCTGATGGCAGCTGTAGATCCATCAGGGTAAGTGCTGTGCACGTGATGGGTGAGGGCGGTGGGTTCCCTGGGGCAGAGGCTGTGGGGCCCGGGGCCATGGTGTGTCTCTCACGGCAGGGCCACTGACAGTGGAGGCACAGTGCCGAGGGTCCAGAATAGTTTCAAGAGTCCACAAAAATGTCTTAACTTATTTTAAAATCAGGAAGAAAATACGAACTTTAGGTCAAAGAAGATATTTTAATATATAATAGTATATTCATCTTTATACTGATGCAACAGTAAGGTACACCTTTTATTTTTATTTTTTAATAGGGGAAGGGATCCATGAAGGCACAAGTACCTAGAGCCCAAGAAAGTCATACTGTGGCCCTGGGTGGAAGTATGGCAGAGGGACCTCCTGGCCCGTGAAACAGAGTCACAGAGGTAGGATAGCCCGGGGCCAGAGGGTCCACTCAGTGACTTGGCTTATCAATGCATGGGTGCAAAATGGGGCTAGAGGAAAAGCAGGGACCCTGGAAAGACTCTAGCTTGGCCAAGGCCAATTGATGAAGGCAAACAGCCTGTTTCTGCAGGCTCAGAACCAGGTGCTGGCGTGCCTCAGGCTTGGGCATCACCGAGAGACAAATGCTTGGGGATTTTCATACCTTCAGTGTTAGCTAAACAAGCAGAGATTGGACTTCTCAAATATGGGTTTGGTTTGGTTTGGTTTGGTTTGGTTTGGTTTGGTTTTGGTTTTGGTTTTGGTTCTAGTCCCAGCCTGGTCACTTGAGGATGAGACTTATACCTGTGAATGTGTTTCCTCCTCAGTAAATCGGGGCAATAATTCATGTATGTTTGCTGAGGGAATTAGATAATTCATGTCAAGCACCTTCTTAGCCCAGTGCCTGGCTTCTAGACTTCGAGAGATTTCGGTTTCCTCCTTTGCTTGTCTACATTGCCTCATTCAAGTAAGGCTTAGGAGATAGAGGTATGCTTACCTGGGCCATACCTTGGCCCGGTGTCAGCACCTCCGTGGCCGTCCTAGCCTCACCTCCCAGGCTGACTCAGGAGGTCTGGGTGGGACTGTAGTTTGCGTTTAACAAGCTTTTCAGGTGAATCTGCTGTGTGGCCGGGGCTTACAGTCTTGGCCTTCACCTGAGCATATCTGGGCCATGGCAAATTTGATTTCTAAGACCCAGCCCCGCACCTTCCCACAGGAGGGAGGAGCCCAAGACCTTGTCTGCGGAGATGCCAGGAGCACAGCGCTGGGCCGCTGGGCCAGCCTGCACCCTGTCAGCTCCGAAGAGGCACAGACACTCCTTCGTCCTCAGCCTGTGGGCCTTGCTGTCCTCCTAGACTACTCCTTCCTCATGACTTGGAGAGTGAGCAGGATCAAGTGGCCTCTGCACACCCAGGGTGCACGTTTAGAGCTTCTTCATCCAGGTTGTCAACAACACACATCAGTTTCAGCCACATGATGTGAGGCAGGATGTCTCAGATGTGGGCTGGGCCTCCACAGATGTGTGAATAACTTTTATGAAGTGGACCAAGATAAAGGCTATTCCACAATATGCAAACCCAGTGGGGATGAATGAATTGGGATATGGAGGTAGCATTTGAGTGGATCTAGAAGAGCAAGTGTCATTTGTACAGGCAGGAAGCACAGGAAGAGGCACCTCCATTTGAAGGGAGGGTCTGGCATGCATGGGACAGCCGTGTGATAGGACAGGAGATGGACGGTGTGGAGGCTGCAGAGGGCAAAGGGCTACAGCTCACCTGGGAAGGCCTTGCGTCCTGGAGGAACATGCCAGCGCCTCTCAGTGGCCATGGCCCTGGGGGCCCGCAGGGGTGATCAATCAGTAGAGGCTTTAGAGCCAGCTGTGCGCAACAGGGGGAGATTGCAGAGAGCGCCCCCACGCAGAAGAGTGCACAGTGCAGCCTCTGCCTGTACGGGTGATGGGGAAGCTGCTCCGTTCATGGTATGTTCAAAGATGGGACGTCCCAGAGGGTACTCAGTGCACACTTGTGGAGCCTGTATGAAGGATACGGCAAGGTCATGCCATGACACAGAAGAGAAGTCGTGGACATGGAGATGTTTTCCTGGAAGGGAGGGGTCAATATTTTGAACATTTAAGTTGTTCCCAAATTAATTTATGGATTTAATGTCATTTCTAGCCATAATCTGGGTGGATAACCTACCAGATGTTAAAGCATGTTGTAAATGTATGATAACATTTTGATATGGGGATGGTAATGGAAAGCATGCCCATGGAATGGACTAGAAAGTCTGGAAGATAGCAGTCAGCAGGTTTAGTCAGTAACTACTTGGGAAGCTGTCAGGTTTCTCAACCATATTAAGTCCCAAAATATATTTATTCCATGTGCATTAACATTTTAATGTAAAAATGAAATCATTAAATTCACTTTAAGTAAGTATTTAGGAAATTATGGTCTCAGAAACATGATTCCAGAGGCAGAAGCCACAAGGCCAGAACTATTCTGCTAGTTCATCAGAGGAAAGTGAAAACTTTAGTATGCCAAAAGGAAAAACAAAAACAAAAAATAAAATCAATAGTCATTTGATAAATGGAGAGGAAAAAAATGCCTATAGCATTTCTGCCAAATCCTCTATTACCTAAACAATGCTAGTAATCAATATGAAGAACTTATGTTGTGATTGAATTTCCCAGTAGGAAAGCGGGTGAAGGATATGAATTAGTTCACGTAAGGGGAAATAAAGGGCAGTAAGTGTGAGGAAGTCTCAGTCAACCAATAGGTGCACATTAAAAGAAGGTACTATTTTTTTGCTCTCAGATATGTTGGCATGCATTGTTTTTGTGAATGGTGGTACTCAGTGTGAGAGGATGTGCGGCAAGGATGCTCACATGCCTGGAGGGAGTGGAAGACACAAGCTTTCTGCCAAGCAGTTTGGCACCTTGTCCCCAAACCCTTAAAAGAATTCATTCCTTTATCCCGGTGACTCCACTCCTGGGAATTTTTCCCAAGGAAACAAATCTGCTGTCCCAATATTTCTTTGCAAGGATGTGCATCACATTATTGTTTATAAAGGTAAAAATTTGGAAAATTATAACATCCATGTTTAATTTGGAAAATGAGTACACCGGACTGTGGTCGACGCCTTGGGATTAGTCACAAGGAACTTCATGATCAAGGCTAAATGAAGAAGCAAGAGGGATGGTGGCCAAAACTGGAGAGAGAACTGTGGGGGGACACAGGAAAGAGCCAGGGACGGGGTTGGGTCCAGGTGAAGATTGCAGCACATTGGGAAAATAGGCTGGTCTTTAATTTTTCAGTGAATTTTGATTGAGCAGCAAGGTGCTGTCATTTAGGCTCTATTTAGAGGAGAAGGTTTGAGTGGAGTGGCCTAAAGGAAGGGGCGCTAACTCTGGGAGGCCTTCCCTCAGGGTACTAGACCGATGTTCTGCCCAGTGTTCCAAGCTCCACCCACACCCCCTAGACTGACTTTGCCCAGGGGACTCTGCCTCTCTTCCTGCCCCTCACCACTCCCCTGGGAGCCGCAGCCCCACCTCCTGGTGTGCGTGAAGGATTGGAGTTCAAAACCAAACAGAAAACTCAAGGTATACAACTTTAAAATAAAATTTAAAAAAAGAAAATTCAGAACATAAAATTTTTTAAAAGAGGTTTCAGTCTACATAAAAACAAATTTATGAATTTTTTATTTGTGTGTATAGAGAAAAGACTGGAAGGAAATATATAAACATATTTCTGGTTAGCTGTTAGAATTATGGGAGATTTCATATTATGTTTTTTTTTCCTTATAATCAGCAGGGATTACTGTTTTAAAAATGGATTTATTGAGGTACAATTGATGTATACTCTGTGCACATGGGAAGCACACAATTTGATAAGCCTCAACCTGTGTATATGCCCACGAAACCAACACCGCAGTCCACGTAATAAACATATCATCACCCCCAGAGGTGCCTCGTGCCTCTTGTGATCTCTTTCCTCCATCCCTCCCCTCCTCTGTCCCCCGCAAGACCACCACTGGTCCACTCTCTGTCACTGTTACTCAGTTTGCATTTGCTGGAATTGTGTATAAATGGGATCAGGCAGTGCGTACCCTCTCTGTCTGGCTTCTTTAACATGTAATAATTTTGTGAGTCATCACGCAATTGTGCTTATCAATGGTTTATCCCTTTTTATTGCTGAATAGTTTTCCATTGTGTGAGTATAGCACAAATGTTTTTTCGTTTGTTTGTTTGTTTACAACTAAATGAATTACTTTCATAATTAGGAAAATGCCCATTTTTCCAAGTATACCCTGAGACTGAATCGTGTTGTTTGGGCATTGTTTGTCCTTCCCTCTCTGAAAGTTTGGGGGCAGTTTTCCAAGCCTGACACAGTGACTTTGAGGACAGCAATCTGGCAAGCCCAGAGGGGCCACGGCTGTCGGCTGTCCCTCTCCAAACGGGAGGCGTGGCCCTGCCTTCGAACCTTGTGCCCTCTGTCAGAGATTTGACTCTGGTTTCAAGGAGACCGAGTACTGGTAACAGCACTGTGAAGAAGTGCCCTTGTACGTCACCTCAGTCTGAGAGTTCAAAGAAGTTTTGTTGAAGGCGCTTGATCTTTTGTCACCAACCAACATGGAGTGCGTGGCTTTCGTGCATCACAGGAGCCCTGGTGGTACTGCTGTCCAGTGGCTGGCCAGCTGGGAAAGGGGACGCCCATCCTGCTGACCTCCCCCGCTCATTGTGTTTCTACCTTGAGCACCACCGTGCCGGCTCCTTCACCAAAACTGCCCACCCTGTGGAGATCCCAACTGACCAGAGAGCAGGTGCCTAGCTGCCCTGCTCTGGGTGGCACCCTTTGCCTAGTGGGCACCTGCCACTGCCAGACACCCCCCCGCAGGGGCTGCCACTCATCCTGCCCTTTCTTCTCAGGGCCACCCTGGGAGGAGCGCTGACCTACGGGCACCAGTGTCAGGGCCACCCTGGCCTCCTCTGAGGGACCAGCATGGTCAGGTACCTTTGTGAACCCCCAGTGGGCAGGAGAGGGAGGAGACAGGCAGGGCTTCTCTCTGCCCAGCAGGGACTCCCATTTTTTTAAAGATCCTTTGAAAGGAATGTAAACTGCCAGTAGGTCCTTCTGTGTGTCCTCAGAGCGACCATGGGCCAGGTGTCTGTAACCAGTAGGGCAGGCTTGGAGCAGAGGGTCACTGGGAAGCGCCTGTGGGCTCGGCCCAGGAATGCCTTCCCTGCACCACTTCCTGCCAGTACCTCCTGCCAACCGTGCCTGAGAAAGCTTGGTCCTGCTGGAGGTTCCAGGAGCCTGGGGATGTGGCCTGGGCTGGGAGTGGAGCCCGGGAAGTGAGCCAAGGGGTGATGGCCGACCTTAGCATTGGGGTGGACAGGACCATGCTGGGTCACGCAGGGGGCCCTCCCTTGTGTCCAGAGATGCCCAGGTGTGCCTTTTGTGTGTGTTTATACAGGTGGGGTCTAGGTGCACATGTGTGCAATGCCACATAGAGAGGGGAACCTTTCTTGTGGGAAGCCCAGCTGCCTGCCTTGGGGGAGGTTTAGAGGCCGCCTGGAGTCCCTTTCCCTACTGCTGTTGACTGGCTGGGTGACAGGGTGGCGCTGGAGAAGGTGGGGGAAGGAGACAGAATGCCGAAGTGGAAGGTCCCCTAGAGGCATTCTGGGGACACAGTTACCTGGGCACTTTTGCTCAACCTGTACCTGAGCCAGCTTCCCAACTTCATTTTCTGGCTCCTGACCACTGGTGGGCCTGGGCCAGCCGGCTAGCCCCACACTGGTCAGTGGATCACAGAGAACGGCGAGATGACGGTAAAACTGCAATAGAGGTGATTTCTAAGCCTGTTTGCAGGGCATGTATCTTTCCCATTCTTCTTGAGGAGGAGGCAGGGGCTCCCAGGCTTAAGTAACTTCCCCAGGTGGTAGGTACTGCCAACTCCGAGCCCCTAAATTGTGCATTCTCTTCATCATATCCTCTTGGGTCACTGCAGGGTCACCGGCCACAGGCCAGAGTCCACACAGCTTAGCTTATGTAATCCTGGGAACCGCCCTGCAAGGTAGGTTTTGTTCTGATGGCTTATTCTGATTACTGTGAGGAGCAGAGCCACCTACACTGGTCAATCTGTGTCCCTGAAGGCCACACTCTCCATGACTCCCTGGGTGCCAAGATCTGCCCTATGATGGAGGGGTGGTCCTTGGTTACTAAGGGGCTTGGTGTCAGGTGTCCATGTCTAACCCGTGTTTCTGTGTCTGCTGCTTCTGATGCTTCCCCCTCAGTGCCCGAACTTCCAGCCTTGAAACAACCGGTTCTGCAAACATCCCAAACACCACAGGCCTCAGGCCTCATACCTGTGTCCTCACTGCCCACGGGCTGCCAATTTGGTCTCTGGCAGACTGCCCACAGGTCACTCTTTCCCTTCCCTCACCTCCTGGGAGAAGTGACTTCCCTGCCACCCAGAACTCTGTGCGTCCGTCTACTACAAGTCAAGGGCAGAAGTGTTCACCTCCCCAAAGACAGATTTCTTGAGAATAAAGTCTGTGCTTTGGTTCTGGGAATGTGCAGAAGAATGACATGTAATGCGTGTTCAGTAAATGGTTTCTAAATTAGGTTGAATTGAGCTTTTAGACCCAAATGTTCTCTTTGGATCAAATGTCTTTTATGTTTGAAAACTCCGGCAACAGGGTGAGACTTTTTCACATGCCAGAATGGATGTTAGTGGCAAAGGGTAATACAGATTTAGTTTAACCCCAGATTTTAACTCCCTGATTGCATGCTGTGGCCAAATGTTTCAAGAAATGCATGGAGTTTGCAATTTGAGCCCATCTCTGACCATCGTGACTTGGGTGAGAGGCCTCAGGTCTGCCTCCAGGTTCCACTGAGGTCCGACGGCCCTGACCCTGGACTGACGGGTGCCGGGCAGGCACCTTATAGCCTTTCTCCTAGGCGCTGCTTCTGGGCGCCTCAGAAACGAGTCGGCACATGTGCAGCGTGGGCCTGTGTGGTGGCAGGGAGCCCAGAATTAGCTCAGCTGTGTTTCAGCCAGGCTGCAGTGGGGAGGGGGCAGCTGTGCCAGGGGAGCCGAGAGGCAGGCAGCCCTGAGCTGCAGCGGGGTTGGGTTCTCGGGAGCCACCACAGGCCTCAGGGCTGTTTTGTGCCTGGTACACGCCCAACTGCAGGTGTGCAATGGGTCGAAGGAGCAGGCCTTTGCAACCACAGCTGGTGTGACCCACACACGTCTGAGACAAATGTAGGAGCCAGACAGGCATGGCCAGGTCATCCTCAAGGAGCAAGTGGCAACGCGCGTGGGCATCTCCTCCTCGCTCTTCTGGCACTCAGTGCCTTCTGGCACTCAGTGCCTTCACCTGCCACAGCACACCCAAGCAGGTGAGCCAGACTGAGCCCAAGCTGACCCGCCACCAGTCAGTGCGGCCCGCGTCGTGGCCTGGCATGCTTCCACTCTTTGCAAACTGCCTTTGTGTTCAAAGGAAGGGCGTGGTGACCTTGGGTATTTTAATGAACTGGAAAATGCTCTGTCCTCCTTTGCCCCTTTTCCTGCTCTCCCCAGTGTCTGGCACAGGTATGCTGCCTGGGATGCCAATGGTTGTCACCAGAAGAAACAGGGCAGCTAGATCTCATCACTCTAGCTGCTCCGCTAGGTAGGGCAAAACACAGAGGTGGCCTTCATGCCTCCGGGGGGTGAAGACCTGTTCTCCTGCCACCACATGAGTCAGCAGGAGGAACAGTGAAATATTTAATCACATGTGTTGTTCTAGACAAAACATTTTTAAAGGTTTTGATATGTGGTGCAGGCACGTTCCTCTGTGGTTTTCCTGTTGCCATGTGAAACACATGCGAGCAGAAGGCTCAGCGTGCTTGGGGTTTCCATGGGTTTAGTCCTGTGCACAGAATGCTGAAGAAGGAGACAGCATCTGAAGGCTTTCAGGTGGCTAGTTTTGAGGCTCAGCAGGTAATTTCTGCCTTGGAGTGATGGCCTGCCTTGGTCACCAGCATTTGGGTTCAGGAGATCATGGTGGGCTGGCTCTGATGTAGCTGGCTCCCCTCTTCCCCTTTCCAGCAGGTACCTCCCTGCTTGTCCTGGCCCCAGTCTGGCCGTGCCCATCGGTATCGGACACAGGGTACCCAGCGCACAAAGTGGGGCTCTCTGTGAGAGTCGAGAGCAGGGACCGTGCCTCTGTCAGCTTTGTCTCTCAGCGCCTGACCTAGCGCTGTGCATGCGGAGCACCAGGACCCCCAGTGAGTGCTGTGGGCTCTCACCCTTTCCGCACCCCTCTGCTGGTGCCCGGGGCCAGGCCCTGGGGGCATTTGTGCGAAGGGTCCCACGTCTGAGAACCTTTCCCTTTGAGTTTGCCACCTGTTATTTAATGGCAAGCACATATTCTGCTGTCTCATTTGGGCTCCATGTTGACTGTGAGGTGGGCAGCGTTCACAGGGGGCCTGAAGGACAGGGTGCCTGAGGCCCAGAGAGCAGTGGCCAGAAGCATGGGCATAGCAGGCCTCCTACCTCAGCACCTCGCCCAGGTGCCTGGCCTTGTTCCACTAGGACATCCATCCATTCCCACCCAGAACTCGGGGCACAGTGACCCCAGTGGTGAGCCTAACTGAGGATCTTGGAGCAAGGGGAGGTCCAGAGACTTGGGGGCACCTTCACTCTGACAACACCTGGCCTCTAGGCCACTCCTCGTTTGGTGGGACCCATCAGCATTGTGAGCCAGAGCTGACTCAGGTTCTGGGGGGTCCTCAGAGCAGCGATTTGGGGAGCAAGGAACTTGTCAGAATCCATTTTCTGAGAAGACGCTGCCTCTGATGTTCTTAAAAGGCATATGAGGCACTCTGCCTGAGGGGCAGTCCTGGCCTACAGCCCCCCTGAGGTGAGCTGGGTCACTGCAATCTGTTTTCTGCAGGTAGGGGCAGCTGGGAGAGTGGGGGGGATGGAGCAAGTGGGGGTGATGCCAGGCCGGGGTGGGAAGCAGAATTCCTCCAGGCGAGATGTGGGGAGAGGGACACTGGAGGAAGCTGGTATCTGGCTGCTTGATGTTTTATTCAGCTGGAGGGTTGAGACTGCACAGAATGCAGCAGTTTCCTCCTTCAGGATTAAATTACCCCTTTTCAGAAGCTTCCAGAGCCCTGCTACCCGTCCCTTTTGTTGTGTTCTTTGTTCAGCCATGTCACTGGACCTGTGCCACATCCCCCAGTGGGCTCTGGACCTGGGGACAAGTGCTGTGAGACTACAGGTGGGTCAAGAGTGGGATTCTTCTGGCCGAAAGGGAACCAGGGAAAAAGAGCAGCTGGCCAGATGGCTTGGAGTGTGCCCAGAGTGGTGGGTGCCAGGCCTCTGTTCCCCTGGGAGGAAGGCTGGGAGGCCTGGCATCAGATTTCAGTGGGCCTTGCAAGTCAGCAGCAGGGACATGCAGGTGGAGGCAATTGCATTTTGCATGGCCAGTCTTTGCTCGTGTCCTGCAGCTGGACAGCTCAGTTTGCATTTTCAGATTTCATGAACCGTGGTTTGATGGCAGTTGCTTGGACCCAAATTCCATGGAAACATTTTTGTCTATTTAACAGGGATTTTTTTATACCTACCCACCTCTTCTTAAAAGTTACAGTAGTTACATTGTGCAGCCGTTACATATAAACCGGAAGAAAATAGAACCCCCCAAAATAATTTTATAAATAAATAAGTACCACTTGAGAAGCACTGGGAATCTGAAGCAGACATCGTAAGTGAAATTTAAAAATTTGCAACTGCTACCAAGGGCTCTGGAAAGGATGAATTTCGTGGTGTGCTCTGCTCAGAAACCTTGCACAGAAATTGTGAGACAGCTCTCTGCTAATATTCTGAATTTTCAGTGGCGAGTTCTCTCAGGAGTCTGGGGAGCAGAGTTTCTGAAGTTCTGATTCACTGTGTGAGGCTTACAGTCAGGACAGCTCAATGCTGCTTCCATTCTTAGAGTTTACATCAGGCTCTTAAACTTAAGGCTGCAGAGGACAAGTGCCAGGCAGTGGCCTTTGCCCGTGTAGACCTCTGGACCTTTCAGATAAATCTGGCTAGTTGTACAAATGAATGTAGGGCCTCAGTCCTGGCTGAGAGAAGACAGGTGAGGTGCAAATGGAGTGAGTTTCTGTACACATGGGATTTTCATGGCAGGTGCAGGGCTTGGTCCCCTTCTCCCGTGCAGAGCATGGCTCCCATAGCTTCTGAATGCTGTTGCTGCACGGATGGAGGCAATGCCGGAGCAGGAGGTCATTGGATCTGAAAGCCTCCTTGGAAACCTGAGCCACAGTCTCTTGGCCAGGGCAGGTGGCAGCTTGTTCCAGAGAAAGGAGGGGATGGCTCCTCAGGTTTTTACCTTCCTGACAGACACTCCCAGCAGTAGGGTGAGTCTGAGTTTGAGTTTGGGTTTTTGTTTGGGCTGAAAAATTTGTCTGTTTATTTACAAGCTGTTAGGTTGACAAGCCAACCACTAGCTATGGATAGGAGAATCTAGCAGGGTGGTCAGGGAGGACTGCTGGTCTCCCCCTGCCCCCAGAACCCTACCTACAGAGCCAGGGGCGGGCATTTGCTAGGAAATTAACTCCTGTTGGAGGGCTGACATGGTCTGGCATTTGCAGGAGAGACAGCATGTGACCCATTCTTGCCTCACAGCTAAGGATTTGGGATTGTCTAGAGGAGACTCGATACTTGAGGATGACCTCAGAATTCTCCAGGCCACACACTTAGTTTCTGCTTTTGTGGCTGGTTTCCAAGATGAGCTGGCCAGTGAGTCCACTGGTTATAGCTTTCAACTGGGGACTGCCACCTCTTGCTACAGCTGTGGCTGGGCTTAGCCAGAAAAAAAATGTGGGAGGGGGTCCTCTTTCTCTAGCATGCAAGCCTCCGAGTCTCTGCCTGGTGTCAGAGATGAGAGCTGGACACATGTACCTGTGAGTTAATCTGAAGGTACACATTTTACTTCCAATTTCCTGCCAGATTTGCACAGGTGTTTAATAGGTATCAAAGCTAATTAGCATTTTCTGCATCAAGAATAACTCCATCATCAGTCTCTTTTACGTGATCTTAAAGTAGTTTACTTTGCAATCTCTTCCACATAGCAACTAGTCACTTTTTAGAATGCAATCAGACTTCTGATCCCAGCCATGATGTGGTGATAAATATTGGATTTACTCTCCTTTTCTAAAATATTATATTAGACAAAATGTCTGAAGCAACTATTTTCAAAAGTGGAACAATACTCAGTGCAGGTCCGTGATCCAAACTAAAGTATGTGAGGCGAGCTCCACATCCATCCTGGCTTTCTGCTGGGAAGTGCCTTCAAAACTAAGGCCCAAGAAAGCAGACATCAACAGAGAGCTAAGCAGAGGAAGGACTTCAGAAATCTTCAGAGCATTCACCTAGAATCTTGCCCACATAGTAAGCTGTGTTTACACAGGACACAACTCTTTGAGACTTGGCAGAAAATAGCTACTGGGGGTGTGGAAGTGGCGGGGCACAGCTAGTGAGCTGAACAGAGATGCTGGAAGTCGCACAGTGCTGGGAAATTTAAGGTTCTAACCTGCAGAGTGAACACCTTGAGCATTTACCTGAGACCACAGAAAGTCTGCACCTTAGGAGTTGGGTTGCCCTAGTCTAGAGTAAGGGCCACACTAAACCCACTGTAACAAAACTTAGAAGTAAGCCTCACTAGGGTCAAGATGGTCTGCCAGTCAACTGACAGCCTGCCAGAATAAAGTGCAAGACTCTTTAAACAAAGTATTATCAGCAGTATCTAGCACACAATAAAAAATCACCAAACGGGCAGGACAACGTGACCGATAACAAAGAGAAAAAGGTCAGTAGCTGCAAACCTGTACAAACACAATAAGTGAACAGATGGGAATTTCAGCAGAGGAGTGGAAACTTAAGAAACAACCAAATGAAAGTTCTAGAATGGAAAAATACATTTATCTGAAATGAAAACTTCACTCGGTGGATCGAATAGCAGTTTGGGCACTATAGAAGAAAATATCAGCAAAGTTGGAGACAGATCAATACAAACCATTTAAACCAAGACACAGTGAAAAAAAAACACACCGAAAAAAAGAAAAGAACAGAGCCTCAGTGACTTGTGATTGGTAATATCAAGTAGTCTAACGCATGAGTAATTGGTGTTCTAAGAGAGGAGGGATTGAGGCAGAAAAATATTTGAGAAAATTTCCCCAAGTTTGATGGGAAAAAAAAATACAACCTAAGGGTTCCAGAACTTCAGTGAACTCCAAGCAGGGTAACCCCAAAGAAAATCACATTTAGGCACACCAGAATTAAATTGCTGAACACAAGAAATAAATACAAAATATTAAAGCAGCTAGAGAGAAGGCACATTACATATAAGGGAAGAAAACTAAGGATGCAAGTCACTTCTTACCAAAAACAATGCATACCAGAAGACAATGGGCCAGCATCTTTGAAAGTTCTGAAAAATATCTTTTAAAAATAAAGGTTAAACAAAAAGATTTCAGATTGACAGAAGTTGAGAGAAATTGTCCCCTGCAGACCTGCAATACAGGAATCATCAAAGGAAAGTGTTCGGCCTGAAGGGAGATGACACCATATAGAATATGGATCCATGTGAAGGAAGGGAAAGTGCCAGAAATGAGAAGTATGTGGCATCTACAAAAAATTCATTTTCTCATTTTAAAATTTCTTTAAAAGGCAATTCATGGTTTAAGGCAAAAATAATAACAGTTTGTTGTGGAATTTCTAATATTGTGGAATTTCTAATATTAGTAAAATGTGTGACAGAGGACAAGAGGAGGGTAAATGAAAGAATACAGACAAATAATAGAAAAAAATTAGTGAAAATGAAAGTTGTTTTTTTAAAAGATGAATAAAATTGATAACCCATTAAGATTAATCGAGAAGAAAGAGGAAACCAAATTGTCAACATCAAGAATGAAAGAGGGCATATTACTATATAATTTATAGATATTAAAAGGATAATAATGGGGTATTAAGAACTACTTAGTGTCAAAATTTTAATAAATTAGATGAAATTAGTATATTCTTTGAAAGATAGATTTTATCAAAATTGACACAAGAAGAAATCTGAATAGCCCTAAATTTGTTATTTAAAATAATAAAATTTGTAATTAGAAAAAGCCCCACAAAGAAAACTTCAGGCCCAATGCTTACACTGGTGAATTTTAGAAAAAAAAATTTAAGGAAGAATAGCATTAATCTTACACAAGCTCTTTCAAAGAGGTAGAGAAAAGAGGAAACACAATTATCCCAAATAATTTTATGAGGCCAGCATAACAATGATTTTAAAAAAATTACAATATTCCAAACAAACATAGAGACACAAAAGCAATAAAACCAGCGCATTGACTATAGCAAAACATAAAAAGGACAATATTTAGTGGCCACGTGGGATTTATTCCAGGAATGAAAGGTTGGTTTAACATATGAAGCTCAATGAATGTAATTTACTACATTTGTTGAATAAAGAAAAATTATATGATCTGTTTAGTAACTGCAGAAAAAAATCATTTGACAGAACTCACAGCCTATTTATGATGACAAACTCTCAGCAAACTCAAAATAAAAGGAAAATTCCCCAATCTGTTAAAGCACATCTCCCAGCAACCCAGAGCCAAAGTCATTCTGAACTGAGCCACTGAATGTTCTCCACCCTGATCAAGAATAAGGCGAGGAATTCTGCTTCCCTCTATATAGCACAGCACTGGATGGCCCAGTCAGCTGCAATAAGGCAACAAAAAAGAAAGAAAAGGTACAAAGATAGGAAAGGAAGAAGTGAAATTATCTTTATTTGCAGAAGATGTAATTCTTAGTAATCTATGTAAATGCTACAAGAACTAAGAAGTAAATTTAGCAAGGTCATAGGATATATGGTCAATATGCAAAAATTAATCATATTTCTATATGCTGGCAAGAGTAACTGGAAAACGAAATTGAAATATAAGTCACATGGTGCCAGCCCTCTGCTCAGAACCCTCTGATGGCATCTTGCTTCACTCAGAATACAATTGCCTGTGTGTTATGAGGCCCTCTTACTGTGTAATGTCCTCTCTCCACAACACCCAGCATGCCTCTGATCTCATAGCTCCTCCGGCTCCCTCTTCCATGCCCAGGGCCTTTGCATTTGCTCTCCCCTGTGCCTTCATGCTCTTCCCCGCATACCCCCCAGCTCACTCACTCTTTCGGTTGTCTGTTCAAGTGTCACACCTCGTTTTGGGTTTAAAGCCCTCACCACCACGCTGGCATGTTGGAAATCTGTTTGTTTATTGCCCCTCTTCCCCCTTGGAACACGAGAACAAAGATGTTGTGTGTTGTGGTTGTTTATGGCTGAATCTGCAGTGCCTAGTGTGATGCCTGGAACTGAGTGGTTGTCCATGCATAGTTGTCTCATGGACAATGGGGAACAGGCTGTAGTGCCAATAGGGACAACACACCGGAATGTAAGTACATAACATGGTACACTCTTGCGTGTGCTTTTATCTTTTTTGAATATCTATGTAATTTTACTATGAAAGAAAATTTTGAATGAAAAGTGATGTCTTGCCATGTCTTGAAGCAGAACAGGGCACATCTGTAGGGCACCTGTTGTTTGCATGACACGCCATCATTTGCAAAGTGTTTTTCTGGACACTGCCACATTGGATCTGCACGGGGCCCAGAGATAGAGTGGGTGGGACAGCGATAACTCAGAGATCCAGTTACCTGCCTGTGGCTGTACAGACAAGCTGAGGTCCAGAGTCCGGGATTTCAGTCCCATGCTTCTTCCCACTGCGCCTATGACGGAAACCAGGCCCTGTCATCTAGTTGTTGCATCGCCACTCATGAGCAAAGCTGCCCCTCATGTCTGGTCTTCCTGAGAGGCAGCCTTGTTCAATGTCCCTGTTTTGAGCACAAGTTCAGGCGGCAGCAGGTGGAGCAAAAGAATTTTTCAGATTTTTGAGATCTGTTTTGAAGGAGGGTCTGGTAATGGAGGCTGGGCCAGTCCAGTGTCAGTCAGGGTCAGGTGTTTTCACTGAGTAAAGAGGCCCAGTAAGGGCCCTGCCAGCCCTGGGGTAGAGCAAGGGCCCCACAGATGTGGGCCCTGAGGGGCTCCCACCCAGGGACTGGCAGGGAGGGGCCTGTGGGTGTGACCCAGCTCTTGTCACATATGTCACCTTGAGCTGTGTGGGGACCAATGGGGAGAAATAAAGGTGGCCTTTTTCTTCTCTGATTGAAATTCATGTCAGTAAACACACATGGGTTTTTTGCCAAATGAAAGACTGGGCGCATGTGTCATATCTCATCGGATCATCAAAATAGGCAAGAAAATGCCTTCTCCATCTTCTCAGGTGAAGAAACAGGCAAAGATGACCACATGGCTTCCCCAAGATCCCTCCCCTGTGAGGTAGCATGTCTGGGACAAGTACCCAGGGCTTCAAACTCCAAGTCAAGTGTTCTGGGTAGGAGTGGGGGGAGGGAGAGAGGGAGCTCCCACTGAGAGTCCCAGTGCATTGAACAGACAGACGGATTTTCTGCAGATTCACATCTAGGAAAGGATGAATGAGGGCGGACCCAGAACCAGGCAGGTGGTGCAAGTAAACTCCTGTGAGGCGTGCACAAGGAGGGGCACCTCCAGTCACTCTCTTTTGTGTTCAGTGTGCACGCTCTATGTGGCCCCTCACCTGTTACAACACTCTTGCTGTGCACTTTCAAGCTCTCTCTCTCTCTCTCCTCCTCTCCCTCCCTCTCCCTCCCTCCCTCTCCTCCCTCCCTCCTCCCTCTCCCTCTCCCTCTCCCTCCCTCCTCTCCTCTCCCTCTCCTCTCCCTCCCCTCCCTCCCTCCTACTCTTTGGATCACTTATCTGTCCTTACCAGGTTAGAGGCTCCCGCTCCACATGGAGTTGACAAGAGCTCAGAGTATCGCTGACAGCTGCGATGACAGTGGCTCAGGCTCTCTTACATGAGGCTGCAGCTCTCTTTTGCAGATGTCATTCTGGGTGCCCAAGATCAGACAAGGGAGTGCACCTGGCTGAGGGCCAGAAGAGCAGGACTGCTGAGCACAGCAGCCTTGCTTATCGAAGACCACGCTTGTGTGTGTACACGGACACACGCGTGTGCAAGACAATACTGGAAAGAGTGGTTACTTCCTCATAACTTAGTGATGCATCAGAAATAAAAATTACTAACTTGCAGAGCAGTTACAGGGCAAGGCAAGTTAAGAGTGCTGAGCTCGTTCTCAGCATCTGAGGTTAATCAGAACACAGTGGTTTTCATCGTTGATATAGTGTTGCTTTAGAAAAAAAAAAAAAACCTATTCCCTGATTCAAGCATTGGCAGTAGCCAGCTCCCGCCACTATGCTTCTTCCCTGCCCTCCTCCGCCCCCCACCCCACACGGTGGGATTACTTAGCATACAAGTGTGACATCCTCTCTTCAACATCTGCTCCTTTGTTTCTGCCTTGGTGAGACTTTTTAAAGTAGGGGGAAAAAAAACAAAATGGGTTTTTAAATCAGGGAACTCTCTTACAGAGGTGACCTGTAGACCAGGGTGTGTCCTCTGGATGAACAGGTGGCCATTGGGTAGAAAGGCTGACCCCATGGGTTAGCGGGTGACTCGGGGTCCCAGAGTTTATGGCAAGTCACAACACCTGGCCTTCTCATGTGCCCCTATCTTGTGCAGGACCCTTGGCCCTGCAGACCTTTGCTTCCAGCTCAAGGGGTAAGCAGGCCCTGGTAGTAACTAGGGATCCCTGACTCCCCAGCTCACTCAAAGCGGCTTCAAAAGCCCAGAGGCTGTTTTGCAAATTTAAGATGGTGGTCGTGTCTCCTCCAGAGACCAGATGGCTGCCTGTGTCTGCCTCTTGGCACCCCGCGCTCAGGGAGCCCCAGATATCCATCAGATAGCTGGGCACAGACCCTCGATGAGTGGTCCCACCACCTTAGCAGAGGGACTTTCTCTGGCTGTGGGGCCGGGGCTGTCACTTGCCTTCTCTCTGGATGTGACCCTGGGCCTTGCGGGCCAGAACAGGTGTGCAGGCTTCCGGGGACCCTTCACCATAGAGCTGGCAACACTCAGTGATGTGAGCCAAAGGTGACGCATCTGGCCTAGCTCTTTTGTCCCACCTGGGCTGCTTCTAACTCACATTTGCAAGTCACGTTTCAGGATTGGTGAGCCTCCAGATAGACCACCCCTCATCCCATTTGTGGACCTTTGTGACTTTGTACGTAAGAGGGCAGCCTTTTCTGACCATCCCTATGTAGGGGTCTTTCCTGCCTCCAGAGCCCCACCTTTTTTAGTTGGCGTCCAGTCACGTAATATCTCACCTCAATTTGTTCCTTGGCCCCTCCCATGTTCACATCTTCCTACTTAAACTAGCTCGTGAGCTCTCTGTGAGGAGGGGCAAGCAGTACTTGATCCTGGCTCACACTGTTGGGCTTGGCATGTTCCCAGCAAACTGTTGTTACACCTTGGTGACACTGGGTCACTCTTGGATGCTGCACACCCAGAAAGAGCTCACCCAACTTTGCTCATTCTGGCCCCAGATTCTGGACTCTAATGAAGGAAATCTACCCCTAATGGCAACCAGAGTCTCTAGACCGTGTCTTTAGGAAGAGACAGCAGAGTTCTCGTCAGCTGTGGGCCCTGGGGTCTGATGTGTGACAACTTGATGTGCAGTCCCATTGCACACAGAGAAACAGCCCGGATAAGATGCCTGGTGATGTGACGTCAGCCTGCTGCCTCCTGCACTGAGGTGTCTGCACTGGGTCAGGGCCCCTAGGCCACATATACCGGCTACTAGGGGGTCCACCCTGCCCTCCAGGGCTCTGAGCTCTGGAGTAGCGGGCCCTGGACGGTTTTCTCCCCGTGCCCCATGAGCTGTGTGGGTAGGATTAGGGTCCCCCTGATTGTGAGGGGTGGGCAGACCTTTGGTGGGAAGACAGCTTCCCACCCAAACCAGAAGCTTGTTTGTGTGGTTCCGGCGACATTCCCACTGCAGCAGAAGCTGCAAGGCCTCCTGATGGTCAGATGGTCACTGTTTATTGAACCCTTCCTGCGACCAGATCCTGTGCCAACACGTCTTCATTTCATTCTCAGCCACTCTGCAGATGAGAGTGAAGAGAGGCCATGAGAGCCGACAAGATATGCCTGAGGTCACCATGCTCTCAGCGTCAGAGCCAAGATCAAAACTCAGGGCCTACAAAGCTCATGCGTTTAAAGCTCTGCCACCTGACCCCTTGACTTGCTGAGCGACTTCCTGTCCTTAAACGAGGAGAGGAATGTGGTCCTTCTTTCTATGGAACTTAATTTTGTCACCTGCCAACTGCCACCATCCGTCCATCAC
Organism: Pteropus medius; assembly: GCF_902729225.1. Classification (NCBI taxonomy): domain Eukaryota; kingdom Metazoa; phylum Chordata; class Mammalia; order Chiroptera; family Pteropodidae; genus Pteropus; species Pteropus medius. The sequence goes on from NW_024344433.1 coordinate 403,156, forward strand.
AGGTGCTGGAGGCAGTGGCTGGCTCCTTCTTTGACAAGGCTGTGTCTTGGCAGCCCCCACTAGAGGTGAACCCAGGGGGCTCTGACCATGTCCTGGGGCTGTTTGCTCTGCCCAGGGAGGCTTTGGGAGGAGGCTCGGACCTGTCCCTGGAGTAGCTCAGCCCTCACATCACTTTCAGGGTGACAGGATAGAACCAGTGTGTGTGGTTCTCTTGGAAGGCTGCTGTCCCCTGTAAAAGTACAGAGGACAGCCCACCTTTATTTCACAGTCCACCTTTCTCCCCGCACCCTGCCCCTACGGTGGACATTAGGGCCCTGAGTCCTCCCTCTGCTCTTTGTCTCTCCCAGCTCCTGGAAAGCCAGGGGAGGTGGCACTGGGAAAATCATTGCTAGGTGGTTTTGTGGCCCAGCCCTGGATGCAGGGGAGACCTGGGCACCCCTCCGCCGAGCCTCCAGTCCATCCTCTGTTTTCCTGTCGGGGCGAAATTTTGCCACCACACATCCAGAGTCTCACCATCAGCCTCTCCATCATCAGGCCTGCATGGCTTCTCAACCTTCATTCTCACATTTCCATCTTAGCCACGTTTTTTTCTCCAGCCCAATGGGGTCAGTCCATGGGATGGCCACATCTTGCCCTTTGCTTCCACTGCACATGGTCAGGCTCTTCTTCCCACTTGCAGGGCCACCCCTGCCCCATTCCTTCATCTGGACGGGCCTACCTATCCTTCAGCATTCGGCTGCAGTCCCAGCTTCAAAATGTCCACAATGTGCCAAACCCAAAGTGCTCTCAGCCCCTGGCCCAACTATTTGGCACCTGCTCATTTTCTACCTTAAGGGACATTTTTCCTTTCTCCTGCAGACTTGACTAATTTACTATGTCTCCCTCTTCCATGAAACTACAAGAGTGTAGGCAAACTATTATATATTTTTGTCATTGGGTGAGCACCCAATATTTTGAGCTTTGAAAGACAGGATTAATGCCTTGCGGTTGAGAGATTGCATGTCACCCCGGGGAGCTGCCCGGTGGCCAGCATTGTGCTACGTGAAGTTTTGGTAGGATTGGAGTCAGCATTGAATGGGCTGGCTTACGGGGTGGAAGGTGAATTTAATGTTCTCTGCTATCACTGCCTGGAGCACATGTCACCACTTCTTTACTCAGATCCCTCTTAGGCTCGATGAGACAGATATGTTTATGGGATCTCAGCTTTGGGAGGCCAGATAGCCACGACCTGGCACAGGGTCCATGCAGTCACCACAAAGGATTAGATTGTAACTCATCCCGATTTGAGCCTCTGTCTTCCTCTTTGGAAAAAAGGTGACCTTTCTGGCAGAATTTAGCATATCCTTCTAGCTAAGAAAAAAAAAGGCATTGTTTTGTGTGAAGTAGCCTTTTGCTGCCACATGCTTTATGAGTACAGTGGTGGCATTTCTGTAACATTCAGCATTTACAGTCCACAGTGGTGGGATATGAGGCCTCCCCTTCCTGCCGGCTGTGGACAAGGTGGAAGCCACAGGCAGGTACAGACAAGGCCTGGACCCAGGGAAGAGTCAAGCTCTCAGCCCCAGCCAGCCCATCTGAGCCAGGTGCATGTGCCCTGGACCCAGACCATGCTCACTGGCCAGCTGAGAGGACCGTAGGTGGTTGGCCACTCTGGCACTCTTTTTCTAGTCTTTGTGATAATCACCATCTGAGCTTCTCATTGGCCCTCATCGCATGACAACATGCTTTGACTCTTGTCGTGGGCACGTTCTCTCTCCTCCAGAATCTTAGGGAAGTGAGGTCTCTAATTTTAGATCACTTCCAGTCCCCCACATTATCTACCCAGTTGGCTTTCATGTCGCCCTTTGAGCGACTATTAATTGTTGACTTTTTTTATGTGAAAAAAAAAAAAAAGCAGTAAAACTCCAACAACCAGCAATAAAATTCCACATTTGAACCAAGTGGCCAGCAGAGAATTTTCCTTCAGCTGATCCCATAGTCTTTGTATTTTGGTTTTTAGAGTAACTAAACCCTAATACAATCAATTCTTGATTAGTTATGTGTGCATTCGCCATTTTGGGATTATATGTGACAAACTGTAAATCCTATATTAGCTTCCCTAGGAGGCTTTAGGGCTCCCTGACCCACCCCATTGATGGTGAAAGCTTGGTAAGCACCGTGATTTTAATGGAACCTAGCTGCAGTGAGGGAAGTAAACTAGCCGAGGAAACCTTACAGCGGGCTCCTTGGTTTGGAGATAACATGGAACCATCTCCCTGAAGGTGTGCTGTGCACATGCAGGCACTCATCAGTGTTTACCAAGTAGCTCATCAAATGACTACACCATCCAGAATAGCCCTGTAGCCCCAAATTCCGTGAATAGCTGAATATTTGATTGGTACACCTTCCTTCTCCTCTCTCATTTTTATAGGAATGGTAAGGAAAAACAGTAACCAAGGCTTAACTGTGTCTCCCAAGTTAGGTGTGTAAAGAATTAGAAGAAAGATTGATTTTTCTTTTTCACCAGGTTACATAGAGCATTCCTACTTTAGAGGTTAAAAGTGATAGTGAAAGTTATACCAAGTGGAACCTTCAGGGCTTTTGTGTTTTACTAATCTATTTCTGTAAAAGTCACTGATTTCCTGCATACTCCCTATTATGAATTTGGCTTGCTTCTATCAGGGCACCTGTGAGAGAGATGATTTCCTTGACATCCATGAAAGAGAAAACGTAAGTTATATGTCCATGCCTGTGTGTTTGATACCAGAAGGGTTCAAGGATCAAATTGCTGTACACGCAACAGATTGGATGAATCTCAAAAGCATCATGCTCAGAGAAAGAAGTCAGTCTCAAAATGTTACATACTATACAGTTTCATATTTGTGATGTTCTCGAAAAGACAGGGCTATGGTGATAGAGAACAGATCAGTGGTTGCCAGGGAATGGGGGAAGGGAGTGGGTGACTGACTATAAAGGAACAGCAGGAGGTGCGGGGTGAAGGGCCTGTGCTGTATCCTGTCTATGGTATCTGTGCATGGAACGCTGCACCACAAACAAGTCAGATTTACTGTGTGATAATCTCAGAATAAAAAAAATACCAGAAGGGTAAGCAGTGCCTAGATTATACAGTCACTGACCACAGGTTCAGCACCCGCCACCCCGCCAAACCCCTCCACCCCTGCCCCAGGAAGTAACTACTTCTGTGCCGAGAGGTCTAGAAAGATCCCCAACTGGGGGCCCACTTCCCTGTCATGAGTGTTATGCTGCTCTTGGTTGTCAGGACGCCCCCAAGGTTACAGTCTGTTTTCTTCTGCTGCATAAAAAGTTCTGGAATTTGCACCTCTGCTCCAGACTTACCCCATAGGACACCTGTGGGGTGCAGGTTGGGGTAAATTTTTTTTGGCTGCTCTTAGGATTTCTTGTAAGTGTTTATAGGGTTTATGTGTAATTGTTTCTGTGAATGTGGGTGTTCATATGAAATTGATAAATTTAGAACGGTTATTTATTTTCAGCTCTTAATTTATTCCCCTGAAATATTTTCTTCTCTGAAAACGTGCACGTGTCTGGAACTGTGGGTACATCTTTGGGTCTCTGTCCCCAGCAAAGCTGAGTCTCCTGGCGTGGGGGCTACTCCGCCATCCGCTAACTTGCCTGAATTTGAAACTGAGGGTCCATCCTTGTTACCTCTTCCCAGCCCTGCGTGGGCACTGTGTCTTGTATGTGGTGCATCCTAAATAGCCCTCAAATTTGTTAAGTTCATATGAACACCCACATTCACAGAAACATTTACACATAAACCCTATAAACACTTACAAGAGGAAATCCTAAGAGCGGCCAAAAAACTTCACCCCAACCTGCTCCCCACAGATGTCCTAGGGGGTAAGTCTGGAGCAGAGGTGCACATGCCAGAACTTTTCATGCAACCTTTTATGAACCTTTTATCCATTCCTCTCCATCCCTTGTCACCACCCCAGTCCCCCACCCCAACACCCAGCTCTCCTTTTCAACCAAGGAGATTTTTCTGACATTGGTATTTTATTTTTAATTTTAAAAATTATTTTATTGAATTTACTAGAGTGATATCAGTTAATAAGACTGTGTAAGTTTGGGGTGTACAGTTCTGTGATATGTCATCTGTATATTGCATTGTGTGCTCACCACCCAAAGTCAGGTCTCCTTCCATCATCATATATTTGACCCCCTTCTCTCTCTTCATCCTCCCGCCCCCTTTCCCTTCTAGTAACCACCACTGACACACTCACATTTGATCATGTTGTTCCTCTGCTGAAAATCTTTCATGCTCTCGTTACCTTTAGAATAGCGTCCAAACACCTTAGCATGGCTTCATGTTCTGAATTCATCTGACTTTCCTCTGCTATTGCTCTAGGTGAGTCCAACACTCACATGTACAGCCTGGGACAGGTTCTGTTCACACCCACCTCAGTCTTTGCACACTGCTGCCCCCTACATGTGGCATCAACCACATGCAGTACCTGTCTGGCATTGATTGTATCCATCTGTCCACCCTTAGCCTCAGTCTCACTTTCTGGAGCTCTGAACATAGAACACCTTTCCCCAAACCGTGTCTCTGCCTGTTTCCTCACATTCTAGAGACTTCCCTCCCTCCTCACGGTATTCGGAGTGCTGAGGTGTGTAGTGTTGCTGTTTCGTGGCTCTAATTACCACAGAAATACTCCCCAAGTTGGCCTCTTGCTAGCCCCGCCCCCCGGGTGTCCTGCAGCCGAATGAGGTATGGAGATATGGGTGGTGGGGCATCCTCTCTTTCCTCCTTCTTTTCCCCCAACACCTAGAAAGATGGCTTTTGACTTGCAAAACAGTGTCTTGAATCAAACTTTGAGCATACATGGTAACTGGAACCTATGACAGGTCTGAAAGCCGTCCCTGTCCATGGCTTGTCCCAGAGCTGTTGCTGGAAGCAGCTATGTCCAGGTGACTGGGAGTCTAGGCCAGGTAAGCACCCTGCTCAAGCAGGTCCCTGTAGCCCCCCTGGGCAGTGGGTAGAGGGTGAGGGGCGCTGAGCCTCATGAGCAGGGTTGGCTCGGCCATCTCTGAAGTCGTGCCCGGTGCTAAACTGAGCCAGCCTGCCTGCCTGGTCCTAGGTTCCCTTGGGGAACTTCTGCCTTGCATCTCACAACTATAAAGACTACCAATGGGAAGGGCCACAGAGAGCAGACAAACTCTGCTGATTTCTTCATTAAAAACAAATCTCCTAGAACTGGAAAGTCTCGCAGTCTTGGCTTACGGGCACTGCCTCTATGGCAGGGCCCTCGGTTCGTCCTAGCTTCTCACTGACCAGCCAGTGTGACACAGGGACAAGTCCTTGACTTTTCTGGGTTCCATTTCTTCATCTCTCAAATGAGGGCTTCGGATGAGGTGATCACTGTGATTCTCTCCAGAGTTTCAATTTCACAAAGTTATTGTTCTGGGGGTAGACTAGGCACACGCCTGCCATCCCATCTCTGGGTCCCAGTGACATGGTAAACAACGAGGTAAAAAGAAGTGAAGTCCACCACCACCAGCCAACCAGAAATGCAGAGGAGTCCCTAGAAGGCAAGAAGAGATGGGGTTGCAGAGGAAACCAGAGCAGAGGATGCCACAGCCTAGGACCCTAGAGAGAGTCTATCAAGGAAGCCTTGGAGAAGCTCCATGTGGTCAAAAACAGAGTTAGAGTGGCACATTCAGTGACTGCCCCCAAGAGCCCTCACCAACACTGCAGCAGGGGAGAGTGGCCCAGAGCGGGTCTGGCTTCCAGGATGAACCCCGCGAGCATTCTGTGAAGAAGGTGGCAGTCCACCTGGGAAGGCTCAGAGCTGCTGTTGTGTATGAGGGAGAATCACGGCACAGCCTGAGGCTCTAACTCCAGATCTCTTAGCCGATGTGGAGGAGAACAAAACAAGGAAAGATGATGCTGTCCAGGAGTCAACGACGTCAGGTACTCCACGCCCGGAATAAAGCTGTCTTATTGGGCAGTGGTGAGAGTCCCAGCCTGCCAGCCTGTCAGCAGGTCCCTTCCACCCACCAGAGCCATGGCCAGCCTCCCATGCAGAGGAGCGGCCCGGGTAAGAAAAATATTATTAAAACTTTTGGAGAGAAAAAGTAGGTTGCCAAAAAGAACAGAATCAAAGTGACAGCAGACTTCTCATCAGAACCGCTTGAAGCCACAGTGGTGCCACATCCACCAGCTTCTGGGGGGACTCCAACCTTGAATGCTGCTCCTGCTAAACTAGTCATCAAATGTGAGGACCAGTGAAGAAACATTCATGCCTGGAGGAGCTCAGAAATTCACCTTTACATGTCATATGGGGTAGGGGAGGGGAGAAAGAGACATCAGTCAGAGGCCCTCCAGATAAAGGGAAAAAAAACCCTTAAAAAAAACAAAAACAAAGATTGCATGGTGTGTACAAGAAACAATGGCAGCTGATGACCCAGAAGAAGTGAGGAAAGTGGGAGAAACGTGGAATGCTTTGACAGGCCTTGACCCGTGAAAGGTTCTTAGGTCCTCGGGATATAGCTGAACTTTTTAATATAAATCTGTGAGGCACATACATGCTCATTTATACGTGCTCATTTATCTGTATATGCCTCTATTTCTATAGAATAAATTCCGAGACATGAAATTACCGTGTCATAGGATTAATACGTGTAAGATTTTGGTAGCAACTGCCAAATGGCTGTCCAAAAAGGTGTATCATTTTTAACTCTTACCAGCAGCCCAGTTCTCACACTCTGCCAATGATAAAGAATATCTACTTTAAAAAATTTCCAGCAGTTTAATGTTAATATTTGGTTATTAGTGGGGTCAACCTTTTTTTATATGCTTACTGGCTATTCCTATCATGTGATTGAATTGTTTTTACATATTCTTTTCCCACCTGAATTATTTGCATTTTTTGTGTTGCTTTATTAAAGCTCTTTATAAATCAAGGAGATATATATACATATTCTTTCTTATATATATTACATATTTTCTCCTAGCCTCGCTCATGTCTTTCAACTTTATTGAAAGTTTTCACGGTATAGAAAAGGTTTGGAAGACATGAAATAGAAAGTCACCTACTTTTAGGATGAAAAAAAAGGCAGGGTTTATGATTTACATACAACCTTTCAAATAATGTTCAACTTTACCAAATAAAAAAAAAATCCAGAATTACATTGTTATAACTGTGCTAGATGTCACTTTTGCTTTTCTCCATACTTTTTATATAATTGAGACATAATTCACATATATCAAAATAAGGTTGTGAACCATCACCACAATCTAATTCTCGAATATTTTCATCACCCCCCAAAGAAACTACACATCCATCAGTGGTCTTATAGAATCCACCAATGAAGCCATCTAGTACTGCGATTTCCTTTGTGGAGAGTTTCAAAATTCCCAATTCAACGGTATTCCTTTACAATCGTTCTTATTTCTGTAAGGTCATTCCTAATGGCCTCCCTTTCACTCTTGATTTTAGTAATTGCATCATTTTTTCCATTTTTGTTGATCTTTTCAAAGAATCAACTTTTGGTTCTGTTAATTTTCTCCATTGTTTTTCTATTCTCAATTTCATTAATTTCTTCTCTAATCTTTATCATTATTTTTAACTTCTGAATTGCAGTTTAGTTTGCTCTTTTTTTGATTTCTTAAGGTGGAACATTTGAGATCTTCTTTAACATAGGCATTTATAGCTATAAATCTTCTTGTACACACTGCTTTAGCTGTATTCCGTAAGTTTTTGTTTTTATTAATCTACAAAGTATTTTCTGATGTTTCTGCGATTTCTTCTTTGACCCATTGGTTACTTAGAAGCATGTTATTTAATTTTCACATATTTGTGAATTACTCAAATTTCCTTCTGTTGATTTCAAATTTAATTCTATTGTGTTTGGAGAACATACTTTGTATGATTTTAATCTTTTAAAATGTACTGGGACTGTTTTATGGCCCAGCAAATGCTCTACCATGGAGAATATTCCATGTGCCCTTGAGAAAAATGTGGACGAATGTTCTATAGATGTCTGTTAGGTCTAGCTGGTTTATCATGTTGTCCAAATCTTCTATTTCCTTGTCAATCTCTAGACTAGTTGTTCTGTAATTGTTAAAAGGGGACAATGGAGACTTCAGCTATCACTCCCTTATTTCTTCCTTCGATTCCGTCGGTTCTGATTCATGTATTTTGGGGCTCTGTTATTAGGTGCATATATGTCTATCATTGTTAAATCTTGACTGGTCAACCCTATTATCATTATGCAGTTTCTCACTTTGTCTCTAGTTATGTTCGTCTTGAGCTCTGTTTTGCCTGATGTTAGTATAGCCACACCAGCTCTGTTTTGGTTGCTGTTTGCATGGCATAACTTTTTCCACCCTTTTACTTTTAAGCTATTCATGTCTCTGAATTTAAAGCATGACTCTTGTAGACAGCATATCATTGGAACATTTAAAAAAATCTGTTCTATCAGTCTGCCTTTTATTTGGGGTGTTTAAAGCATTTTCATTTAATGCAATTATTAATAAAGTAGGATTTACATTTGCCAGTTTGTTCTTTGGTTTCTGTATGTCTTATGCCTTTTTTTATTCCTTTTTTCTCCATTGCTGCCTTCTTTTTGTGTTCAATAGATGTTTTCTAGTGTACCATTTTAATTCCCTTGTCATTTCTTTACCTTTTTTAAAAGTTATTTTCTTAGTAGTTGCCCCTTAAGGATTGTAATTTACATCTTAATTCGTACCAATGTAGTTTGTATTCATACCAACTTAAAATTTTGCTCTCATATAACTCCATTCCATCTCTCTTTTTTGGTGGCATTATTGTCACACAAATTAGATCTTTATATGCTATGTGCTCATCAACACAGATTTGTAGTTATTGCTTTATGTAACTATTTTTTAAATTAGAAGGAAAAAAGTTACAAACAATAATACATTCATACTGTCTTTTATATTCACCCATGCAATTACCTTTAGTGGGACCCTATTTTTTCATGTGTGGATCTGAGATATTGTCTAGTTTCCATTAGTATATCTTGTAGGGCAGGTTTGCTAGTAACAGTTTTTCTCAGTTTTTGTTTATCTGAGAATGTCTTTCTTTTTCCCCCTCACTACCCCCCACGTTTCCACCCCTGACCTACAGTGTTGCCATCTCCCCTTAAGAACTGGATCTCTGAATGCGGGGGTGTCTCCAAGCACTCATGGCACACACCTGGCACCATCGGTGCACTCGGGGGGGCCTGGTGCACCCAGGCTATGGTCCATGGCTCCACCTAGGGCACGAACCCAGGACCTTCAAAGCAGACATGCTAACCACTACACTGTGGAGCCACCCCCTGGGAATGTCTTGTCTTATTTTTCCCTAATTTTAAAAAAAATTAAGGTGAAATTCATATACATAAAATTAACCCTTTTTAAGTGGACAATTCAGTGGCTTTTTAGCACATTCACACTGTTGTGCAACTACCACCTCTGTCTAGGTCCAAAACATTGTTTTTACCCCAAAAGTAAACTCTGTCTGCACTTATTAAGCAGTGGCTCCCCTTCTTTTGTTGCTGAAGGATAGCTTTGCTGGATCTAGTGGTCTTCATCCACAGCCTTCCTTTCAGCACTTTGAACAGTTAATTCCACGGCCTCCTAGTGTCCATGGCTGCTGATGAGAAATTGGCTGTCAGTCTTGTTGAGGCTCCCTGGTTGGTGACCAGACCTTTCCCTCTTGCTGCTTTCAAGACTTTCTCTTTGTTTTTGGCTTCAAGTGTTTGATTATGATGTGTCTAGGTGTGATTCTCTGAATTTATCCTACATGGAGTTCGTTGAGCTTCTTGGATGACTTGCTTAATGCTTTCTTCAAATTTTGGAAGTATGCAGCTGTTAGTTCTTCAGATATTCCTTCTGCACAATTCTCTCCTCCCCTTTAGAGACTCCGAATATGGGTATTTATGCTCAAGGGTGTCCTACAGTTCTTTAAGGCTCTCCTCATTGTATTTCTTTTTGTTTCTCAGATTGGTTAATCTCAATTAACATGCTTCAAGTTCATTGAATCTTTCTTCTGTTCAGATGCATTATTGAGCCCCTCTAGTAATTTAAGGATTTTTTTTCAGTTATTATACTTTTTAACTCCAGAATTTCTATTTGGTTCTCTCTTATAATTTTCTTCTCTGTATTCATATTTTGTATTTGGCGAGACATCATTCTACTTTTCTTTATACATGGTTTCTTTGAGCATATTTAAAATAACTGCTCCTCTTTTAACTTATCTAGTAAGTCCAACATCTGGGCTTCCTGTGTATGGATCATGATTTTTGTTTCTTTGTCTTGTAATTTTTTTGTTGAACATTAAAACATATCTAATGTAGCAACTTTGGATATCAGATCATGTCCTGCTCCCAGCATTTGTTGTTGTTCGTTATTGACTTTAGTGAAATAAGTGTCATATGATGACTTTGCTTGGTTAGCTTACTAATCTGCTCACGATTGGCCAGAGACTTTCTTAAACATTTGTAACCAGTAATCCTCTCAGTTTGTGCTGAAGGGCCCTGGGTGTTGGGGATACTCCTTCAACACTCGGGCGGGCATTTGTCAACTCCATCAAAACCCTCCCTTCTCACTTGCACAGAGCCTCGGGGTCAGCTGGAGGTGAGAGTGTAGGGCCTCCTTGGGTCTTTATGGAGTGTACGTGCTTCTGCATTCCCAGTAATATGCTGGGCTTTTCCTTTTGAGCATTTTACTTAGGAGCTGTTTGCCCCAGCTGATATCCCCTGTCTCAGTGAAGTTAAATATTTGCCTTTAATTGTTTTCAATAAACATCTCAGTGGGAGGAAAGGTCTCTTTATACGAGGTGACCTCTGGCTCTGTTCAGAGTGGGCTTTCCCCCCTCACTGTTGGGGTTTCTGGGGAACCACCAGACAGGTCAAATCATGGCAGTTCTCTGGGAGGGGTGCTTTGAAGAAGCTCTAGCCCAGTCCTTCCAACCTCTGGTGGCTGCCGGGCTGCTGATATACACAGTAATCATGATGCTGTCCATTTTCTGCTGTCACAGAGCTCACTGTTCCTACCGTGATTCAGCCACTTCTCTTGAGTTAACCTCCATGGAGTGCTGTGCACACCTTTGGTTAATGTCCAGAGTTCTGACAAAGTCAATTCTAACTATTTTTGTTGTTGTTGCCAGTTTTTTCATTTTGTTTACAGAGGGGAGATTGGGGTGGGAGGTGGGGGAGTGTGCTTAGCCACTGTTTTTGCTGATGTCACTTTTGGTTTTGGTTTTATTGTTAAAAGTGTTTTGAATCCCATTGCATGTTTGGCATCATCATGTTTTATTAGTTAAGAAAGCTGTTTTGCCACTAATTCACTGTGTCCCCAAGCAAACGACAGACCCTGACAGCCACTGTTCCATTGCTTGAAAATAGTGGGTTACCAAGTGAAAGCTCCAGATTTTTTCACCTCTGAAATCCTGAGCTTCTAAAGGCCACATTTTCATCTGCATTTTCAATTCTTACTTATGCAGCGTTACTGTGTTAATTTTTAAAAATTCTTACTATACCCAAACAATCACATTTTTGTGATAATTACTTCATTCTGAATTATAAACATTCTCCCAGTAACATCACTATGGTTCCTGGCTGTTATTTATTACTGCGAGAAACTTTGAAAATGCAGTTGCTATGTATTTTACAATAGTTTTTTTTAAATGGGGTCACTTTTCTCAGCAATATTTTCCCTTGGTATAGTAGTTCCTGAGCACAAAATTGAAGAAGAAGCCTTTAAACTGGCCATAGGACAGAGTAATGGTGTCAGGTCCAGAGGTAAGATGCCATATTACCTCCGGGGTAATATGGGCCACACACCTTATGCCCACTTTGACGGTGCAGAATTGACCCAGTGGCAGATTTTGGTTCCTGTCTTGACTGTGTCACCTCCATAAGCTGCAGTTTCTATACTGGCCTCCAGCTTCCTTCTGACAGTCCTGCATTGCGGATGCCTGGTTGCCATGGACACATACATCCTCCCCACACTCCTACATTTTGTGCCAGGTGCCTCTCACTGTCCTTGTGAGGTGATGCCCACTCAATGATCACTTGTCCTGGGTTCAAGAAAGGGGCCCAGAGCCTGGCACCACTCTCTGGAAGGCCCAGATTCATCCTCCTATTTTTTAGTTGCCTGCAGGTTCTCTCTCTCCATGGAATAGGGGTTGTGTGGCAGTGATACCTGGTGGTATGGCCAGGCAGGCTGGCTTTCTGTCACCATGGAAGAGGGTGGGTTTCAGGTCTAGCCCCACCATCTAACTCTTTTCCCACCTGCTTCCGGCTCTGCCTGTTTCTTTGCTGAAGGCCTGCGCACAGAGTCTGTGATCAGTCACGGGCTCCATCTGTCCACTGCTGTGCCCTGTTCCTCTGTGGTGAGTCCCCCTCCTGGCTCTATGGGCTGTGCAGTAATTTGCTGTGGATCCAGGCTTTCTCAGACTCAGTGCTGCTCATCCTGACAGGAAGGGACAGATGTTCCTGGCAGGAATGGATGGGTTTGCTGTGTGCTCCCGAGGCCTCCTTAGCACCAGGTTCTACCCCACAGGTCACTCGCTGCCTCTGCTGGCCTTCGTCTCCAGGTGAACCAGGCACCTGTGGATCAGCTGCCTGACCTTCCAGCACAGGGTGCTCCCCAGCCACACATCGTCTTTGTGGGCGGCACTAGTTCCAGATCTCAGTGAGCTAGGGAGGGGACAGCCAGAGCAGGCCTTGTGTGGAGGTGGTGTGGGTGCGTGCCTATGAGCTGCGTTCTCAGAGACGCCAAAAATAGCGGTGAGCCATGAGCCCTGCCATCACTCCCTCCTTCCTTATGCATTATGTCATCTCATTCGGCCCTTCACAGCTGCCTGCTTGACAGGCCCCGTGATGGGTGAGACCCAGCTGGCAAGCCACAACCAGGACTCCAGTGCAGAGAGAGACGTGGAGCTCTTTCTGCTCTACCCAGGCCCAGGTATGTCTCCCTATTTGGATGTAGAATGTTGTCCCTTCTGATGGGTGGCACAGTTTGTGCCTTCTGTTAGTGTTATACAAACATGCTCTTTCCAAGGTGGCATGGGACTAGTGGGACAGCATGCTGCCACCTCTAGTCGAGTACCTGCCGTGAGCTGAGCCAGGAGCAGGTGTCAGGCTACCAGTATAGGCACCTGAGAAACAACTCAGTTTTCCTCCAACTCAGCTTCATTCCTCTGGGAGCCGCCAGCAGTACCTGGCCACCTGTCTAACCTCAGCCCTTGCGGTGTTCCTTCCAGCCCTCAGCACCCAGTGGGCCACACCTCAGCTCAGGGAGGGAGACTGAGGCGCTTGCGATCTAGATGGGAGAGATGCTACTGGCCCTCAGTGTCATCTGTCCCCTCCCTGCCTCTGTGCCATTGCTGTGGGTTGGAGTTCAGTCTTCCCTTATTGTGGTCCCTGTGGGTTCGGAACCTGCCCCACCCTAGGCCACCCCTGAAGCACTGGGTCATTCTGCTGCTCTGCTCCCACTGGGACCCAGGATGCCAGGTGACACATCTGAGGCTGGCTTTCCTAAACTCCCCTTGCAGCTCTTTCCACACAAGGTTCTCACTGCCACTACCTGGCTCTACCTCAGGCCTTGCCTTCATCCTCTGCCCTGGTGTTTCCCACCTGATAGAAGAATCAGGGCCATCGGGACACACCGGCCACCTGCAAGGAATGGCTCTAGACCTGTAATTTGCTTGTTACCGAGCTGTTTAGTGGTGACGGTGATTCCAGGAGACCATGCCTCTGCCCCATGTAAAGCTACAGTGAACACACTCTTCCCTCACTGATCCCTACCATGTCATTTGTCCCAGTCTGTCCTGGGTGCAGCTGTCCTGAACATTTACGAAACCCCTCATCCTGTGGATCTAAAAATAAGAACAAACAAAGCATGTCCAGGCAGCTCCAGAGGTTCAAATGGTTTGACTTCATTCATGCAGCCTCTGTGTGCTCAGGGTGTTAGTTGGGACCCTTTCTTTTGCAAATAAGGCCCACAAAGACTTGTTTGGCTTTTAAAAACCAGAGACAGACTTTATGGCTCAGGTAACTGGAAAGTCATGGAGTGCTAATTTCAGGAACAGCTGTATCCAGGACTCTAAACAGAGCCCCCCAGCAGCATTTGCTTCTTTCCTCTCTGGACTCGCATCCTCCAAGACCCAACAGCACCACATCAATTCACATGGGGTATGTTCCTGCAGGTGCCCCAGTTGAGGGCTCAGCTACATGAGGGTCACACTCAGAGGTCTTGACATGCCCCCTAGTGGTGGTTCTCTACAATTGGTGCATTCTGAAATCATCTGGGGGGCTTTGAAAATACTAACGCCTGGGTCCCACTGCCAGCCATTGGGCTGAGCATGACCTGAGTATCCAGAGTGTTAAAAGCTCCCCGGGTGATTCTGATGTGCAACCAGGGTAGAGAACAACTGATCTAAAAGAAGCAATTCTTCTTGAACTTGAACAGGTGGTGGAGTCACCTGGGGACCCTATTCCAGCGCAATTTTAAGTCCAAGGTCTGGGTGGAGCCTGAGAGTCTCCACCTCTGACCAGCTCCAAGGTGATGCTGAGGAGCTGGTCCTCGGACTGCACTTCAAGTGGCATGGGACCTAGTGTTCTGTCCATGAGACCGCCAAACATTCCCTGGCAGGTGGGTACTTCAGCCTGTGCCAGCGCTGGCTGTCTGTCATGGACTCCAACCCACCAGCTGCCTTGGGTAGTAGGCAGAGCCACAGCCTCCCCAGACACAGCTGCACATTCAGTTTCAGGTAGGTGTCAAGGCTGCCCCATGTGATGTGTCGGCCGTGAAGCCATTAGGATCCCCAGAACAGCACTGACAGCCGTCCTGAGGGTGAGATGCAGGTTCTCCAGTCAGTCTACCTCTCAGCACCTCAAGCTACTCAACAGAGCACTCAGCGAGCTTTTCTCCCCCAGGGCAGAGTCCACAGGGCAGAGGCTTCCTCCTTTGCACATGGGTGGGGGTATTAGACTTGGCCACACAGTCACCTGACACAGGCGCAGTGAGAGAGCATGAGCTGGGGAGCCTTATAGCACTCCTCTGTCTTCCCACAGAGCCCAGCATGACAAAGTGTCTGTCACACACTCGGTGCTGCTGTTCTTGGTGGCTTCTCACTGCAGCACCCTTACCTTTGGAGAGAAATTTGGGAAGACAGCCTCCTGGCTGTGTGCCCATTGACCTTGCTGCCAGAGAAATCCTTTTACTCCTGCAGGAGCACGGGTCTCTTGGCTCCTGGGCTCACAGATGCTAGGAGACCTCAGGCTTCAACCTCCACCCCACCCTGTGCCTCCTGCTGTTGCTGACTGACACCTGGTGACTCTGCGTCTTTGTTAACAACCCATAGTTGCCTGGCTTGGATGAAGCATTTGTCATATTCAACTAGGTTAACATTTAAAGAGGAAACGTGTATGAAATAGTTACAGCAGTTGCTGGCATGTGGTCAGCTGCCATCACCATCATGCTTTGGCTTCCTAGAAGGTAAAGTTTGAGAGACCTCCGGTGTCCTTTGTTCATGCGATCCAGCCTGGTCAACACAGCCTGCCTCCCTCTGGTCACTGTCTTGCATGTCAGTCAACTGAGGAATTCATGTGGTGCCCCCTTAGTGACTGTCACTGTACCCAGTGCTGTGTCCACAGCTGACCCTGGCCAGCAGGAGGAGCACGTGGTTTATATGTTGTCCTGTGTTCATCACTGTGCATTTAGTAAGCACCTGCTGCACTCTTGGCCTCCTGGGATATACAGTAGTAGTCAAATTCATTGGTGCTCTCAGATTCAGAGTCTAATGAAAAGGCCGGCTATGACCCATGAGAAAATATGGAAGTTATTAAGTGCTAAACAGCGTGGGCATCTATGTGCTATGCCCACCCCCACAAAGCTATTTAAGAAAGTGGGGACCTGCTGCTCTTTTAAATCTTTAAAGTACAGAGAGGCTGGAATAACTTGGAATCCTAGGTGTCTTCGCTTAAGCAGCCAAATGCATGTTCATATTGCTCCATGTCCTCACTCTCCAAATGTGATGTCTCCGAATTACAAAATGGGAAGATATTTGTGTCAAACCAGCCCGCCCCCACGTCTGAATCACACAGGAGCAATTTGTCAGAGAATCTTACCAAATGGCGCAAATAAAACCACCCATTGGAGAACAGTTATTTCCTTAGACGTTCCAAAGAAAGTCAATAAAGCAAATGATCTTAGTAAAAGTGATTATAGGCTCATTCCCTAATGAACACTGCCCTTGCATTTTCTAAGCATAGGTGACAAGGCTCACTCATTTCTAAGAATAACATGATGGGCAGACAGGGCTCAGGGGAGGGATGCAGGGTGCCCAGCAAGCACGGAGACTGCTCAGAGCCAGGTGCTGGTAGAAGTGGCTGATATGTGTGGATGAGGCAGAGGGCAAACATTCCTGCAAGTGTATCAGGCGAGGCTGCATGTGGTGGGGCTGGCGGGAGACAGGGTTCTACGGCAGTATTACCATTGCTGCTGCTTTTTTCTGGCTCGCAAATGAGCAGTACGTCGAGAACTAGACTTTGAAAATATATCTTGCATATATGTTGTTCTCAGCTCAAACATGTCTTTTTCATGTGTTGGCCAACTAAAACTTCTTTCCAGGAAAAGAAGTTGGTGCCAATTGTACAGACCTTTATTTTTTAGAAGTCATATAATAAATTTAGATATCAGAGTCCAAACTAGTCACATCAGAGTTGAGACTGAGACCCAGAGATGTAAGTGATTTGTCCCAAGTCCCTCAGCTGGTTAGTAGCTGGTTAGTGGTAGAGCCCAGGCTAGAACTCAGTTTTGTAGATTTATTGCTGTTTCTACCAATAGTGTCAGCAGGCTTCTAGCTAAATGCTGCTCCAAGCATCTGGCAGAAGCTGCCTGGAGTACTGTGCGGTGAGCAATTTGAGAATGAGGCTGTGGTTGCTTACTGATGTCTGCCAAGGGCAAGTGATGGTCGAGAGTGGCAGCAAGTGTGCCGTTCTGCCTTATCTCTCCTTGTGGTGATGAAAATGAAGCATCAGAAAAAGCAGAAACTGCCTGAGGTTAGTGATAACTTTAAAAATCAGACTTCCGATACATTTATTAAATCAGTATCCATTTACATGCTCTCAGTGGAGTGAACACATAGCCTGATCCCTACTAAGCTCAGTCTCAGGGAGGAAGCTAGATTCAGTAAGGAATGTCACCAGCTTATAATAGCATGGGAAACGTGTGAAAAGTAATTTAACAGTGGACTTGTACTCTGCAGTGCATATGTTCTAGTTGTCTAAATAAACTTTTTAAGTTAACTTTAAATGAAAACTAAGTTAATACCTTTTCAATTACTGAACTATCAAGGTGATTTCAGACCTGTAAAGGCATTAAAATAATATTACCTGTATTTTTACTTAATTAAAAAAAAAAAAAAACAAAACAAAACACAAAGGCAAATAAGCATGACCAGAATTTGCTTTCAATATTTTACAGTGACCTCAAATCTTCAAATCTGGCTCAAAACCTGAATATTCTCCTGGGTCAGGCAGATCACTGGAGCACCTGGCTTTTGCTTTCAAGTACAGGAAGCTAGCTTGTGGGCTCGAGCTTAACCGGGGGTCAAGCTGGCTGAGAGGTGACCAAGGCAGGCAGGCATTCGTGTAGTGACAAACAGAATCATGTGTACCCTCGGGGGCAGATCCCTGGCAACTGCAGCCTCTCTGTAACCAGATCTCCAAAACGCAAGCCTACTAGGGGTGAGCGTGTAATTCTGCCTGGTGCCTGTCATGTTTGTTTTTTCATAAATGCAGATACTTGCTCTGTGTGGCACTGCTTTGTTTCTGTTCTCAGTGCCATGGCCCATTTCTTTAGTCTCCTGCAGCGTGTCACTTCCCAGTGAATCTCGATACTCTGTGTTGAATCCTTTATGTCTCTGTGTGTTAGGGCACACTGTCCTTCAGCACAGTTCTGCCCAGGGCCAGAGCTGAGAGAATGCTGGGCTCACAGTCTGCTCTCCCAGTAGTGCTGTGTTCTCTCGTGCCCTCTCCCTGCCAGCCAGGACCTTCCCCTCTTCCCTCTATCAGAGGTAGAGGGACCACAGTGGACAGCAGTTGACAGATATCAGTTAACATCTGAGGAGCACAGTGCCTGAGATGGCAAAGCCAGGAATGACTGGTCCAGGGCCGCATGTGGGACCGTGTCTTGTGTGAAGAGCGGGGAACTAGGAGTTTGGAGGCCAGGCATCTAGTTGTGCCTTTGCCACTAACTGGCCGTGAATCTGAGCAAGCAGACCAGTCGTCTCTGCCTCTGTGTCTGCACCTGCCAACAGAAGGACTATACCTCTTTCTCTCCTGTGACTTGTGCTGTGAATGGCCTGGGGGCCGTGCCTGCCCCTGGCAGTGAGGCACATAAGTTAGGCAGCTGCTTAGAGAGAGAGGCAATCCAGGAAACATTGTTGCTGGTGTTCCTGCTTATGTGGTTTGGTCTCAGAAGATGCCGATTACGCAAACCGTGTTTGCCCCATCGTGTAAGGGGTCGAGATGAAGAACAAGGCATCTAGCCAGTCCCGGGGGCAGACTGAAATTGGGGGAAGATACCCTGACATCCTCCTAGGTGCCTGAAGGACAATTGCCTTAATGGACAGTGAGTCTGAGTCAGCGACCTCCATTAAAGCAGCACTAAGGAGTAAACAGGATGAGCCTTTCTTTGTAGAAAATGCCAGCACCTCTGCCACCTCTAAAAGTGGGGTGATGGGGTGACAGCTGGCAACAGTATGCTGACTCGAGACCAGAGCAGAGGGCACCACCAGCTGCATCAGCACTTGCCCAGGGAGCCCTGTAGTCACTGGTTCATTTCCTAAGTGACCAGCTCCACATGGCCCGAGGCAGAATGACTTCTGCCCACAGCCTGTGCAGAGTGCCTGTGGACCTTGAGCAGGGCGCCGCCCTGGCATTTCATTGTAGTGTTTCCACGGGGTTATGCCCAGCTGGAAAGACCTTGAAACACTCTTGCTGTGGCAGCATGATTTAACAACTGCTTTTCCCTTTTTTTTTTGGGGGGGGGTGGTTAAATATCAGGGTAACTCATGATGGCCATTGGGCTCCTTATACCATTACTTTGGGATATTAAGAAAAAGACAAATCCATAGCACCACTTGCAAAGGTTAACTGACCAACACACGGCAAAGAGGTTTTGAAGTGGTCGAACTCATTCCTGACCCGTGTAAACAGCCTCTCCAACTCACCTAAGTGCTCATTCAGGCCATGAGGCCATAACTGCTGAGTGGTGGGGAGGACGGGGGGAAGCCATGCTACTCGCCATCCCTGGGTCATAGAATAGCCTTTCAGTTTATTGTCCTGTGTTCCAGTATATTTCTGACCTCTTTCCTTACAGACGTTATTTTATCTCCTTGAATTGTGTAATTCTGGAACAAATTAATGATTTTCTTTGTGACATATGCATATATTGAAAGAAAGAGGGGAAAAGAGAGTGGAGGCAGCAGTGGGGAGGAGGAATGAGAGGAGAGAGAAGGAGAGGGGCAGAGAATTGGGACAAGAGAGCCTTCACTCTCAGCATCCCAAGCCTGTGCATGGATCCATGTGGCACGGTCTATATGCCTGGAGTGGAGGGAAGGCAGCAGAGGTCAAGGTTAAAAGGCCATTAGAATTATTCCTGTACCTCGAGGTCAGCCCCTTCACTCACAGCCTCACCATGGGAGTGGAACTGCTAAGAGCAGGAGCCCATGGTCCTCCACAGAGCCACCTTGCCCTGCTGCAGATGACCTCATCCCTTGAAGGTGTTTAGCTCTCTCAGTGCATTTTGATTCTGTCACAAGAGTACAGAGGGAAATAGGGCTACAGTGTGATCTAAATCCATCTGTTCAGGATAAATAAATAAATTACATGTCTCATGCACCAAATGAAAGTTCCCAGTCTGGCGGCCTCTGTCCATCCAGGTGTTTGTCACATCTGCGCATCACTTGGGCAGGGTGGACGGTCTTGGGAAATTATGGTGCATCTTTGGCAACACACATCCTGGCAGTGTGAAGGTTGCTTGGGAACTGGGGGCAGATAGTCCCCTGCCCTCAATCCACATGTTCTTCTTTTGTTACATAGAGGGAGTAGCCCAACAACTTAGAGACCTCTTGTGGACACAGGCCTTCATACTGTGTAAAGCCCTCTGTGTGGGAGTCATTACCATTGTTATCATTTCATTAAAAACATTTTTATTGACAGTTATTCAACTTCATCGTCTGGTTCTGCCTATTTTGATTGGGGCAAAATAGAGTGGTGATGTTATGCCTCCTTATTAATAGGCTTTGCAGCATGACTTTCTACTAAAAAAAAATCTCAGCTCTACATCTGCCATGCTTCAGAAACACCCCTTGTGTATGGAACATCCTAGAACTTTCTTTGCGTCGTTATTTTTGGTACACATGCATAAAAAGGGGAGTTCATTACCTCAATAAACTCATGAAGTTAAAAACAAACCAGCCCTGGTAAATCTCCCTTGCGCCCTGGGCTCTGGTGTCCCATTTGTTGTGTATGTGTGCCACCATCAGTACAAGGTACAGCTCTCACTCCAAGACCAAGAGTCTCCAAGTTAGAGCACATTTGGCAAGATACCCCTAGCATTAGAATAAATTTATATTTTCCCAGGAATTATGCAAATACAATTTCTAAAACAAGGTTGTGAAGTCTGAAGCTCTTACGCTTACCTATTTTTGAAATGATGGTTTTGTAAGCCTTAATAGATTTCTTTTTCACTCTAATAACCTGGAAATGTCTAAAGCAATGTTTCTCAAATCTCTTATAAAAACATTCACTTCTGGGGGAGTGAAAACAGGTAACTCTTGCGAAAGCTGATGTGCATCGTAGTCTGAGATGTGAGTTTTACTGAGGAGTATTCACGAAGGCTTAGGCTGCCTGTGCGAATGCAGGTTCTGGCGTGCTAGCATACACACATACACTGCATTGGGCAGCTGTCTGCATCCCCAGCCGGGTAACTCCCCAATTTCCCCATTCACAAGAACTTTGAATACTGTGAAATCAACTGTTATATAAGCTTCAGAAAAGGGTATGATTTATGTCAGATACTGTTATGTGCTTATAAACTATGCTGTTTATCTTTGGATGACCACATTTGTTTGAATGAAGCTCTGTTGCTTCTTTGTGAAGAAACAGCCCACTGAACTGTGGCCTACTGACTCTCGCTGGCTGTCCCCACTGTCCTTGCCTTTTCCCATGGCCAGAGGGAAGCCTGAGGGCAGGAACAAGGCATCTGAAGCAGGGTCAGCCCCTCCATCCATAGTCCTTCACTCCCAAAAGTGTTGAACATCAGCTCCACGTGGTTATAGGGTAAGTGATGGCTGAAGGAAAACAAAGGACAAGAAAAACTAAAGAAACTTGACATAGTTTAGCTAAGTCATGGATTTTGAAATGAGTCTGTCCTCAAGACTGGAGTGTTAGTGGCCTTGGGAATTATGATTGGGTAGTCGATGCTGTCTCACTTTTACTAGGAGGTGAATCTTTTATCTAACAAGTGTTATAAGTCACTCTGGCTCATGTGTCTGTTCATTTAACAACACGGTAAGTCCTCATTTAACATCGCTGATAGGCTCTGCAACTTGAAGCAAAACGATGTATAACGAAACCTGTTTTACAACAGGCTGATTCATACAAACAAGAGTTAAGTTTCTGCAGCATCTCATCAACGTCATAACAAAATGATGGAACAAAATGAGGACCTGTTGTATTTATTGAGCACCGACTGTGTGGCAGTACCATACTGATTGGTGTTCCCTGTCCTCAAGCAGTTAGCCTTCAAATTTTACATACTTAGCATGACAGGGGCTGACTCACTCTCTAGGCCATGCCTATCTTTAGTTTTTTATAAGAGAAGAAATTACAGATCACTAGGAAACTTCAAAACTGACTACCCACTAAGTCCCTTTACTCTCCCTGGTGACTCAGCATCTGAGTTCTCTGGTTTTAGCCTTTTGCTTATGAGATTTTTTTGCTTTCTTTTCTCTCATCTGTCACAGTAGACCTACCCCTTTCTCTTCCCTGTCCTTTCCAACAGATGGACAGAGAGGGTTTTCCATAGACATATCGAGGTGTCCGCCCCAAAGGGCCAGAGTTCCTCTGGCACAAAGAGAAGCGATTGGCTGTGGTGAGGTCCGGTCTCGACACCTCTCCACTTTGGGGTGGTGCAGCGGTCAGGACCTCTGCTCTTGAGGAAAATCAGATCTATCCTGAAGGAAGAAGCTGGCCCAATTTTTGAACACGGATTTCTCACAGGAACTTTATAAGCCTTACATATTCCATTTGCCTCAGCAATGTGAAATTTATTTCTAAAAAAGAAAAGGTACAGGCAGATCCTGGTGTGACTCACTAGAGAACAATAGTTAAGTCATAGTTTATTTTTGGCTTTTTCTCCAAGAAAAGGAAAAAAAATTGATTAAATGGATAGGGAATGTAAGCAGGCTTAAATCTATTAAAGGGAACTGGGTCAGAGTCATGCAAAGATCGAGATGATTAAAACTGGTAAGTGCTGCGAACAGAAGGGGTAGGGGTTCTCGCAGTGTATCACAGGAGGTCCTGGTTAATCCTGAAGGGGCAGGTCCGTCTTCTCAGGGAAGCGGAATTGAAGCTGAAGGATGAGTTGGACCTAATGAGAAGAAAGTGTAGCATGAGGACAGTGAAGAACATGTTCAAGCAGAAGGAACAACGTCTGCAAAGGCCCTGGGCTGGCAGGTGACAATGGTGGAGAATGATGGGGAGAGCAGGGCCAAGGCACACATTCATAGCAGTTGTGCACGGAGCCTCTGGCTGAAGTCCGGGCTGCCTACTCATCTCGTCCACATTTAGATTTATCCACTACTCTCCATTCCTATCCCACGTCTCCTAGCTTCCATCTGAGATCATACCCTTCTTCCTTTAATACTTGTTTTAGTGTGGGATTGCTGGAGACAAATCGTAGCATGTCTTTTCCAAAAATGTCTTTATTTCACCGTTTTGTTTTTTTTTATGGTAACACTTTTTTTCCCCAGCAGCTTTATTGACATATGACTTCATACCATAAAGTTTATCTGTTTAAAATGTATTGTCAGTAGGTTTTAATATATTTACAGAGTTGTGCAGCTATGAAAATCTAATTTTTGAGCATCTTCATCTCCCTCCAAAGGAACACTGTGGCCATTAGCGATCACTTCCCATTTTATCTCCTTCCCCCAGCACCCCACTCCCCAACCTTAAGCAAATCTAATCTACTTTCTGTGTCTAAAAGTTTTGCCTATTCTGGGTATTTACATATATGTTAATAGTTATTATATTTCCCTAATGGATTAACTGCTGCCTCTGAGAGGGTCATTGCCATCACTGACCTGAAAGTTGTTGAGCACAGCGACCCTGGAGAAGATGAGGCAGGACCCTAGCGGGGACAGAAGATGGAGGGAGAAATGTGGAAAATGGAAGAGGAAGGACATCAAAGGAAAGAATTTTTTTTCCTAGTCTTTCCTAAGGCTGACCTGGTGTAGATGAGGTCACCTCCTCAAGCTGGCTGGGGGAAAGATGAGCTGAAAGTGACTACTGGCCTTTCTACAGTTCTCTGAGGCTAAATGAGTTGGCATTTAAAAATCTCAAAGTCAGGATACTAATACCCATTGACCTTGGTTATTATAAGTTTAATAAATATTTCAGAATATTCAGTATATCTGAATATTCTGCCCCACAAAGCTGTTTTCTTATAATGTTATGTATCTGGCATATTCCCCCTTGATTATTGATGTCTATATTTACTTCTCTGTGGCATTGTATCCTGATGTTTGGGTTTGTTTTGATTTGGTTTGGTTTGATTTATGCTCTAGACCCTTGAGGCTTCTGCCCTTCTCTCCTGAGTCGAGAGTGCTCTGCAATGTGTTTTGTCTTCTCTGTCATGGCCTCTCCTTCCTACCTTTTATTTCGAGTTCTAGTTAATAGTTTTGCATCAGAAGCTTAGGACCAGACCTTGTCTAAAGACAGAAAGATGAACGATTGGGCTGGATATTACCTCTCACTTAGGCTTCAGGGACATAGGTGGGAAGCACAGATACTGATCAGCAGGCAACCAGGGACTAGTGGGACACTCTGAAAGCCATCATAAACACTATGGAGGTGACACCAGTCGTGTGAACAGCAGATACAAGCTGGTTAGAGGTGGTATGTCTTCAGGGCATTTAGAGAGAACAAAGAGCAGTTGTCAGTGTGGGATGGCAAGAGTGGCCTCAGTCTGAAGGGATGTGAGTTCAGTTTTTGCTCCCACTTCCAGGAAGGCAGCATCAGGCTTCCCCCACCTGCCACCCATTCAAATACGCACACGGCCATACCGCTCAAAC
The DNA here is from genome assembly GCF_902729225.1 of Pteropus medius. Taxonomy (NCBI): domain Eukaryota; kingdom Metazoa; phylum Chordata; class Mammalia; order Chiroptera; family Pteropodidae; genus Pteropus; species Pteropus medius. The sequence goes on from NW_024344433.1 coordinate 427,500, forward strand.
ACATGCGTTAAACGGGGTTTGAATGGTTGTGAAGCTAAGCTCTGTTGTCAGGCGCGTACATGTTAACAGTCAAAGAATGGTCTTTAGGCTCATTGGCTCTTCCGAAATTCAAGAACAAGTGCCTTATGTGACCTGTTTTTTCATTCCTTCTGCAAACATCTGTTAGGCACCTTTTGTGGCTGGACACTGAGCCCCATGCAAAGACAGTTAAGGAGTGCTGCCTCTGGAAGACGAGCTAGCCCCAATATGCTGAAGGCTCTCGGTGATTTCTGAGGTTTAGGAACATTGAAAAGTAAAAGACTCCTGTTATTAGATTATAGTTTCAAGATAGGTGTCTGGAATTGGTGCTAGGATCTTCTGCATATTTGGCACACAAATGCCAAACAAATTCACATTTGTTTTGATTTGCTTTTAAACGACATAAACTGCATTTATGAATTTGTGATTGTGGGCTGTTAATCTTCTTAAAAGTTACTTCATTTTAATTTCCACCCCTCACCATGGGAATCTCAGATATAGCCACACAGGCTAAGGTGGTGTCAGCTTTCTCCAGGACGTGGAGACTCCATATCAAGGAGCCGTGAGCACTGAGGAAAGCAGAAGAGAAGCACACACAGCTTGGCCTCACCAAAACACCATTGCTTCAGTACAGATTTACATATTTTTCATCTTTTTAAAAGTCATGTTGCTCTGTAAAGAAAATACACTTTCTTTCGATTCTCACGTAGACCGAGAAGGGTCACGATAAGGATGACTTGCTTTTACAAAGTCGGGCACCAGTGACACCCCGGAGGAACCTCACCGGTCTGGAGGACCTCCTCAGTCTGCAGTTGGATTTTGAAAAAAGATCCGCTTCTGGAACCCGATCAATGACTCCACTGCTGCTTTTCATTCTGTTTGTACCTGTACTGGTCATCTCCAGAAACCGTTTGAGTTTTGTCACCTGTCTTTGTGCTTTGCGCTCAGTTCCTTGCTCCAGGCACTGTCCTAGGTGCTGATGAGAAGCAATGGCTATGACAGGCATAGAGTTCTTCTCACCTAGAGCACACAGTCTGGGAAGGGAGTGGGTGTTAGGCAGACACCTTACAAACTGGTCCTCATCGTCGACAGCCTTGGCGAGCATTGTGAAGAAAGGTATAGGGGCTGAGAATGCCACAAGGGGTGTGACCGTGGCCTGGAGGGTAGTTTGGAATTAGCAGGTCTGCAGGGGTGAACACTGACGCTTTCTTACATAATTATGTGCTCAGAGGTGTGTAATCGGGTCACAGATTTTTTTTTTTTTTTTTTGCATTTTGTAGATAAACATAATGGATTGAAACCTTTAAAATACCATATTAAAATCTATTCTCATTCTTCAAGCGAATAAACTTTTGTAGGTTTTTCAATATAAGCTGCAGCTAATGCTGGCATTCTGCTATAAGCTGGGAAGAAGCCTGTGGTTACAGTTAGGGTTCTGGCAGAGGGAGGGGCCAGCCCCCACGGAGAGCCTCCTTTAGACATAAGACTCCACTGGATTCTGTAGGCTCCCGGATGCACACTGATGCATGCCGTGAACTGCTGAGGGGGCTGGAGACCCAGCACCCTTCTGAGTTCATTAGAGCTCCAAGGAGTCCCCTCAGGTCCATATTTAGGGATGGAGCTTTCTTTGCTTGGACTTGAGCATCAGAGCAATCGGGAGGGCAGAGGGCAGCAGCTGGTGGAGGGAGGGCGGTGGGGCAGCCTGATGAGCCTTGAGTCCAGCGAGAAGCAGAGAGGGGCAGAGAACAGTGGGTATTTGCCACTTGGCCTTCCTGATTATGGTTTTTCTTTGGGCTTTTCCTTGAATTTTATTTGGGGTAGAGAGATGTGTGCATAAGAGCAGGTCATTGGGCCCCACAGAGAAGACATCCCCCTGAAGCAGTAGCAGGGCGTCCCCAACCTGGAGTGTCTGAGTGAAGGGGACGATCTTCTCTCTGCGCACTCTGCAGTCTCAGGGCCGATGGCCTCCATAGCCTGGCATGCTCCTGTCTGTTAACTTGGTTGGGCTTCACTCCCACCCATCGGGCTGTAGGGCACTGGGGAGCTCGGGGCTCATCTGGGAATCCAGGTGTCTTGATCTTTGAGCGATAATGGTAGCTCTAAGTGAGCCATTTGCACAGGACACTATGCATCTTCATGAGATAAAACCCACACTTGCCTGCTGCCAGGTGTGCCAGCCGCATGTTCCTGTACTCAGACTCATGGGCACACGGAGAGGAACAAGCTGCGGAAACCGACCGCTGTTCTCAGTGAGTGCTTGTATGCATGTTACCCATTCCAGGTGAATAAGGGATCATTTTCCCCATTCTGTGGATGAGAAAACTGAGACTCCATGCTGGCGAGTGGTGGGATGGGCTCTTGGCCCCAGGGCTGCCTGACTTCCAAGTCTTGGCTTCTTCCCTCTCCACCCAGTTGACTCTTGTTCGTGTGACAATTTTTGAGACATAAAACACAAGCAGGTTTAAGACCCTCTCACTTGAGGTGAGCCCAATTTGTCCTCCCTTCACGTGGGGGTGGCATTTGCCTCCATATGTGAGTCCATTTGCAGCTTTGGCATCTGGCAGTGCTCTCTGCACCAGGAACCCAGCAGGATGTGCCTCCTACCCTCCCACCTGCTCCTGACCCCTCTGCCTGGTGTGGCTTTGTCACAGTCACATCATCCCAGGACAAACAAGTGCGAGCATCTGGGTCTGCTTCACGTTCAGATGTAGGCACGCTGCACGCCATCCCAGGGCTCATGCACTGCTACATACACCGCCATATTCTCAGCACTCCCCGACAGGGACTATTGATCAAATGTGCAGAGGTGATGACATTTTGAAGGTAGTGTTAGATGACGTATCATGACAGCCACAGACTCTTTCTCTCAGACTTAGATACCCTGACATACCCAGTGTGGGGTCTCGTGGGCTCTATCAGCCTCTGGGCTCTGGCTGGACCCTGGACAGGGGCTGCTTGGCTGGCAGAGCCATTTTGGTGGGGGATTGGTGTCTTCCAGATGTCTCAGCTTCCCCTAAGCCCCTCTGGGGATAGCTCAGCACTCTCTCCTTCACTGGGTCAGCACCTGCAAGTGGCAGAGACCACACTGGTCCCATCCATCACTGCATCCCAAGCCTCAAAGGTGCCTTCCCATGCTGGGTGTGCAGTCAACATGAGTACATGCAGGCAACGTGAGTACACGCAGAGAGCATAGAACATGTACCAACCTAAGTATAGCATGAGGGCATAGGTTGGTATTTCTGCTTTGCCACTTTGCACCAGTTAATAAACTTACCTGATATAATCTACAGTCTCAATTCCAAAATCAGAATACTAAAAGTTCTAGGGGATTACATAAGGTAATTCGGATGATATACTACATGCTCGATAAGGAACTGCCGGTGTTGTGGTTAACTCCAAGTTCACGCAGCAGAAAGAACAGGCACTTGTATTTTCTAGCTTAATGGCAGCTGTAGAGGTCAGTCCTCAGGGTCAGAGTTGATGGCTCTTGACTGATCCTCACCCTTTTCACTCTCCTGTTTGCTCCTTATATTTTCCTGCTTTTCCTTCTCTATTGCCTTTTCCTTTAAATGTACTGGTAGCTGCCTCCTATCCTCACAGTGTCATTGAGTAGCAAGATATGGGGGGTCAGGGACTTTGATAGGACTGCACTGAATTTGTAGATTGCTTTGGGTAGTATGAACATCATAACAATATTTGGTCTTTTAATCTATGAAAATGAGATGTCTTTCTGTTTCTCTTTATCAAATTTCAGCAACATTTTATAGTTTTCTGTGTACAAGTCTTTCCTCTCCTTGATTAAATTTATTCCTAAATATTTTATTCCTTTCGAGGCTTTTGCAAATGGAATTGTTTTCTTAAGTTCATTGTTAGTATATCAAAACATAACTGATTTTTATGTGTTCATTTTGTGTCCTGCAGTTTTGCTGAATTTATTTGTTTTGTTTTGACAATCGTGTGTGTGTGTGTGTGTGTGTGTGTGTGTGTGTGTGTGAGTCCTTAGGGTTTTCTACATATAAGATCATGTTATCTGCAAACAGAGATAGTTTTACTCTCCCTTTCCAATTTGGATGCCTTTTATTTCTTTTTCTTGCCCAATTGTTGTGGCTAGGACTTCTAGTACTATGTTGAATAAAAGTAGTGAGAGTGGGCATCCTTATCTTGTTTTTGATCTTGGAGGAAAAGCTTTCAGTTTTCCCCTACTGAGTGTGATGTTTGTTGTGGACTTTTCATGTATGACCTTTATTATGTTGAGGTAGGTTTCTTCTATTCCTAGTTTTTCTAGCTTTTTTTTTTTAATTATGAAAGGGTGTTAAATTTTTCAAATGATTTTTCTGCATCAATTGAGATGATTACGTAGGGTTTTCCCCTTCATTGTGCCGAACAGACATCTTTAGGAAGTCAAATTATATGAAAATTGAGAAGTGATACTGATGTAACTTTGTTCACCTTTTAGTGAATTGACTAGTCAGGAGATGGGCATTTTGACATTGATATTTAAGAAGACCTAAATACCCAGCTCTGGCACAGACCTATGACTCTCTTCCTCTGTTAAATATTTTCTTTGTAGTTCTCCTGTCATGTCCCATTATGTGCGGTATACAAGTGGTAAATGTTAACTGGTTAATTAAATATTTGAGCCCCCTTTTTAAGTGTGAGGATTCATACTAACTGCCAATAAGAAGTAGCTTTCCAAATAAATGATGAGTTAGTATGTGTTGGGTAGAGTGCCCCATTAAAAAGTCACCTTTGGACACAATTAAGGAATATTGACCATTTGTTTTATTTCCATGAAGAGTCAGAGATGTTTTATTTAGGAAGAAGTCTAGTACCTGTGGATGAAATGATAATAATATCTGGGATGACTTGCTTTGAAATACGTAGTGGAAGAGGGAGAGGGAGAAGGGATGAAGACGAAACTAGAGTGACCATATGTTAAGTTCATTATATATTCTTTGTACTTTATTATCTGTTTGAAATTTTCATAATAAAAATTACAAAAAGGAAACACTGTAAATCAATGATGGTGTGGCTTTATGTTGAAATATTGTAGCCATTACAGTAACACTTAAGAAGAATTTTAATGATGTGATATTAGTAAGAAAATCCAGAAGTCTGTCTTCCTTATATGGGGTGTCTATGCATGTACTAACGTTTGCATAGAAAAAATATTGGAAGGAAATACATTGAAACATTAACTGTCATTATCCTTGGTTGGTGTGACTATGGGCAGTTTTCTCCTCTGTATCTTCCAAATTTTCTACAGTAAACAAGAAAAAAACAATTTCTGAAAAACTTTTTTGGGGGGAGAAAGGAGCCAAATCTGCATTGTGTAAATTGGTGAAGCATTTGTTGCAGTTATCTGTTTTCTATTAAATTGCTCCACTCAGGGATTAAATAAATGCCTGTGTGGTTACTAACCTTGAGCTGTGGACATGTTTGGGGCTGGACTGCCCTGTACTCTGCCTGGGAATCTGTCTTTGCTGGGGTTTGTGTGGGCAGGAGAGGTCATGGGCAATAGCAGTCACCACCACTGTGTTACTCCCTGTTAACTTCAGTTACATGCTTCCTTAACATGAATTTCCATCTAGTTTTAGTGAGCTGGACATGATTTCCACGAGGGTGATGGACTTTAAGCTTCGGGAGGCCGCTGAAGGCCTTGGGGAAGACAGTTCAGGTAAGGCCTTTGCTTCCCCTGTTTTTCTTTTCTTTTAGGGGATGTTATATTCTCTGCTGAGCTAAATTCCAGGCCCATGAATCACCATCTCAAAACATGTCCTAAGAGTTACCCAACCAATTGATTGGTTTACTATTATTCATATATTGCCATTCATGTCCTCATAGAGTTGAGAAATTGACATTAAAAAACATTAATTTCACCACAGTGTCCCTTTTCCATAGATTAGCTATTTATACTCACCTGGTTTTGGTAACAAAGATCTCTCTCTCTCTCTTCTTTAAGTCAAAATGCTAGTGGTCATTTTTTTATATACATATAGCTCAGGAGGAACAGCTTTCAATAATATTAAATCCTAGCTGCTGTTAGCTTCAGATGCTAACCTCATTAAAGACTCCATTTCATATTTATAGGTATATTTTTCTTATTATTCCATATTGAAGCTACTTTTTCTCTGTCACATTTCAAGAGATACCAAAAATAATAATAATAATAAAAAGATATAATGTGAGGTTTTTAAAATTAACCCTGAGGGAAAAAAATGAGTTTCAAAATTTCTCATATTATGGGATTCTGAATTATTATTTTTTTTAACAAGTAACAGCAACTATTATTTGAAGAAGTAGTTCATTAGCCTGAAACAACTTCCATAGATGCTAGTTTGGGGCACTTATAGAAGTCACCATGAAGAATCAATTTTTAAAAAGAGAGAAACTAAATATTTTTTTTCCTCAAATAATAATGAGCTAAGTTATTCAGACTAACCCCTTCCATTTAAAATTTTAAAATTCTAGACAAGACTATGGCCATGCCACCCTGAACATGCCCGATCTCATCTGATCTCAGAAGCTAAGCAGGGTCAGGCCTGGTTAGTACTTAGATGGGAGACCACCCAGGAATACCAGGTGCTATAGGCATTTAAAAAAATATTCTAGATAAGAGCATTCTTTAAAAAATCTTTTTAAAAGTAAAGAATAATGAGGCCAGAATTTTTTTTAAATAGTAATCCAGAGAGATAAATGAGCATGGAAGCCACTTTTGCCCTCAGATCATTTACTAATCTCATTTTCATGTCTTCATGGAGTGGAAGGTAAGGGAGAGGGTCAGAATGAAAGTACAGGCCTCGTCAAGGTGGGCTATCTAACAGAAGACTCTCCTACAATAAGCTGGGAGGCCATGGAGCAACAAAATCTGAATAAGAGCAAACCAGAGGTAAATCAACCCTTGTATGGATTTGTAGCTTGAGTTTTCATTCCATGGGTAATTCTGAGAATTTCAACCCTTGAACTTGGCTATTAGTATTTCTAGCCTGGCTGTGACCCCAGGTACCTGGTAAAAGCAAACAGTCTTCTCTAAAGTAATGTGCCTTCTAACTAGACTTCAAGTTATTACAGAAAATAATATTTTCAGTACCATGACAAACGTAATCAGTGATAACCAGGTATATAAGGCAGTAAGGCACCATTAACGAGAACCAACACATATGAGTTGAATTGTAAGCCTCCAAAATTCATACATTGAAGTCCTGATCCCCAGTATCTCTGAATGTGACTATATTTGGAAATCAAGTCTTTGCAGACATAGTTAGTTAAGATAACACGAGGTTATACTGGAGTAGGGTGGGCCCTAATCTAATGTGACCAATGTCCTTACAAAAAGGAGAAATGTGGACACATATACACACACACACACAGGGAGAATACCATGTGAAGATGAAGTCAGAGACCAGGGTGATGGCATCTACAAGCCACATGCTACCAGCAAACCATCAAAAGTTAGGGGAGAGACATGGATAGATTTCTCTATCACAACGCTTTGAAGGAACTAACCATGCCAAAGACACTTTGATCTTGGACTTCTAGCCTCCAGAACAATTGTGAGACTATAACAAATCTATTGTTTAAGATACCCAGTTTGTGGTGCTTTGTTATGGCAACGCTAACAACTGATACACGGCAGAAACAAGGGCAACGGACACACAAAGTCATCAAATATCAGAATTATCAAATATGTGCTATAAAACAAACATACACCCTGTGTTTGAAGATAATAAAAGTTAGAAAATATCTGGGAAAAACGGGGAACTATAAAAAGTGTTATAGCACCCAACTACTGCTATAAAGCAAGATAAAGAAATAAAAGGGATACTGATGGAAAGAGGAAATAAAACTGTGATTATACAAATTATCAAAAAAGTACCTAGAACTCTCAAGGAACTTTAGCAAAGTTGCACTATACAAGGTCAGTATTTAAAAAAATCAATTGTATTTCTATATACTAGCAATGAACAATTAAATAATTAAAAATTTTTAAAGTGCCATTTACAATAGCACCCATAAAAAGAAATACATAGGTATATATCTAACAAAATGTATACAAGATCTATATACGGAAAAATATTTTTTTAATTGTTTAAATTAATCAACAAAGACTCATGTACAGGGAGAGATGTACTATGTATTATAGACTGAATATTTGTGTCCGTCCAAAATTCATATGTTAAATACTAACCCCCCAGGTGGTGGCATTTGGAGGTGGGCCTTTGGGAGATAATTAGGTCTTGAGGACAGAGCCCTTATGCGTGGAATTAGTGGCCTTACAGGAAGAGGCCAGAGAGCCACTCGCTCTCTTTCTGTCATGTGAGGACATGATGAGAAGTCGGCAGTCTGCAACACGGAAGAGGGCTCCTCACCAGAACCCCACCACCATGCCAGCATCCTGAGCTCAAACCTCCAGTGTCCAAAACAGTGAGAAATAAATTTCTGTTATTTATAAGCCACCCAGTCTGTGGTACTTTATTATAGAAGCCCGAACAGACTAAGATAACATTTTGTTTTGGATTGGAAGACTCAGTATTAATAAGATGTCATTTCTCCCCAAACTGAGCTACAAAATGATGTATTGGTACATGTGGGGGAAGAGTACAATGTTGATAAGTCAACAATGAAAGGGAGGAGCACAGTTCAATATTCTATAGCAAGAATATTGACCAGTAATCATTTGATTTCCATGGAGAATCAGAGATTTTTTCATTTAGGAAGGAAGCAAGTCCACATGGATGAAATGATAATAATCTGAAATGATTTGCTTTGAAATAACCTGGCGAAGATGAAGGAGAGCCGGGGTAAAGATGAAACAGTTAAAATCCCAGCAAGATATTTTTCCAGTGTTGACAAGCTGATTTGAAAATTTACATGAAAGAGCAAAAGAACCAGAATAGTGAAAACATTTGAAAAAAGAACAAAGTTAGAGGGCTCACATTACCTGATTTCATGACCTTCTGTAAAGCTATAGTAATTAAGCCAGTGGATATTGAGGATAGATGCATAGAGACAGATAGGAGAAAACAGAGTCCAAAACTAGACCCAAACAAATATGGTCAATTGATTTTTGTTACAAAGATGTAGCAATAATTCAATAGAGAAAGAATTGTCTTTTCAAAAGATAGTGCTAGAGAAATTGAAATTTATATGTAAAAAAATTGACATATACCTCATAGATTATACAAAAATTACTTTAAAATACATTATAAGCATAAATATAACAGTATAAAACCTTTAAAAGAAAACATAGGAGAAAATATTGATGACTTGGGATTAGGTAAGTCTTCTTAGAGATGACATTTTAGTCTCTAAAAGAAAAAATTGGTAAATTTGACCTCATCAAAATTTTAAACTTTTGTTCTGTAAAAGATACTATTAAGAAAATAAAAGACAAGTCAAAGACTGGGAGAAATATTTGCAAATCACACTTGACAAGAGATTAGTATTTAGAACTCTCAAAATTCAACAGTAAGAAAATAACCCAATTAAAAAGTAGGCTTTACCTAAGAAGATATACAGATGGCAAATAAGCACATGAAAAAGTGCTCAACACTTACAGTCATTAACCAATGCAAATTAAAACTACAATGAGATACCACTATACACCTATTAGAATTGCAAAACAAAACCACGCCCAACAATAACAAATGCTGAGATGCAGAACAACTGGAGCTCTCATATATTGCTGATGGTAATACAAAATGATACAACCATTTTGGAAAATATTTTTGCAGTTTCTTATAAAATTAAATATACACTTAGTTTATGACCCAGCAATCCCACTCTTAGCTGTTTAGTTAAGAGAAATGAAAATTTATGTTACATAAAAACCTACAGCAACTTTATTCATAATTGCTAAAAACTGAAAAGAACCCCAGTATCCTTCAGCTGCCCAGTGGTTAAACAAAGTGCTATATCCATACAATGGAACAGTACTCAGCAATAATAAGGAACAAACTATTGATTGACGTAGCAACATGTATGAATCTCTTACGGCATTGTGCTAAGTGAAAGAAGCCAGAATCAAAAGGATTCCTACTCTGTGAATCAATCCATATGACACTCTGGAAAAGGCAAAACTATAGGAACAGAGAACATATCAGGGGTTAAAGACGGGAAGGGTTTGGCTACAAAAGGGCATCAGGAGGGGTGATGGTACAGTTCTGTATCTTAATTTTGGTAGTGATTATGCAACTCTGTGCACATCAAAAAGACTGAGTTTTACTGTATGTAATTTTAAAAATAATGTTTTAAATGATGTACCATATTTGAAAAACAATCAAATGGGTTTTCTAGAAATAAGTATTTTATTACAATTAAAAATTCAGTAGTGAATTTAATAGCAAATAATATCAGTTCAAGATAGATCACAAGAAAGCATACAGAATGTAGCATAGAATGGTAAAAAAAAAATGGAAAATTCAGAAGAGAGGACAAGAGGCATAGAGATAAGTGAAAGGGCATAAGATACATTTAAGCACAGTCTCAGGAAAAGAGAGAATAGCTGAGAATTTTCTGGAATTGATTTAAAAAAAAAAGACCCACTCCACAGATTTAAGAAACCTGATAAATCCCAGGAAGGATAAATAAAAGAAAATTCACATAGAGTGGAAAATATAGAAAATCAAAGATAAGAGGAAAAATCTTAAAATTAGTCTGAGGAAAAAAAAAGACAGATGACCTTGAAGGGTACAAAGAATTGATGACTGACTGCACAACCACATGAGAAGCCATAAAACAGTGAAATAATAGCTTCAATATTATTGAAAGAAAACTTTAGAAAAAAATAATTGCCAACCTAGAATGTTATACCTAGGAAAATGTATGTTTTAGGAATGAAAGAGAAATGAAGACATTTTCAGACAAATAAGAACCGAGTTTGTCACCAGCAGACCTTTACTAAAGTAGATTCTGAAGGAATCCGCTTCAGGCAGAAGGAAAATCATCCTAGATGAAAGGTCTGAAAGAAGAAACTATAAGCAAAGGAAAAGAGAAACAAGTGAATGCATCTAAATATACATGGAATGATGCCTTTTGGGTTTTTTTAAAGTTCAGAACAAAAACAGTAGGGCATAAAAATAGTATTAAGGTAATCTAAGTTCCTTGCCTTGTCCTGTAATAGAATGTGTAGAATAATTTCTAGGGAAAATCACCAAAAGAAAAACAGAGATTAAAGGCAAAGTTTACAAACTAGAAGTGGGAAGAAATGGAATAATTTTTTAAAGTCAGTTAATCCGAAAGATGATAAGGAAATTAAGAAAAAGCACCTAAGACAGTAGACTTGTTTTTATTAACACATCAGTAACTACAGTGAGTATAAGTAGACTACTCAATTAATTTTCCAATTAGAAGTTAAAGATCATCCAATTGGATTTCTAAGACTCTAATTCTCTTAATTATAAGAATTCAGAAAAGTTAAAGATAAAAGGATAGAAAAACATGTACCTTGCAAACACCAGACAAAAGGAAGCCGGCATCACTATATTAATAGCAGTCAAAATAAAATGTAAGACAAAAAAGCATTACTAAAATTAAAGAGGGCATTTCACAAAAGGTTCAGTTCCCCTGCAAGATAATAAATTTACCTTTCTATGTATTACATAATTTTAAAAGTTAGAGTAGTTATATAAAGATAAAATCTATAGTGAACTTTTTAATACACCTTATCAGTAATTGATAGAACAAGTGTATTAAAAATTAAAGATACAAACTATTTAGACAACACAATTTAAAAAGGCTTTGTCCTAACAGAAATATATTAAACATTGAAAAATACATTATTTTCAAACACATTAAGAACATTTACAAATTTATGGTAGGCCATAATGCAAGTCTCAACAAATTTGAACAGATTCAAATCATACACGGTATATTCTCTGAGCACAATACAATTAAGTTAGAAATCAGAAACGGAAAGATAAGAAAATCCTCAAGTGCTTAGAAAGTCCCTAAAATTAATAAAGCTGCCTAAAAATTAATAAGCTAACTATTCATCTCAAGAAGTTTAAAAAGATAGCAAAGTAAATCTGAAGAAAGTAGGAGGAAGGAAAGGATAAAGATAAGAATAAAAATGAATACAATAAAAAAACAAACATTTAGTAGAAAGAATTATCAAAGCCAAACTTTTTTAAGGCAAATAGAATCGACAAACCTCTGATAAAGGAAAAAGACAGAGAGGCACAGATAATTAATATCGGGGCTGAGAAAGAGAACTTTATTACAGATGGTATGGATGATAAAACAATAAGAGGATGTGATTAATATCTATATGCCAGTAAATTAGAAAATTTGGAAAAAATTGATTCCTAGCAAAATGTAACTTAATAAAACAGAATCAAGAAACAGAAAACCTGTATTGGCCCTGTCACCATTAAAGAAGTTGAATTAATAAGTTTCTGTGTCATAGACTCTCATTGAGAACCGTCACTTAACAACATAATCGTTTTGTGATTATGAAGGTAAGCAAACTTCCACTATGAAGTTAAGAAGATTTTGCTGTAGCACTGGATTCCCTTTGGGCAAGGATTTACTCAATTATGGGAAATCCTAGTAGATAATTCTAAGAAATTCTCTACATTAGGGAGCATTCATATAAACCAAATGTAAAGACTACATTTTTTTTTAAGAATTCAGCTTATTTACTTAAAAACAAATTGTTCTAGCAGATTTTCAGGATATATTAGACAGCCTACAATGTGGCATCCTTCTATTATTAGTTCTTGTAAATTCGGAAGGAAAGGGATAACTCTAGATTGAGCTGCTATTGTGAAATCACAGGATCCCGGATATGACAGAGTTTGTGAGTGAGAATGCAGGAGACAGCATGCTTGCGAGTGTTTGTGATATTGTAACGGTACGGGAAGCATGGTCGAGTCAGGCTCAGCGCTGCTACCACCATTTGATGATTTTTCTCACCCAAAGATGTTAGCTCCTCACTGTCCTTGGCACTGTCGTGAGCACCTCTGGTCCACAAAGCTGGACCTCTCCCGACTGTCCTTGGTGTTCAGGGCCATGCTAAATGAAGCGCTTAAGATTATTTTGAAAAATAATTTGGGTTATGACATGGCCTTTACCTCATCAGTTTTTACTTCCTGCTTTTGACTATATATATTTCAGAGATTAAAGTTTGGTTTCAAGCAAGAGGACAGTCGCTCGTGCTTCGATTCTGTGATCTTGCTCCAGAGCTTTCCTGGTTGGCTCTTTTGTTAAATGTCCAAAACAGTCAGAAATCAAGATTTCTTTCCAGATGTGCAGAAGTGATACCCCAAGAACTTCTCTGTACACAAAAAAAAAAAAAAAAAAAAAACTGTCAGGAGCAAGTCATTGAGGCATGGACAAAAATCCTGCTTTCCCCCTTCCCGAGCATGTCTCACACAGGCTTAGTAAGTGCTCTGTGCGTTCCTTCTTCACAGGAAAGAAAAAATCCAAATTCAAAACATTTAAGAAGTTCTTCGGGAAGAAGAAGAGGAAGGAATCACCTTCGTCCACAGGAAGTAGCACCTGGAAGCAAAGTCAGGTGAAGGATGAGGTCGTCGCCATGGAGTCAAGGGCAGTGGGCTATGACTCAGAGGATGAGCTAGAGTAAGTTGCTTATCGCATCCTCAGGGCTTATATTCTGTGGTGGGGCCTGTGTGCCGAAACACTCTGTATTGTTGTCTTGGTAACTTGCTGGGTTTCTGAGCCTGTTTTCTGGGTTCTCCCACTGATGTTGTGCCATTCTGTCTTTTCATACATGGGAGTGGAGAACATTGCGGGGAAATTATTAGGTGCCTGCCATGTGCCAGGTGCTGCATATATTAAATGTCTGTGGTCACTGTGGGACAGGAAGTAAGGTATACCACTTTACAAACTAGCACACCAAGCTTTAGCAGAATTTTGGAGAAGTTGCCCAATATCCTACAGCTGAAAGTGGCACGATAGGGATAAGAGCCCTGATTTAATTTGGCCTAAAACTCTTTTGAGGGCCTGGATACTATACCAGAAAATGTTCAGGGTTAGGGGGTAGGGGGCTTTTGCTGTTCTGTCTTAGAAAAATCATCCCAGAATACTGTTGAGAAGAACAGATTCTGTAGGTATGAAACTTTGGGGAAGCCTAGTGGAGGAATCCTTATTTTTAGAACTTGTATTTCACCAAAATATAGTTATAATACATATACTCCAGTTATTCTAGCAGTTATATCTGTGAGTAAAAGGAAAGAAAAGACCAGGTTTTTTGCCATGCCAACTTTTATGTTTCCTTCTAAACAACTTTGGCCCTTAATTTGAAGATAAAACTCTTCAGAGGCATAATGACCCTCAAGATTGGGGAATAGGCCATGCTGAGGAGGGTCACAGACTTCAGCATCCCAGCGATGGTGTCCTGTTCCCTCCACCCCCAGCACCACTCCTCCCTCCTGTTTCCAGCCTCCTCCCTGGTTTTTAAAGGAGTAGAAATTACACTGACCACTTGGTGGCACCAAATGACTGAAGAGGAAAGATTTGAGTGTTTCCTTCAGGTATTTTTGTTTGTTTTGTTTTCGATGGTAGCAGGATGCTCTCCTCGCACCTTGAGAAGTATGGGGAGGATGCACTGAACACAGATTTTTAAAATCAGTGTGCTCCAAACTCTTGGGGAGTGAGACGTTATCGTGATAACAGCACTACTTAATAAATTTCCTCACTGGGCCAGCTCCCGGAAAACTGTAACCCTCACCTCACCCACTCCCATCTCTTGAACACACAGTTCTGGTCTTGGGGACAGAGGCCCAGGCAGGAGTATGGCAGGTGGGATGAGCGGGTGCAAAATGACCTGTCCATTTGTCCATCTCCTGTTTATCACTGGAGCCCATGAGAAGTGGGGACAGTGTCCTTTTCATCTTTATATCCCCAGCACCTAGCAAGGGCCTGGTCCCCAGTTACTGGTAAAGTTTTGCTGGATCGATGCTCAGAAAGGAAGCTTGAGGGCAGAATATAACAAGGCCCGGGAAGTACAAATAAGGATTTTTAGAGAGCAGGGCGGTGGGGAGGCGAGATCATAAAGGCATCCCTTAGCCTCTGGGAGTCTGTGTGTCTTCTAGCTCTGCAGCAACTTCTCATCCATCACATATTAAAGCTTATGGGACCCTGTGGGTTTGAAAAGCTGACCCCAATCTATTGTGTCTGTATGGTTATGCCTCTTAAGTCTCTTAATCTATAACGGTTCCCCTTTCTCCTTTGTTTTATGTCATTAATCCTTTGGATGAGCAGGGTCATTTGCTTTGCAGAATATCCCGCTTTCTGGCTTTGCTTTCACTCAGTACGATAGAACTCATTCTTATATTCTCAGAATTTCTTGTAAAGTATTAGGGGGATCTAGATAGTTGATTAGATTTAGGTTCAAGATAGTACTGGATACTTACTGTCACACCACATCACAAGGCACATAACTTTCTGGCTGTCCCACTTCTGGGGGCTCTGAGACTGAGCACTGGGCAGGGCTCCTCACTGTGTTTCCTCCACCAATTGCTTTAACACCCATTGCACATATCCATCATTTCATTGCAAAATGGTGGTTTTTCTAATTCTGTCATTCAGTCTGCATGTGTCAGCTGGAATTTTTCTATGAAGAAGCTCTTTCCTTTATCAAGGGCTTGGTGGCTCTCAAATATAGTTTGTACAGGAGAGGCAGGATAATGTTTGGAATAATGATTTCTTTCTATTGATTCACCATCAGACTCATGACCTGCTACCCTAGCAACTCCCAACACTGACCAATGAGTTTTGTTTTTTTCATTTCTTCTTTCTTGAATATGGTTGTGAATGCATGAATTTTTATATATTTGGTTTGCTTTAACCCATGACAATTTTTATTCATTTTTATCCTCATATCGTCCCATCTTATGCTATTGAGACTCACTTCAAATTTGCTACTGAGTTGTTTTGACATGACCCCATTTGTCTTTGCATCCTTGCTTTCTTGCACAATGAGAAATCTTGGGTTCATTTTGTACATTTCCCACCCTAAACCTGTAATCAGCCATTTCTTCATAGGATTCTAGTTTCTTTTGGTGTGACATAATTTTGAGAGCCACAGTCTGGTCGTCAGGAATGATGATTGCTAGTGAGTTGGCTGTCCCCATCTTCTAGACCTCACCAGTACATACAGCTAGGAAAGACGCTTTATTTTTAAAGAGAAATATAAATCATTAATTTCCAGATATTTCCAGTTTAAATTTTATAAGACAAAATTTTTACTTCTTTGTTTGAATTCACTTTTTTTTATTGCAAATCTTGGTTCCGTATGATATTAGTAAAATTATTTATTTTCTTCATTGTACAGTACACTTACAATAATTTTATTATCTTCTTTTCCCACACAGAGTTTATATACTATACAGATTGTTCTGCACTTTTTTAAAAAAGCAGTATTGCTACTACTAAGAGAGCAATTTGATATCTTTGTGGGTTTTGTTCTTAGAATTTATCCTGTTACAGATATAGAATTAAAAGTTACTTGGATGTCGAGTTAATCACTTTTCTCTGTGTGGTTATACCCACAACCTAATATAAAATTAGGCTTGTTTCTGATTGTTTTCTAGTTTTAGAGATCGTTTTATTTCCGTTTTTGTTTGATTTTTGCCTTTTAGCCATGTAAATCGTTTACATAGCTTCCAAGGCAAAGTTGTAGGTGTAGGGTACCTTGGCACCCTGTCTCCCATCTTGTTCTCTCCTTCTCTAGAAGGAAATCAGTTTTATTAATTTGTTACTTATCCTTTTATTTTTATTTTAAAAAATATAAGCAAATACATCTATTCACATATGTTCATATATATTCGCACACCGAGCTGACACTCCACAAATGTTTTGCGCTGTTTTTTTTTTCCTTAGTGTAGTCTGCTGCTGCCCGTGTACAGGTTACAGACATCCTCCTCACTCATTGGTCCCCCCATATCAAGTTCCACAATTTATTCAGACACCTCCTGAGGGACGTTTGGATTGCCCCCAGTGTTTTGCTCCCATAAGCATTGCTACAGTGAATGGCCTTGTGTTTCTGCGGAGGCTTTTTCACACTGTCTCAACACCCAGTTCGGCCCAGAGGAGGCCTTAGAGCAGTGATCATAGTTTCCAAAGGGTGTGGCCGCAGGCAGCCCACTGAAGGCAGGGAAACCCAAGTGTGCCTGTGTCCTTTGTGACAAGAGCTGCCATTGTGAGAGGGCCTGCCTGGTGCTTTCGCTTGGCCTGATTCCCTCCCAGAAATGTGAAGACACACCCTTCTAGAACCCTGGGTTCCCCACTTGCAGGCTCATTATTATGGGCTAGAAAGAAGTTAGACAGCATCACTAGCCAACAAGACTAGGTCTGCAGTGCAGCAGGGCCATGCCTAAGAGTTCCTAATGCCTCACGGAGGTCAGGGTGCCCAGGGCTAGGTGGCGGAGGACGGTCATGGTGTACAAGATGGCCAGTCTGCAGGGGGTGGGGGGTGCTTTCCTTCCTTCATCGTTGGGTCTTAATCACCTCCTTCCACCTATTGTTCAGACAGCCACTGCTGCTAGGAAAATATGACAGCTAACTCCCATATCCTCTTAGGACATTTTGCAAATGTCCTGTGGGTGCAGTTCCAAACTGGGGCCTTGAGCTTGGGCCTGGGGAAAGGGCTGGGATGGTGATGACAGAAAGGCCCACCACCTACACTCCAGGACCTAGGCACACAGGTTGGATTGCACAGATGATACTAAGTAAAGAAAAGGGGATGTGGCTTTGCAGGCGGCAATTGTCATTTCAAACCCAGCCATGAATGTGTACTTCAGACCTCCTTGTGAGGGTGCCTCCGGGAGGCCGGCCCTCAGCCCTCAGCCCACCGAGGGGCTGCATGTTTGCCCACAGCGGTGACTTCACGTTCCCGGGCAACCCTGCCAGCCAGTCGAGGCCCCCATCTGGGACCTCATACCTTGTCAAATCTCGGTTTTTCAATTAATAAAAAGAATACTCACAATCTTCAGATCTGTTAGGAAAATTCCTGTCTCTACAACACTCCTAATAGTTGACTGAGGTATTTGACAGGATGGGGATAAACTGCAATCAGGACCAATTCAAAAATGAATGCAGCCAAGGGCTTGTGGTACCCAGGGCCATCAACCCCAGTGCCCCTTGCTGTTCGTCCTGAGGACCCAGCTGAGAGGTGACGTGAGCAGAGTTTCACAGTGTCTCTTTCTCCTAGGGAGTCAAGGGGTGCTTTGGGTGGCCGGGCCCTCTCACACGACAGTATTTTCATTCCCGAGTCGGGACAGGACCCTACACGGCCTGTGCGGGTGTTTTCCCAAGAAAACGTTTGTGACCGGATTAAGGCTCTGCAGGTAAACTTTTCCTTGTCAGTGACACTTGGTATGTATGTCGCACATGAATCGAGAAGTTTTAAAATCATTTCTACTTGCTTTATCTGATATATTTTGGGGTATAATTGCGTGCACGTCACAGCTCTCCCAAGACACTCCAAGTGAGTTATGACTGGATCCCATCTCATTCTAAGTTATAAATACTCATTTTCAAGGCTGTGGCAGCCGCTCTTTGGGTTCAGTCTCCCGCCCCAGGTGAGGGTGTCAAAATATCTCCTGAATGAATGAATTGGGGCAGGAGGGTTTGTTGATAAAAGTCACTGATGAAAACAAGAGCAAATGTTCTTTATTCCAATCCAGTTAAAAATACAGTGTAATGTGAAAATGGGACCACCACCTCCAGGCGGCCTTCCTGCCAAGCGGGGAGATGACGCCGGCATGAGTTCTGAAGACGACGGTCTGCCCAGGAGCCCCCCAGAGATGTGCCTGCTGCACGATACCGGTCCCGGTACAGCCATAAAGGCAAGTGCAGCCTGCACTGCCTACACCTCCGTCCACACCCACGGCAGGGGCAGCTGGGGCCTCTGGTGGCCTCTATGCTCCCCTGAGATTCCTGTGCCAGGTGTGGCCAGGAGGTAGTCCCGCCCAGGGCACTGGAGCCCACAGTTGGTATTTATTTTCATTCTTTGAGCAGAAATTCAGGTCTTGTTGGGAGATAAGGTTTTGGTAGCATTCTTCGTAATGGCTAGAGATCTGATACAATCAACCCTAGACCTTGTTTTTCCTGTCTGAGCAGATGACCAGAGCAGTGTCCCTTCTCAAAGAGTGAAACGCCTTTGTTTCTGTTCTCTGTTGTCATGACACTTGGCCGGAGGACAAGGGAGTGGTGAACATACTTGGCTTCATCTAGGCTCCCATGTCTGAGGGAGGGTGATTCGCACTTGCTGGGCACGGGGAGGAGTGGGAGATGGGGTGCCAGTAAACAGGGCGGCAAGATCAGTTCCACAGGCAGCAGCGGTGTGCACGGCCTCTGCAGGGTGGGGAGCTCATCCCGGATGCCGCCTTCCCCTGTGGGAACCCATGAGGAAGCACTGAGCTCCTTCTCATGTATGAACAACATGGCTTACAGTGTTGCCATTTTAAGTCTATTCGAGGTATTTGTGCATAAATGATCCTTTTCCTTTCTGGACAAGCAGCTGAGGGTTGGGTAGAGTTAGAATTATCCACTTATACTGAAGACTGGAAAGCAAACAAAGGCCAGAATCCATTGTTTATAGCCACACACATGCCCCGACCATCCTTGGAGCAGTCACTTCTGTCCTGGTCCAGGGCCTTTTGCAGTGAAATGTCAGGGTTTCGTTGTGACTTGGAGTCTTGCAGATTCTGTGCTGCTCTGAAATATATAGTCAGTAGTCACTTCAGCCTGGCCAGCCAGAGGCCCCCTTGCAAAGGCGGGGGAAGGAATATCTACCCAACTCATGTGCACTCGTAGATTCCCAGGGGGTCACTGATGGAAGGAATGGGAGAGACTGTGGTGTGGCCGAGCGTAAACATGCCGCAGGGCCGGAGGTTCACCCCAAGCTGGCTAGAGAACTGCTCTGTCCAGAATTCTGCTCTGGCGTGAGCCTGACCCTGCTTGCTCCACGAGCAGTATCTGAGAACAGTGGGCTACCCACACCCATTGTCCCACCTGTAGGACAAGGAAGACAGGACAAGGAAGACAGTCTCATGTCCTGGACTTCAAGCCAGCCTTTCACCCCTTAAAATACTGGAGGGGAAGTCGACAGGCTTGTGGCCGTTGAAGGTGTAATTACTATGTGACAGACATATCTCGCATTCTCAAGTGCAGTTTCAGGGTCCCCAGCCTCAGGTCCAGATGTGACCATGTGTGTTTCAGGGCCATGTTGCGGGGCAGATGTCTGACTCGCCCCCATTCCATCCCATGGTGCGCTCTGATGTGCAGAGCACCGTGTTTCTCTGCATTTGGCTGGGACACACAGTGTAAAGAACACTTTCTAACTCCATCCCCTGGGGAGTGAGCCCAGCTCCAAACCCGTGATGCTATGATGCTCGGATCTCAGACTTAGCTGAGCAGGGGCCATTTGTGCCAGTGGGACTGGCCTCGTCCTTCTCAACACCCCTCCTGTGAGGGCGATGTGTTTTTTTGAATGTTCAGAGATTTAATCAACTGTTGGGCAATATGAACATTGCACTAGCTTCATAGGCAACCAAAATTTGAGCCTTTAAGACTTAAAAAAAAATAGATAATCTTTATCCTCAAGGTTTTGAAGACACAATGATGGTATTTTGTGCCCTGAAGGTATTTTGGGCACAGTAGACTGATAGAGAGAGGAACAATGCACTCTTTAAATGTGTTTATATAACATATGGTATTTGATACAATGGTGCCTTCAATCCCAAAAGGATAGGGTTGTAGGCTGTTTAATTTTTTCCTGCTGTGACACCTTCCACAGGCTCACATGCTAGACAGAGAAACTTAATGAAGATTATTGTGAAAAAAGGTGTTCAGAAACAATACCTGATGTCACTGCCAAGGTGCTATTTCCTGGCAGAAGGAGTGTTTTCAGGAAATGCATGGAATTACTTTGAAAAATTTTATTACCACATGAGGTAGCAATTGATGAAACGTAATTTGGTGATTTTTTTAAGGTAAAATTATATCTAGCTAGTCTTAGTCTAGATTTGCTGCCATTAAGTAGGGAATATTGGGTAGAGGGTGACAAAATGACAAGTCTGTTTGCTCTGGGAGGTGAGGGCAGGTTGATGGAGAGGACACAGCTCTGGTGGCAAAAAAATGCACCTACCACTACAGAGCAAGCCTGCAGGCGGGTTCCGTCACCTAGAGGAGTCTCTGTCCTCAGAGAGTTTGGGAGAGAATCAGATGAAAGCAGATAAGTCAGTGTCTGTCATTCCCTCACAAGGAAAGGTCAGCTGGCTCCTAACAGCACCCCCAGCCCCATCACCCCCGCTTCGTGTCTGCTGACTGTTCCCGTGGGTGCAGTCCTCAGCCCTCCCCTCAGTGGCTGAGCCCTCTTTTTGAGGATAAACACTGTAGAGCAGTTGTCATTCAGTGTCACCCCACCCAAAACGGCCTCTGAGCTCCAGGACCCTGGGAGCCACATCCCCCAACATGGGGCCACTGTTAGATTTTTAAATCACCCACTTTCCAGAATTGTCCAGAAGCACAGATTTCAGGAAATATTGGGTGACTGGGAGCAGGCAGTGCCGGTGTGCATGGTCAGATGCTGCCGGTCGCAAATAAAACCGCCGTCACTTTCCTGCCCCTGGGCCCCACGGCTCCTGTGCCATCCTGGCGGCTGCATCACTGATTAAAGACCCCTCGTCCTGAAGGGCTGGTCTCTCCAGGCCCCATGACCTCAAACCACAGTGCAGACTGAGCAGCAGGAGCTCTTCCCTGGCAGGAAGAGCCACTGTGACAGCCAGCGCGGGGGTTGCCCAGAGGTGGTTATTCAATGTCTGGGCCGTGGAGCTCCTGGCCAGTGTTCCAAGCATGGGGGCCATTGTGGAGGCCAGTGTGGGCCACACTGGGACCATCAGTTCAAGGCAGCATATATGCAGAGACCCAGGTGGAGAGGAGTCAGGGTTATAACAGGGAAACCAGAGTCCCATTTGTCACAGAAGCGACTATTCTCATGTGGTGGACTCACTGCATTTGCAGAGCAGCTCATCTTGTCTATTCTCTTAAGTCCCAGACAGTCAGGAAAAAAAACAAAAACAAATACAGTTTTACCAAGTGTTTATATACACTGCTCCTCTAGACAAGGTGAAAGTGAAGGGTTCTGTGTGGTTTTGAAATGGACCCACCCTGCTTGTGACCACTAAGGAGAACTACCTGGGAAGGGTGTCACTGGTCCAATCTAAGGCAAATTCCAGAGACGGGAAGCCAAAGCCATGGTACAGAGGAAGCTGTGACTAGGAGTCCTATCTGTGATTTATTTAAAAAATAATTTTTCTTGCTTTTCTCCCATCAGAACCTGTGTATCTAAAACAAGAGAACTAAAATGGATTGTGTCCACTTATGACTCTTTTCCCTCATTTTAGTAAATGTCTTCCCCCAGTTGACAGGAATAAACTTTATGCTTGCATTAGAAAATATAAGAAAACTTTATGTGAACAGGAAAGCTGTGTTTCTCCCTGAGGCAGTGCCCTTGGCAGAGACGGTCCCTGAGTCAGACCTAGTCTCTCTAGCAGTGTCATCCTTCTGGCTCCCCCTGAGTTTAGCACAGATTACTGGGTATTACTCTGTGTGGGGCTCCTGGGTTTGGAAAAGCAGGTGAGCGAGACACCCCATACCCCAGGAGCCCGCTCATTCCTGTGTCTCTTTGCTGCCTCCCTCCTGAGGGCTTACTAAACCATTGAGATGCATAAAATTACGGTCTTAAGTTAAAATATAAACATGACACCACCACACACCCATCAGGATGGCTACTATAAAAAAAAAAAAAAACGCAATAACAAGTGTTGGTGAGGATGTGGAGAAATTGGAACCCTCATGCACAGTTGGTGGCAAAGTAAAATGGTGCAGCCACCATGGAAAACAGTATAAAGGGTCCTCAAAAAAATAAAACTAGAATTACCATGTGAGCCCACAATTCCACATCTGGGACCCAAAAGACTTGTAAGCAAATTTCCAAACAGATATTTTCACACCCATGTCCATAGCAGCATTATTCACAGTAGCTAAAATGTGGAAGCAACACAAGTGTCCATAGACAGGTGACTGGATAAATAAAATGTGGTGTATATATCCAGTGGAAAAGCAAGGAAATTCTGTCACATGCTACAATATGGGTGAACCTTGAGGACATTATGCTGAGTGAAATAAGCCAGTCACAAAAGGACAATACTGTATGAATCCTTATTTTTGAGGTATCTAGAGTAGGCACATTTGTAGAGACAGAAAGTAGAATGGTGGGTACCAGGGGCTGGGCCAGTGGGGAGTTCACGTTTAGTGGGGACAGAGTTCCAGTTTTACAAGAGGAAAAGTTCTAGAGATGGATAGTGGCCACAGTAATATGAATGCATTTACTACCACTGAACTATACATTTAAAATCATTAAAATGGCAAATTTTATGTGTGTTTTACTACAGTAAAAGTAAAATTGAAGATGTGGTTCCATAATGTAGCGGTTAGCACTTCTACTTTATATGCAGAAGGTCCTGGGTTTGTGTCATGCCCCAGTGGATTCATGGTCCATGGTCTACGGCCATGCCACCCTGAACAAGCCCGATGTCTGATCTTGGAAGCTGATCAGTGTCGGGCCTGGTTAGTACTTGGATGGGAGACCACCTAGGAAGACCAGGTGCTGTAGGTATAAATAATAATAAATAACAAAAAAAAATTGGAAAATAAGCAACACCACGTAAGGCTTAATACTAATATCAAGCACCATGCTAGAGTGGAAAGTTGGTTGGTTGGTGTGTAAGCGGCAGGGTTGTGACTAAAGCCAGCAGCTCCCAGGTTCTCTCTGTACCTTGCACCTCTTCCCCGCTGAGTTTGCTCATGGGGCACAGTGGGTGCCCTCCACTGCCACTTTATGCTGACAGATGTCCTTTCAGGACACCCACTTAGACCTCTCTCAGTGGAGGAGCCTGCCTAGTTCAGTGGGCATGGAGGGATCTTAGGCTGTTGCCGTGACGACCAGAATCCCCTTCCTTCCCGGCAACACCTTTGCCCTTGGCTGTCAGTCACTCTCTGCTGAGGTATCAACTACTGAAATATTGTAACTTCACAGATGGTAATTTAAAGCCACATTTCTCCAAGGGAATGAGTGCATGAAGATGCAGAACCCTCCTAGAACTGATGACAGACTGCTGAGCAGTGGGCTCAGCACATTTTGTGCCCCTGCCTGTAAGTCATGCTGCTGGGCCACACTCTCAGCTTCCAGAGACAGGACCAAGCCCACCTGCCCTTGTAGAAAGCAGGCTGGTCTGTGTCACCGGAGAAACCAGCTCTTGTCTGAAGAGCTGTGGGAGGGAGCAGGCAGTTGTCCTGCTTGGGGTGCCTGGGACACAGGTTCTCCAGGGGTCGGCCCAACACTTAAGCCCCCCAGTCATTCTCCTCTGGACCCTCGCTGTTGAGAGTAAAATGTGAAACATGTCCTCTCAGGAATACAGTGAAAAGAGGGAGCTGAAATGCTGGCTGCACCCATCCCAAGACTCAGCGCTTGCTGTGTTTGCTCCTTGTCTCCTGAAGGTCTCTTTAGTTTCGTCTTCACGGCCACCGTCTCCAGACCAGCTCTCTTCCAGCCACCTGAGCAACACGCCCGTCATCAGCGTGGACAGCAGCATGGCGCCCATGGCCGATTTCGATTATCCCCCAGAATTCTCTTCATGCCTGGACAACTCTGCAGCTAAACACAAGCTCCTGGTTAAGCCCCGCAACCAGCGGTCAAGCAAAATGAGGCGATTGTCTTCGGTAATGGGGCTTCCCTTCCACCTCCAGCCACTCGCCCCTCTGAGAAAACACCAAGGCCCCATCACCTGCCACAGGAGTTGGGGTTGTCTTTTCAACATAAATCAGATATGTCTTTCTCCTGCTTAAACACTCCATTCATTCATTCATTCATTCATTTGCTCACTCATTCATTCCGCTCTGAGCTGTGAGTCTTGCCTTCCCACTGCATCCAGTGTGAAGCCCACACTCCAGGCCCTGTCTGCCTCTAGACTTCCTCTAACTCTCACTTAACACACTTTGTTCTCCTCCCTGCATCTTGAGCTCCCCAAGCTGCCCCCAACCTCAGGCCTCGTACCTGCTATATCTCCTGCTCAAGGGTGCTGTTCTCCTGGCATCAGAGGGCCTCTCCCCACAGAGGCTCACCTAACCTACCTCTTTACCATCATGCTCACTTCCTTCCTAGCACTGGCCACACACAGATATGAGCTTTGGAATGTATGTGCTCACTTGTTTACTACCATCCTTCTCTGAGACTTTGTCCCAGCTGTACTTCCAGCCCTTGGAACAAGGCTGGCCACAGAGCTGATGACATTCAGTAAACATTTATTGTATGCATGCATGAATGAACGAGCGAGTGACAGCAGAGGAAGCTGAACCACTAGAATGGAGAGCTGCCTTGGGGAAGGACCTGCTTAACATCAGGCACCCTTCCCCTGTAAGGACACACCTCTCTTTTCTGCCTGGGGTGGTCATCAGCTCTGGGTCCTGGGAACCGAGAACTTGCTGGTGGAGTACTCTAGCCTCAAGGTACCAGGGGTTAGAGGTCTCCATGGGATTGGTGCCTTCTGCCCTGCCTGGTGGTACCTACAGGATGTGACCCCTGAAGGAGCTTAGAGGCAGGGAGTGGGCCAGCCTGGCCAGAGAGCACAACAGTGCTGAGAAAGAGATGCTCACAGGCCAGCATTCTCTGGAAGGCCAGCATTGCTTCCCTGAAGATAAGATTGTGGGTGATGATGAAGGACCCAGGACAAACTAGGTGCTTCAGCTGGAGACAGTGGCCTGGGGCCTCTCAGGTTGCTGGGGTCTCCCCGAGAGAGTGGGTTTTCCTTTGGGAATGTGGGAAGTGCCTTTGCAGCTTATGCCAGAAGGCTTGGCATGAGTTTTAAAAGGTTGACTTTTGAGGGGACAGATGCTGGAGAAAGAAGCGAGCTTGTGGTTACCTTCAGCCTAATGTGCCCTTGTGCAAGCTGGGGACCAGGGTACATCTGCAAATGCTTACTCACCCCGCACAGTTATGCTTAAAGGTCCTGAGCTGTGGGGATTTGGCATGGCCCTGTAACTCTCACCTACCTGTCTTCCTGCTGCGTGGAGCCATGGGACAGGGACAAGCCAACTCCCTCTGGCCCTCGAATCCGGGATTTATTCCCACAGGGATGTCTTTTGCCCTGGCAGAAGCCTGCATAACCAGCCACAGCCAGGCCAGGACTTGGTGACAGAGGGAAGCCGGGCCCCTACTCCAGGGAGAAGTGTAGTGTCCCTTCCTTATAGCCCCCTGGACAGAGCTGTACTCCTCTTTCTCCACTTTTGAACTTGACTTAGCTCTTGAGCCATATTTTTAGAATAACAGGAAACCTGATTTCATCAGTTTGGGTAAACAGTCTTTCTTTGATTTAAACTCTCACTTCCATATTTCCCCTCCTCCTTTCCTTTTCCTTCTTGGTAGGAAGCAGCATGGGTATGTTAAGTTTTTGGTGGTATCTGTATTTTCCTGACTGGGCAGAGGTGTCTAGCCATGGTCACCAGTGTCACTGTTGGGTCCTAAGTTGGAGGCCACTGTCCTTCAGTGTCCACAGCCCCCTCTGCCCTTTGGCCATGAGGTCCCTCCTCCCAACTATAAGGACCTCCCTGGTGCCCTGGCCCCTCTCGGGGGCCACAGTGCTTTCAGATATCCCAGTCTTGCTCTGCGGGTGGGGAAGAGCCACCCCACTGCCCCTCTGCTGCCCTCTTAGCCCTGGACCTCTGTGGGGGTTCACTGCTCCTTTCGGCTTCACTGGATGGTGAGGTCCATGTTTCTCCTACTTCCTGACCCCCCATAGTATCTGGAGTTTCTTTCCCATCACCCACTCTGCTCCACCCCCATCCCACCCCTCCACCACCAGCCAAGCTCAGTCTCCACTTTGGTCTCTTCCTCCTGCTGCCCAAGTCCCTCCCTCCATCTGGGCAGAACCACAGTCCAGACCCAGCCAAGCGTCTCTAGCTCTGTCCTCAGTGGGGCAAACTCTCCTTCACGTCATCCAGGTTCTGACTCTTGGAGCTCTAGAAGAAAAAAAAGGAGGGCTTTCCTTACCTTAAAAACCCAGTCTTGCAGTTAAAAAAAAAAATTTGGCTATAAAGACTGTGATATTTATTACAGATTTGAAAAGCACATTCAAGTGTGCATTTGGCTGAAACATCCACCCCGCCAAAGCTGAGGCCAGGAGAGGTAACGCGGTTTGTTATCTCAGCATTTTACTCTGCTGCACAGAGCTGTGCCCCTCTATGTGGTTTCAGCACATGGGCGGAATGCCCATTGCTGTTTATACTAGCACCTCACCATACCAGTTGATCCTCACCCCAACCCAGGCAGTGCCAAGAGCAGATAATCTTATTAACTCTGTTTTACCAGGAACAGCACAATTAGACAACTGGCCCAGGGTCGCACAGCTGCAGAGTTGCCAATGACCAGTCCTGAGTCCCAGACAGACTGGCACCTCCCCTCACCCTGGCACTACTCATCAGCAGCGTCCTCTGCCCAGAGATTATGTGGACACTGCCCCAAGACTCTCTCTGGCAAGAGGAAGTAGATGAGCAGGCAGGCTCGATAGTCTCCATTCTGGTGCAAGCTCAGCACTGGGCCCCCCACTTCTGCTTCCTCGAGAGGGGTCCAGGGCACCAAGCTGCTGTGAGGGCCCAGGGGATTGGGGCAGGGAGGAGATAGAGTGGACATATGCATCCTTCCTGCTGCCCCCGGCTAGGAGCCCAGGCTGAGTCAGAAGCCACTTTGTTCCCTACAGAGCCCCTGCTCTGCATCTGAGCCCATTCTCTGGAGTCTGTGCCCCATACCTGCCAGCCTTTGGCATCCCGGCCCCTCCCTTGAGCCTCCTCGGAGCTGCCAGTGACTCAAGTTGGGAAGTGTCTGCTCCTCAGCTCTGTGCTAACTTCCTATGGGTTCCAAGCATTTTAAAACATGACCCACATCCTAAAGAAGTTTCAACATCAGTGATTTCCCATAACAGCAAAAGGCCAGTAATGCCTTTTGTGCCAGCAGCTTTCCATATTTTTTGTATGAATCATCTTGCACACGCTCTTTTTTTATACCTGGAGGAATAGGACTGTGAATCTTGGTAAGAGTTAGCCTAGGTATGGTCACACATCCCAGTCACCTGTGTTCTGTTGGCTAGGAGATACTGACTGGAAAATGTTAAAATAACACCAACAAATAAGAGAAACTTGCTGCAAACTCTCCTGGAGTGTTCCCTAAAAGGAGGAGGAGACAGCTGAGTTCATGCAGCAGACTCGGGTCTAATGTGGACTTTTTACAAAGATCAGTCTCAACCCCTTGACCTTTGGGTCGTTTTCACATGTCATTTTTGATAAGTCGTGGTTGCTTTGATCTCCTTTCCTTCCTAAGAGAGCAGGGACTGACTTTGTGCCCAGGAGATAGGATGAGGACTAAGTCTAAACTCCAGAAGTATTTCAGGAAAATGCCACAGGGCAGTACAGTATGTATGGTCAAGCCAGCAGAGTATCCGGAGAGACGGGAGAACCATAAGCCTCCTGGAAGAGGCAAGGCTTCCTGTTGGAACGGAATTCAAGGCAATCTTGGGGGTGTGAGTAGAGAGGAGGCTGCCAGCCATTCAGACCCGGAGCCTGGCACATACAATAATAGCAGGAGTGCAGCTGGACCTGAGTAGGGAGCAGGAGAAATGGTTTCAGAGCAGAGAATATAAGACTTCAGATTTAGCCGAGAAGTTTTGACTTCATCCTCTAAGCTATAATTTGCTGTTGATCCCATTTGACATGATGTGAATCATCTTATAGGCAAATCGATTTGCCCTTGCTAGGAGGGTGCAGAACTGGGAGAGAGCATTGACGTGGATGGGGGGCTGGCTCTGGAGTATCCCAGGGTCACAGAGCACCAGCTTTCCCCTGAGCTAATAAACAAAGCCTTGACCAAAGGGTGGACCAGTCTGAGCTCCAGTCCTCCAGGTGCAAAGAAGGATAGTGATCTTTTACTCACTGGATCGAATTGAGGAGTAAATGAAGTAATGAGGGTAGAACACAAAGTATGGCGGATCCCGCCCCCACCTGGTGTTGGTTCCCTTCCCTTTGCATTGCTCTGTAGAACAGCGTCCACTGGTTTTGTGGCTCAGCCACAAGAGCCTTAGGCAACATTTATTTTGAGGGCCTAGCCGCCACCATTCTGCTGAATGCTGAGCTTGTGAGACAAGAATCCAAATAGGCCAGTAAGGAAGGGATTAGGCAGAGACGCCTGTGTGAATGTCCACGCTTCAGGGACACACTGCTGCCCTTAAACCACGTGAAGCCTTGAACAAAATGGGAAGGTTGCAGGCATCTGAGTCCCTGACGTGGAGATGCTGTCTATCCTCTCTCTTTCTCGTAGCGGGCACAGTCCGAGTCCCTGAGCGACCTGACCTGCACCCTGGAAGAGGAGCAGCACGATGAGAAGCCATTACCAGCAGTCAGCTCGGAAGATGAGCCCAGTGCTGGACAGCAGGACGGGGTCCTGGACCGAGGCCCTGAGCCTGGGAGACCGGCTACCATGCTGCCACCAGGGGGCGCCCATGCGAGACGGGCACGCCTGCAGCACTCCCCAGCGCTCAGAGCCAGTGTGGAGGAGGAGGGGGAGAGCTCCCCTGGGGACAATCCCTCAAGCCGCCCAGCCACCCCAGAGGTCATTGAGCCCAAGTCAGGCCCGGCCTCCTGCTTGGAGTCACCATTTGTGCCAGAAGGCTCCCCTGATCCCAACAGCGAAAACCAGAGGGAGGAGCTGTTCCTCACAAGCACATATCCCGCAGCCAGGGACACAGCTGAAGAGGTGGTCTGTGCTCCTGGAGATGATGAGAGTCGGTTATCTCCCCACATCCCTGAGGAAGACACGACACTTCCTGGGACCAGCCCTGCTACCCCCGTGGAGGTTCCTTCTGGGCCAGGCAGGCCAGACCGCAATGTGCAGGAGGCGGAGCTGATGCTGGTAGTGCCCCCTTTTGAGAGAGCAGGGACAGAGTGTTCTGAGGCCCCAGCCCCAAGCCCCCCAGTCCCCAAGAGCTGCTTAAAACATAAGGCCCAGGGGGCCAGCAGGAGCCTCAGCGTGTCCCTCACCCCACCCGCCTCAGAGTCACCTCCAGAGGAGCCCACTCTCTGTGCCCTGGACAAGGAAGCCACCCCCCTGGGATCCCCCAGAGCTGAACTGGCCAAGTCTCCGCAAGGAGGACCCAAGAGGGTGGCACAAGAGCCGAAAATCAGGAGAGGTGGTGGGGAGCCTCAGAGCATGAAGAAGTTCTCGGTGTCCTCGGGCCGGGTATGGCCACACACAGGCCACAGAGAACATCTGGGGCACTCTGGCCCCGTGGGCCCCGCCACTGTCCCCTCCGCTGTCCGGCTGCCCCTACTGAGGAGCACCCTGGCCTGGAGGAGCGAGGCTGCTCTCGATGACCTCCAGGCACCTCCTGAGCCCCAGATTCAAAAATTGGGCCCTCAGG
This sequence comes from Pteropus medius, assembly GCF_902729225.1. Lineage (NCBI taxonomy): Eukaryota > Metazoa > Chordata > Mammalia > Chiroptera > Pteropodidae > Pteropus > Pteropus medius. The sequence goes on from NW_024344433.1 coordinate 458,009, forward strand.
AGCCACCATCACCAGCTGAGTGCAGCTCCCAAGACACAGGAGACATGGTGGCCAGCCAGGCTGGGCTGGGCCAGAGCCCCCAGGATGTGGTGACCACGCCAGCCACAAGAGACCCCTGCCCCACTGCCCAGGAGCTGCCCGCGTGTGGGGACAGAAGCCCCTTCCCCATCAAGCTCCGGTCCACATCTCTCTCTCTCAAACACAGAGATGTGTCCTTGCCGGAAGTGAAAGGAATCAAGAGATACAGTGCTGAGGTCAGGCTGGAAAAGGGAGGCCTGACTCTGCTCTCAAAGGAGGACAAGAGTCACATGGGAACGGCCCCCCCTACTCGGGGGACCAGGTCCCCAAATGGCCAGGGAAAGGGGCGGGCTCGGCCATCAGAGCAGCTGGGGTCCAAGCCGCCCCTGCCCAGGAAGCCACTTCTGCAGAACTTCACTCTCCCATCCCCACCCGCATCACCTGATATTGGAGATGTCAGCCCTGGAGAGCTGGAAAAGCCTGCACTGCCCCCGGACCCCAGAAAGGAGAGAAGGTCGCCCCACAGGGGAACTGGTAAGATGGTGTTTGGGAAGGGATGGGACGAAGGGAGTCACGTCGGTGGGAATAGCCTGCTGGATGGCCACCGACTACGTACATACTTCAAGTAAAAACCTTGTTGCAGGGGGATTGGAAGAAAATGTCTGAATTCCTTGAGATATTACTCATGGTTAGGGATGGAGAGTAGAGACGAGGAAACAAATACCAGGATTTGTTGTCAGTTCAGAAAAGTCAGGAAATTGTCCACACTCTTTTGGTAGAGTATTATTCCCTGGAGGGGTGGGCCTCAGTGGGCCCCTCACATGCTGCTCCACTGTTTGCCTCTGGAGCTCTGCGAGGCCCAGGACCCAGGGACCTGCTGGCTTTTCTTGGAGGCATCTGGTTCCTCTATCAAATAAGGTCCTGACTTTCCCCACAAAGGAAGCATTTCCTCCAGTTTAATGAACAAGATTATGCGGCCCACCGTCACGCAGGAAGCTCCCCATATATTGGAATCACAGTTTTTGTTAAGTGTGAGGGTGGGCATTATCTTTCTGTCCCAAAAGGGAGCAGTGTCAAGATTAGGGCGGAATGCAGGCATCTTCTAAAGCAACTGTCTTTTGAAATGAACATAGACAGAACCAATGACTCTTCTATGTCATTGACATTTGTCACTTTTTATTTACAGTGTTTCAGACAGAACAAGCACTGTTGCAAACAGGTGTTTGCAGTGGAGGTAGACAGTCCTTCAATGAAAGACAATTTCTTTCATTAATGGAGAGCAGTGTGCAACAAATGAAGTTTCCCCAAAGGAGTGATGTGCACAAGTGATGCGGCCCCTGGGGGGAGGTGTTCAAAGGCAAATTTTATTTAACAACAACTTCCAGGGTATTTTAAGTGACTACTCTTAAGTCCAGGACTCCACTTAAGCACTGCATTGTGGGACAAAAAGGAAATAAAACCCAGATGTTCTCCTAGGGACCCCACACTCTAAAAGCAAGATGGGGGCACACTGAGAGGAAAAAACAAGTTCACACAAAACACCAGGAAGGCAGATTCTGAGAAATTCTAATCCTTTCTGTCTCCTTCCTAGGAAGTTGGTAAAAGTGCTATTGTACAAAGCGCTTTGTCTAAGGTGATCCCGGCAGATGCAGGTGGTTCTAGGGAGAAGTGCCAGGAAAATGCCCCCACTTGTGGCCTTCCTGATCCGGGGCCCTGCTCAGCATTGATGTTTTGCTGCTGCTGCCCCTACCGTCAGTGAGGGATCTCTGGGGGAGGTTCAGGCTATAGCTGAGGGTCTTCTTTGCCAACTCCCAGCGAGGTCCTTGAAGCCATTGCAAAATGATTCAAAAAGATGCTGGTTGAAACAGCAAGGGGGATGGGGCTTGCTCTGGGCAGGTAAAACCCTGACATCAGCACCTTCCACCTTCCCTACCTGGAATTGAAAATGTCCCTCAGGGGCTCTCGGAATGATTGGAACATAACCACTTACGTAAACACAGGACACTCAGGTTCCCAGTGAGAGCCAGGAAGGAGGCTTCACAGAGCTGTGCTTCGAACGTTAATAATTCATGACTTCTTCAACCTGCGCCTGAGAGTTAGACTTTGTTCTCTGTCAGATGCCTGGAATGTGGTGTCATTAAAGACCTTCTGTTTTTTTTCTTTGATTTATAAAATACGATGTATTTATTCATTAACAGCTTGCTTAAATAGCAGAAGGGGATTCTCTTGTCCATCTGTGTTTATTAACATCGTCTATGGCGCAGATGAATGACGGATTCAGGTGAATTTCAGGGCAAAAGAATCTAGGTGACTACAGGGCACGGGTAGTGGTTTTTATTTGTGTGAAGAGAAGAGGAAAGAATATTTGAGGGACTAGTTCCAAGACAAGCTGTGGGGTCTAGGGGCTGCCTCATGCAGACCAGAGCCTGATCTCAGGGTCCGTGCTGCTGGACCCATCAGTGAAGCAGCCTCTACACCTTTCCCAGACCCTGCATCTATCTGCGGTTTGATTCATTGTCATTACTCTGCTGTCATCCACGTTGCTCCCAAGTTATAGCAGCTGAAGGGATTTCAATTCATATAAAATATACAGATCATGAAAGTTTTAGTAACAGCATTACTCAGTTTTCTAGAAAAGGCCTGATTATTGCTGTTTATTATCTTGTGGTTGTAGGCACTTTACCCAGAGCTCCAAGATGGGCTGCCATCACCCCTGTTCCCCTTCCAGGGCTACAAATCATAAAGTCAGGTTAGTGAGGTATCCCAGATGGGCCTGAGGTTCTGCCTTGGGGCTTCAAGCTGCCTTATCTCCAGCACCCCTATTTATTTCCCCTTTTCTTCCCCACACCCTGTAATCGTCTTTGGAAGTGTGGAGAAATCCTTCCGCAAGGGAGTGGGGTGGATTGGATGGTTGTTGCAATAAACAGAAGAGCCAGCTTGCCAAGTGGGCTGGGCCTCACAGGGCCACCTCGGGGTGGGTACTACAGGCTCAGTGCCCTATCTGTGCTCATCAACTACAGGACACTCCTCAATCTGCTGATATGCCATTCAGCCGGTGAATGGCTTTGGGTTATCAGACTTGTCATGTGTGCAGGATGTTACCCACCCTTCTGTTGGGCCAGTCCAGCCCAGAGTCTTAAGTTACAGCCTCCTGCACTCAGGATTAGAATCAGAACAAAGCAGTTGGAGATTCTCATGTAGAAAAATGGTAAAGTACAGAAAGTATATAGAAAACAACAGTCACCTACGAGTCCACTCAAGAGATGTTATTCCTGTTGACCTTTCCTTAGAGTCCTTTCTCTCTGTGAGTGCATGTCATTTATTTTCTACATAGTTGTGGTCACGTGTTGGATATTTTGGACAGTAGCTGGACAAATCGCAACCCTCACCTGGAGCCTCGTTTGATAAGCAGCCTCAGTCTCCAATCCAAGCTCATTCTCTCCAGGATGGGCCAGTGACAGACACAGTGACACACCCAGGTCTCCAACCCTCTTTTTCTGGGCTCTAGGGCTCACTTATTCATTCTTTCTATAAATATTTCACGTATTCCTGCCAAGAGCACAGTTCTGCGCTGGCCCCAAAGGGTAGTCAGGGAAAGCAAGAGGGCCTCACCCTCAGGGAGCTTATGAGCCTGAGAAGCAGGTGGCAGCTGGATATCAGAGGGGAGTGTGGATAGATGCCCATCTTGTCTTTGGCTGTCAGGGAAAATGAACTCAAAGACACTGTCACATGATGACACAGTTATTTCAACATATTCAGATTCATTTGAGTAGAATACGAAGGGATGGTTTTGGTATCATGCTGAAAATATACTCCTTTGTCTTGAGTTCTTAAAGAAAACCAACTTTGTTCACACCTACCTTTCTTCCCCCCACAGCCACTTCCTGAGTGAGCGTGTCAACACTCTGGCTTCCGTTCCCTGCCTTCCCCGTGCCCCTCAAACTGCGTGTGCCTTCCCCGTGCCCCTCAAACCATGTATGTCCCCTCATCATCCCCATACAGGACAGGACATGCATTCTCACCTGTCACCTGATGGTCTCTGTTCCCTTGACTCCCTCGTCCATGGCTGCTCACCCCTAATATTCTGTGGGCAGCCCTAACTTGACATCTCCATGATTGTGATTCACGTTATTGACACCTCACCCACCCCAGGCCAGTGTCCTTCTCAGTGCCCCTATCTGTCCAGATACACCAGCCAGAGGTCTTAGAGACATTACAATAGTTTACTATGGAAAAACTGAAAGGGCAGGAATCATAGGGAAAATCGCCTTGTGGTCCTACTGCGTAAAGAACATGTAAAAAGGGACTTGTGCTTCTGACGGAGGTGGAGTAAATACGTTCCACTCCCCTCCTTTTAAAGCCTGGACCAAACGCAGAGGGCATATGTTGGCAGACTCTGGGAGGCAGCCAAGAGCAGGGAGACCAGGGTGTGGAGAAGACCACGCTTGTCCATTACTCTTCTATGTAGTCACACCATCATTTCTCTAGAAGTGATGCTTAACAGTGGGTTTTCTGTCTCGCAGGGCATGTGCAGTTCTAATTGAATAGATGGCTGACTTCATATGACCCTCCATGAAGATGGGGCCGGCTCACACCTCTTTCTTTAAGCAGGGTAGAGACTAATTTCTCCACCCTGGCATTAGTACCAGGTGTTGTCAGTCTATTTAAATTTTTCCCCCTAGTCTGATGGATGAGAAAATGTCAGCAAGTCCTGGTCATCCTAATATGAAGTGTCTTTGTCCTCCCCAACCCTGCCCCCAGGTCAGCCTCATCACCTTTAATCTGACACCAGCAGCCCGCCTCCCTGAACTCTCTCCGTCTCACCCACTCTTCCCAAGTTTTTAACTCTGTTAAAAACTCTCAGAGCCTTTTTGTTACATATGTAAAATAAAATTCAGGGTAAGGTATTCAAGGCTTTTTAAATTTTGGCCAAAGTCGGTGTTTCTGCCTTCCTGAGTTCCTCCACCATGCCTATCCCCCTCTGACATCGCCAGCCCCACCTCTGCCACCAACTCCCCCTCAGGACGCTGTACACACCCCTGCTCACTTTGAGTATGCTTCACCTCCCCCTTGAACTTGACCTTGAGCTCCCTGAGAACAACAGGGGTTTGTTTTTTCTGGCAGCACCTGTGCATGGGGGATCCTGTCCTGCAGTGGGGGGACCTGGGCTTTATTCTCATGACCAGGTACAGGGACCTGGGAAGGAAGCGAGCAAGGCAGGAGTCTGAGTGGTGAGACGGAAGATGCTGAGTTTAGACACTTTACTCCAAGGTCCACTTGCCAGGGGCTATGGGATCCAGAGCTGGTGTGTTTCTTAAACTTTGAGTTTTAATTTCCTCTTTGTAAAATGAGGTTGTTAGTAATACTTAGGGCAGCAAAAGCATTTTAACTCCAAAATGTGATACAGCTTCATACAGTCCAGTCCCATTTTCCTGAGATGTACCAAACTGCACCCCCCTGGGCCACATCGGACAGTCTGCGGAGGTGGCGTCCCCCTGTCCTGGTTCTGCCAAAGGTGCCAGTGTGTAGATATTAGCCCCCAGGGTGAGTGTGTGTGCAGAATCCTGGCGGCAGGGGGTGGGGGGCGGCGTGTCATGAACCACCACTGGCACCCTGAGAAGGTACATGGATCCTGAGTGGGGGGAGGAAGAAAGGGGGTTTGCAGAAGGCTTTCTTCGAGACACAGCTGCAGTCCTGTGAGCCCCCAGCCCAGTGGGGTGAGTCCAGGGACCCTCCCTCATCCAGTGCACAGGGGCCCTTCCCTGGCACTTCTTGGAGAGTTGGACAGGTATGCCCTGCAGCTGGGAGGCCTGTGCTGGACTCTCACCCACCTACTGTGCTCCCAGGACCCTGCCTCATGGAGAGGGCAGAGGGACATGGAGGAGCAGGAGCTGGGAAGAAACCGAGCCAAAGCCAGAGAGGACTGGCAGTGGAGGAGAACCCAGCTGAGTGGGTTTTAGACTGGCGCAGCTGACGGGACAGAGCCCACCGACACAGTGGCAGGTGCCAGAGGAGAGCCCTGCCTGTCCTCCTCACCACCCCTCCTTCTTGGACCCTCGCCTGGGGAGAGGAGCCCCCACGCCAGCTCAGACACCCTGTACTCAGGGAACAGGAGACTTAACACTGACTCAGTCCTGAGGCTACGCCCTGTCCTGGAGTGACCACAGTGACTACTGGGACCTGAGGGTGACCAGGAAGGTACTGAGAATGCTCCAATTCCCATCTCAGGCAGGGGAACTGCAGGGGTCAAGCCATGCTCTGGTCTGTCTGGAACCTGTTGGCCCAGCGTTCAGGTTCCTGCGAGAGTGCAGCCCACCTCCTAGGTGTGCATGGGCGGTGCCACTTGCCATCCATCAGCTGCACTGGTGTCACTTCAGAGGGCATGTCAGCCCTTTCTCCAAGGCAGCCATGAACCTCCTGTGGGCACTGAAGCCCTCTGTGCACTTCCCCCAGGGCTGGGTGCAACAGGGAGAAAGTGGGTTGGCAGAGGGAAGGCCATGTCTTCGTGACATAAGTGCATGAGCATCCCAGGCAGAGGCCCCTCTGAGGGGGGCTGAGGAAAAAAGGTACCAGAAAGCCTGAGAGAGGAGGCCAGAGACGGGGACCGTGTGGGTACCAGCAGGGGCAGCCCAGGGGGTGGCATCCAGATACAAGACAGTGGGCACTGGTGACCTCCTGGTTCTCTAGGCACTTTGTGTCAGCCAGAAAGGGGACACCATGGGCCAGAAGCTTGGAGCAGCATCCAAATCAGTGCCTCCCAATGCTGGCTGCAAATCAGAGTCATCGCACCAGATTCTGGTTGATTTGTCTGGCGTGAGCCCAAGACAAGGGGAGTGCCAGAGGCTGCCCAGGTGATTCCAGTGTGTGGCCAGCACTGAGGATGCTTGTTCTAGGGTGGCGCTTCTCAGACTTACAGGTGCCTGTGAATCTTGTTAAAATGGAGATTCTGATGCAATGGATCCAGATGAGTGGATCTCAGACTGCCCTCTGAGCAACACGGACCCAGGACTGCGCTTTCCGACACAGAATCACTGGCTGCACGTGGCTGTTTCAATGTAAACTTAAATTTAAATTAAATTTTAACATTCAGTCCCTCAGTCACACTGGCTGCATTTCCAGAGCTCAGTGGTGGCGTGTCATTGCCGAAGGTTCTCCTGACTGACGCTGATCTGGATAACGCCCTGACTCAGTGCCATCATTAGCAGTTCTCATCTCTCCAAGACCCTGTGAGGGTTGGAGTCTTCCCAAAAAGCCCTCAGCGTCAGAGCACTGTCATGCTTTGTCCTGCTTGTCCGTGCGTCAGTCTCCCTCACGATGCCAGCTTCCCATAGGCAGCGTCTGCCGTGGATTTACTCGCCACTCGTGTACACTCAGTGAGTGGGTAGACACTGCAACCATAGCTAATGTATATGGAGCACTACTTAGTGTCAAGTGTCACATCAGACGCTTTACAGTTCAGTCTCCAAGAGCAGTCCTATTTCATAGAAAGGAGAGCTGAAGAAAGTGCTCAAAGGCATGAGGGGAGTAAACTGAGAAAAGCCACATCAACTCCCACGCCCGTCACTGTTGGTCTGTACGGCCGTGGTTCTCGACAAACGAGGTGAGGGAGACACTGCCAGCATCTCAGGGGAAAAGGTTAAACCCTACAACACACAGGACAGCCCCTTCAGCAGAGGATCCTCCAGGCATAAACCTCAGTAGGCCTGAGGTTGACTATGTCTGCCACTCGATAATGAGTGACAACGGGGAGGGAGTGGTGTATAGGAAAGATGTGGAGTCCCATCCCTAATATGAAATGGTGTGTGATATGTAGTGGTTGAAGATGGAGATCAGAAAACGTGTGTTCTGATGCCCTTTGTCACTTGTTGGCCGTGTAACCCTGAGCAGGTCCCATATGCCATGGGACTCTCTTCCCATCTCTGAATGGGGATGGAAAATGTTTTTATATTACAAGGACAGTTGCGTGGGTCATTGTGAACATGATAATGCTCTGAAAGTCAGGACCGGATGAACCTTAGCTGTTAGCATTTCTTTGGTTGGGAGAAATTTCCCTGACCATCTAGGAGTGGGGCGGGGAGCGGAGCGAGGGGAGCAGGGTGTAACAGAGGATGGAAATCCATGTCTGTGGCCAGAGCCATCCCTCAGACTCATGATTTGTTCTCAGGCGGCCACTCAAGACAGCTCTTGCAGAATCCAGCTGTTTCTGGAGACCCACGGAGACCAAGGCGGGGTGTTTGTGTACATGTTGAATTGTAAGAGGGCGCCACGTAATATAATAGTTTTACTCCCTCTTCTCCTTTGTCCACTGTAGCTCACAATTATTTTCAAATAACAGTGCCTTTTCACCCCCACATCCTTATAAGATCCCATTATCTCACCAGTGGAGACCTGCTGTCTCTGTGCTCAGAGATGGACTTCTGTCATTGCCTTCTGGCCAGAGGCTGTTTTAATCACACTGACAGTGGCGGCTGAGCAAATGGACTTTCAATCCAAGCTCCTCCATCACAACTCTGTGCCCTTGAGCCTGTCACTGGCTCCCTGGGTCTCCACTATGAGATTGGGGGTTGGGCTGGGCAACTCCAGGATGTCTGCCAGCCTTGACAGGCTGAGGGCTGAGCTCAGCACTGAAATCAAATAACGAGTCAAAGCATCTGACCCGTGGGCACCCCAATAAACGTGCCTGCAAGTGACCAGATCCTCAGCCCCATGCATCCAAATCTGTATGTTATTCACACGGTGATTTTTCTTTATAAATGCTTTTTCACAAATTCTGCGTATGAGCCCTGAAGCAGTTAGAGTTGGTGCTGTAACAACAAAGGCAACTCCATTTGGGAAAAGACTCACATAAGTTCCTAGTATGGAGGCCCGCACAAACCTTCACCCCGGGACAAGGACTGTCCACTCTGTTATCAGCCCCTGGTAAATGCTGACACCGGGAAACCTCACTCCATCTGCCCTTTCACCAGGACTGGGCCAGTTATAAAACCATGACCCGCTGGTGGTTATCATTGTCTTAAACTGACTGTCCTTTGCATGGCTGAGCAAGCAAGATGCTTCATAGAGAGTCCATGACACAAGGAAGAGGGCACAGGCCTGGCTCTCACCTGCTGTGATATGAACATTGATGTGTGGGTTTGAAGGTTGAGTGTGAGTGTCCCCTAGGCACCAGGCCCCGGGGGTGGATGCTGAGACCACAGGGAGGCACGTGTTTCTAATCTAACACACTCTCCAGCGTGCCACAAGTCCTTCTGCAAGAGCAACTGGGAGTAGAGGGGCCCAGAGCCCACGTCGAGTGAGCCAGAGCCCTCTAGAAGGGTGCGTGGGGGGGCCCTGGGCACCGGTCTTGTTCTGTTTTTTTGATCTGTGTGTTCAGTGTGTGAAAATCCATTGAGCCGCACACACGATCTATGCCCTTCTCTGCAGTGTATCATTCTTCAATAAAACAAACAAACAAACAAAACAAAAAACCAAACTCCCCTAAGGGTCTCAGGACTCACTGAGTGCTTGGATGGCAACAGGGAGAAGAGTTTAGCTCCCTGGCCATGCAGAGAAATGAAGCAAGTCTGTGCCTCAGAGCTGTGTCCATACTGTGGATAGTCAAGGCTGCTGCCAGAGGGTATGAGGGTACTCCCAAGGTTGTCTTCCCCTTGATGGTAGACCCCTTTGGTCCCTTTACTTCTCCTGGCCCTCAGATGCACCCTTGGGTCCTGGGCCCCCTTGCCTTTCCTGTTGCTTCCCCAACCTTACCCACCTAGTCTCCTCTTCCTCTCATTCTCTAAAGGTTCCTCTGGGTCCATTTCCTCCCCCACATAAGACCTCACGAATCAGCAGGGGCAGAGAGCCCGCTTCTCTAAACACAGACTCACTTTACAGCCCATGTCTCAGAGCCTCTTTCTCAGCCACCAGGGCCAAACCGTCCCTCCTCCTTCTCCCAACTCTAAAGCCAACAGGCACTGCTGGGGTCTCTTCTTCA